>NW_027326405.1:0-333719 GCF_048164855.1 Canis lupus baileyi | reverse complement strand
AATCTGCATAGACACACAGGTTTTAGGATGCCAGGAAAGCTGGTTCTTAGGGATTGTGGAATTGGCCCTAGGTCTAGGCTGCCGGCTCTCAAATGAATGTCATTTCACGGAGCAGGGAACTGGACTTTAGGTCCATATTTACACAGTAGCAAAGCTTAGGATGTTGGTCTCCAAATACCAGATCCTATCTCCCTTTTCCTTCCCACTCCCAGGACCCAACACGTCTGCTCTAATCCCCTCCCTGCTAGGAAGGCAGAAAAGAATCTGACAGTTGATAGCAGAACCCCAGCGAGTAGGAAAGAGATTCAGTCTGATTTCCCTCCTTAATTAGTCATCTGCATTTTAAGCCATTTATCCCATTTGTGCTGTGGAAGTTTCTGTGCCCTGTCAAATGAATTTCAGGCACATAGGAAGGTAGTGGTAGGAAGTGGACAGAGGACCGTGAAGTCACACCTTGGGCAGGGCCAAAGTTCTCACCCTTGGCCACATGGTGGAATCACTTGCGGTCATTTTTTTTTTCTTTTAAGATTTTATTTATTTGAGAGAGAGAGGGAAAGAGAGAGAGCACATGCACAAACGGGGGGGAGGGGCAGAGGGAGAAGGCAAGCAGACCCCGCACTGGGCAGTGAGCCCAAAGCAGCTGGACCATGAGGGGCTCCTTCCTGGGATCCTGGAGGCAGACATTTAACCAACACTCCACCTGGGGTCATTTTATAAGTCCTAATGTCTGGGACACCAGGGTGGCTCAGCGCTTGGGCATCTGCCTTCGGCTCAGGGCGCAATCCTGGGCTCCCTGCATGGAGCTGCTTCTCCCTCTGCCTGTGTCTCTGCCTCTCTGTGCATGTGTGTTTCTCATGAATAAATAAATAAAATCTTTAAAAAGTAAAAAGTCCTAATGTCCAGGTCACACTCCAAATCAATTACCTTAGACTCTCCAAGACTGAGCTCCAGCATCAGGATTTTTTTTTAACTCCCCTTTGATTCCAACGTACAGCCAAGTGTGTGAACCAAAGCAGTATAAACCATTCTAAATCAGATGATGCCAATGTAAGGGGGGAACAGCTGCAGTTGTGATGAATGTCCATCCTTAATGGAAACAAAGCAGTATGATCTTGTACAGGGGGTCCAGGGCCCTCACCTTTTCCCATCCCTGTCACCACAGTGAATCTTTATCTCTGCAGCTTGCTTCTGCCTGGCCAGGTATTCTACAGCGTGCTTTCTGGGCATGGCCTCATCTCCCCACAGCTGCCCAGCAAGCCAGGTGCAATTATTGTGTACACTTTAAAGATGACAAAGCTGAGACTTGCTCTGATGGAAAAGGAATGCAGATCTGTGTGACTCCAAAGCCTCTCTTCCAGGAAATATTTTTGAAGTCATTATTGTATGGATTAATACTGTATGCTTAAATATAATAAAGGCTTCAACAAATATTTCCTGGGTGTCTCTTGTGGGCTGGGGGTAGAGTGGGGAGCAGGACAGGGTGAGGCCCGGCCCTCAGAGAATTTGCAACCCAGTGGGCCAGATGGACTCTATTTGAAGACTCCACTCCAACAGTCACACTTGGAAACAGGTCATTTCCAGAGACAGAGTGAAGGAAGCCAACAGGCAGCTGGCGTTGGGAGCAACAGAGGAGGGGCTGCTTCCCCTAGGGGCCAGAGTTGCGGGAAGTAAGGAAGTGGGTCCTGAGAAGGAGCCAGGCTGGTTCCAGTGGGCAAGGGGCAGGGGCCTCCCCCATCTCCTGGGAGACCCAGAGGAAGTCCCTTGAGGGTTTCAGGCAGAACAGTGACAGGATTAGCTTTGGATCATTAAGAGACAACCACCAAGGAAGTGGGCACATTCTGCTTCTCAGTACCTATTAGCTGGATGCCCCATCCTCCCTCACCACCCCACCCACCCGGCAAAGGAGGGCCCACAGAGCCCACGGGTAACGGGCTGAGGAGCACATTTGTCAGTTAGCCTCAGCTCAGATTCTCAGGAAATACCGAAATAACAAGAGACCAGAGTGACCTAACTCAGCCAGAGAAGCTGGGAGGTTTTAATCAGAAACATCAGAGAAATTAGAACCTTAACATGAACAATCCTCGCCAGCTGGAAGTTCAGTTCAGTTCTTGCCTTCAAGGTCTTTGAAAAAGAATTCTCTGTACACAATACACTGGTCAGTTTTTGTGCTTAAATAATATTCGTGGGCTGGGACTCCAACCAGGGCTGAAATCTTTACTGAAATTACACACGAACACCAGCTGATTTTCACCACACTTCTATTTGGGACATTTTGGGTATTTAAAGATAGTAAATTGTTTTCCAATAAAAAGTTAAAAATTAAAGATGAGCCTACACTCTGATATAAAATAGTAGGTGTTCCCTTAAGCCACATTCTTGCCTGGATTCTGTACCCAGTAGGTGCATAATCCATGTTGCCTAAACAGTGGGGCCCCCTTGGGGCAACCCCTGGGCCAGACACTTCTCATAAGATCACCTCATAAGAGCATCCAGAGGCAGATGTCCCAATTTTCCCATTCTACAGAGGGGGAAACAGGTTCTATTTCCAGGCTGAGCCAGGTATTCCCATCTGATTGCTGAGCAATCATCCCAGTGCTTTAGGGCCATGTTGGGGGAGATATGGTTTCTCCAGGACAGGAAAGTGCTAGGAGCTTCCCCTTTATCCTTTAGACCTAGGGTCCATAATACTTTTAGGGGCCCAGGAAAATGTTTTTGTTGTAATTTCTTTTTATTTATTTATTTATTTATTATTTATTTATTTATTTTATTTATTTATTTTATTTTTTTTAAGATTTTATTTATTTATTCATGATAGTCACACAGAGAGAGAGACAGAGAGGCAGAGAGAGAAGCAGGCTCCATGCAGGGAGCCCGACGTGGGATTTGATCCCGGGTCTCCAGGATCGCGCCCCGGGCCAAAGGCAGGCGCCAAACCGCTGCGCCACCCAGGGATCCCTGTAATTTCTTTTAAAACTACAAGACAAATGATTAAAATGATCATGAAAACTTAATCGTGAATCCAAGCCTGAGTCATATTCATCTTTATACAATATAGTTGTAGAATGTTTTTTATAGAAGAGGGGGCCCATGAAGGCAAAAGTCACATGTGACCCCAGTGCCCCGTAGTTCTGTCCCCACATGGGAGAAGAGGGCCAAGAGCTCCTTCTCCTGGCTCCCTACCTCCCCATGTCCTGTTGGCCCCTGGGGAACTCAGCAAGGCCTGGCCAGAGCCCAGCCTATCTGTAGAGGCCCTGCGCCACACTGGCTTGGCCTGCAGAGCCCCTACCCCACACCCTGTCCTGTGACCAGCCTCCAGAGCCCCCCAGCGTCCTCGTGGCCCAGGGCTGAGGAAGGGTGTGTTCTGATTCCTGGCAGAGCCCAGCTTCCTGTTTTTCTCCAAGTGAACGAGGTCAGGCTGCTGCTGGACAGGGACGTGGGGACTAGTTATAGGCCAATAGATCCCAACCGCGTTGATGGGCTCGGTGGGTGAGGGAGGCGGGGGACAGCAGGCCCGTCCCACTGGGCGCTCAGACGGCCTCTCTTTTTGACACCTCTGCAGACCCCCAGAGATCTCCACAAGGCTTCCTTATCTTCTCTGATCTCCTGGGCTTCAATCTGCTCATCTATGAAACAGACAGGGAGGTTACGCAGTGCCTGCCCACCCACTAAGAGGATCCAAGTCAGGCTGACATGGGAGCGGAAATAGCTTTGTCAACTGCCAAGAGCTCATCAGCCATCAGCGCAGTAGGGCTGGTGAGGAGGTGCCACCTTCACAGCATCCATTTATCACTCACTCCCTTGTCCTGTGAGGGGCTCTACCCCCATATAACTTCATCTTCACCTTGACATGGAGGATGGACCCACATTCCTATTTTATGACTGAGGAAAATGAGGCTAACTTCCTCCCCTCTAGTCCCAGGGGTGGGAAGTGACCCATGTCAAGCTGTGCCCACACCACAGCCCTCTCCCTCCTTGAAGCTGGTGTGGGCGACTCCAACTCAGAACTGGGGAATCCAGCTTCCCTCTGGTTGGTGGAGGGTATGGCCTTGACCAAGGGGACTGAGGAATTACTGGGTGGGGAAGATAAGATGCTTCAGTAGCCGGTGCCCCACAGACACCAGACAGATGCCAGGGGTTTATGTAAAGAGCCTGCCCGCAGCCTCCCAGCACCACCATCCATTCGACACTGTTCACTGAGTGTTGGCTTGCTGCCGGTACATGCCCTTCTCCAGTGCCCTTGTAGGACTCCTGCACCTTCCCCCGTCTAGGGGGTGGAGCCAGCTCTCCCACCTCTGCCATAGGCTTTGGGAGGGTTTTATAACCTGTGTTTGCCCCAGTTCCCTCTCCTGGAAAATGGGACTGATCATAGTACTGACTTCACAGGGCTATTGTTCAGATTGAAGCACTCATGCATTAATTCATAGCAATTGTCATGATCAGCACCCTCTCACACTTCTTTCTTTTCAACCCCTCTTGCTTCCCAGACCTCACTTCTCTCTTCCACTTGCCCTGCCCACTACCCTCTTGGCTTCATCCCTCCCTCATCCTTACCAGGCCCTTTCCTGACTTTGGGAAAGGCATCCAGGAAAAGGAGACACTGCCAGGAGGAGTCCACAAAACTACGGCCAAGGTAGGATCTAAGTGGAGAATCCAGCCACGTGAGAGAGCAGGGTTCTAAGCTGCCAAGGGCCTCCTCTCCCACCAAGGCTTCTTGGGTCCAGGAGGAAGGGCCATTCATGGGGTCAGCCAAGGGGGCATTCATGATGCACACTCTCCGCCAGCACCTAAAGGTCCAGAAGTCCAAAACAGAGGACAAGAGGCAGCTGAGTCGCAACAGAAGCTGGCTTTTCATTTGCGTGACTTTGAGCATGAATAAGAAATGGCAGGGGACAGGGAGTCTCATCTAGGCAAAAGCAAGCCCAGGGCAGCCTGCCCATTAGCTCAAATACTTGTGGGATGCAGAAGAATAAAATAAGAGGTTAGTGCCTGATGCATGGGTAGCAACTTATGAAATATTTGCCAAACGGATAAATGACTCCATGTGGGAGTGGAGGCAAGGTGTGTTGGAGAAAGGAGTCAAAGGGAGGTGGAGCCCGGAAACGGCACCAAAGGCCACATCCACCATGCTGAATGCAGACCAAGATGGCAGCTCACAGGTAACACCAACAGCTACCCCAGAGGAGCACTTCATGTGTGCCCCAACAGTTCCGTTGTCATTACCATTGTTTTACAGACAAGGAAACTGAAACATAGAGAAATCAAGACACTGGCCTGAGGTTTATAAACCCAGACACTCCGGCCTCAGGGAGGCCTCCTCAGGCAGGCCTCTCCTGCCTCTCAGTTTATTCTTAAGAGGAATATCCTCAACTTTCAGGTCATATGTTGATTCTTCAAATCAAATGTCATGTTTTGGGCTTCTCTAAGGTTTTTTTGAGTTCATGTGCTCTGTTGAGGCTCCCTCAGTGGTCTTCTGACTCATTTTCTTCGCATTGCCACCTGTTTCTCCAGCAGCTCCATGCTGTTGGACATCTTGGTTCAAAATCAAAACAACATCAGCAATTAGGAGAGAGGATGTGGTGGTTTGCACTAGGGTGGAGGTGGTGAAGATGGAGAAAGTGAACAGTTGGCTCTGTTTGGGAGACAACTTCCAATAGTTTGGATGTGGGAGTGAGAACAATAATTATACTCACCTCATCGCAAATTAAATGATATGATGATCCTGCAGGGAGTGACATAATGCACGTGAAATGATATAATGCACACCAAAGGCACCAACTGTCCTCTAAAGCAGAGGAAACGGGTGAGGGAAGGGAAGAGAGCTGATGATAAAGAGGTTGCAGACTGAACAAGCCCTCAGCTTCATGCCACCCTGCACTGATACAGGGTTCCAGCTGAAGGCCCCAGTAGATGCTCCCACCATGGGCACCCCAGACAGCCTATTGCCTGGACATGTTTGTCATCAGTGCCCCTGTGGCAGGTGCTGTGAGGCACCATCCAAATCCCAAGTTGTTGGGAAAGCTGCCAGATGATGCCTTCAGCTGTCAGCCCTCTTTAGGGACCGCCTTGCCCAAGGCCACACCTCCTTCCAGAGGCAGGAGGTATAAAAGCCAGACCACATACCCTAACTGGAGCTGATGCTGAAGGGGCCATCTGAGGTCTGAACCCCCTGTGGAGTTGGCCAAAGTCTTCACTGATAATATGGTACTTCTCCCTCTGCCTAGTCTGACTTGGGTACCTTCCTTTCCATAGGTGTTGACCCCAAAGCACCTCTAATAAACTTTCTGCACTTGAATCTGTATCTCAGAATCTGTCTCCCAAAGAATTCAACCTGTAACAATCATCTTTACTCTCAACGGTGTTCCAGTTGGGATACTAAATTATACAATCACTCTAGCTCTGTGAGACCTATCAGGTCCCAGCACTTGTCACAGCTCATTGTCAATATTTATTTAGTGACACTGGGCAGTCTTCCTGAGATGGGTCATGTGTGGGTCTTATTCATTCCCAGTCATGCAGCTCAGGGCTTGTCATGGCAGGTGTTCAGTAGATATTTGATGAATGGATGAATGGACCACACTATATGAGCATTTAGAGAGCAATGCAGCCAGTGGGGTCATGGGAGGGGAGGGTTCTCTAAATCTTTGAAGGAAAAGTAGCAGCAAGACATGTGTACCCCTCCCACCCTCACCCATCCCAACCAACTGCTTTTGCATTTAGCTCCTCCCAATGACATTTCATCCTGACTATGGTTTTCAGGATTTTTGTGTTTGTGGTTTCACTCATCCCTTCACTCCCTCCTTCATTCATTCGTTTAATACCTAAGTACCTACTGAGCAATCCCTGTGTGTCAGGCCCAGTTCAGAGCACTGGAATACAGAGGTGAGTATAACCCCACCCTCCGTCCTCTGGAAGCTCACAAGTTAGAGCGAGGAACAGTTATGTAAACAACCGTGATGTAGTGTGAGGATGCATTGCACACCAAGGCTACCCTCAATTTTTATTTTAGCGAGACTTCACTTGCACTAATGTTGGGTGGAGGGAGGAAATGGATCCTTGGGTTTGTCTGCACCCTCAGAGGTGGCTCTGATCCCAATTGTACCTTTTCCTAAGAACCCACACCCACACTCCAACCTCACTGCTGCTCCCACTCCCTCCTCCTCCCTCTCCAACCAAAATCCATCTGTCCTGTGGCTCAGGCCAGGCTCACAGTGCCTTTCAAGATGACAAGTACTGAATCATAAACGTGGCGGTGGAGTCAGCTATTCCTTCCTGGATAAGGGTCGGTTTTAAAGCAAGCCTTCTAGAGATAACAGCCTGTTGGTTGCCTGCTCCAGACCAGGTGGGCAGAGAGCTTGTCCTGGGTGGAAAGGGAACCCAAGCTGTAGACTTGCTTGGCGTCTTGCACAGCAGACAGGAAGCCACCCACCTTCATGGGTGAAGTTCTCAGGAGCCCCAGGTGGGCCTCTGGAGGAAACCTGGAGCCAGTCTGCGGAGTTGGCAGTGCCCAGGAGAGCTGTCAGGCCACGCTACCTCCCCACCCACCCTCTAGCTTCCCATTCCCATCTCCTGTTAGTCAGAGGGGCCGCGGGAAGCTCACACACAAAGCAGAATTCCAGGAACACCAGGCTAGGCAGACTCCTGGCTGTTTTCTCAGTTCCTTTTTGCTTCTTAAAGGTCTCCCCTGTGGGAGCTCGGCCGCATGACCTTCCAGGCAGAATCCTGGTTGATTGCCTCTGCGCTGCGTCCCCCTCCCCCCACAATTACACTTCTCAGCGGCTTCTGAGAATCCTAGAAGGTCACTGCTGGAAAGGACCGTTATAGATAGTGAAAGAGGAAGCTGAATGGCTCCAGCCCAGAGAGATGGCCTCCATCTAACTGTCCCACCTGCCAGACTGCATCTCCTCAGGGTCCCCAGCCTCCGGAAGTGCAGCCATTAACCAGGCGCCAGTGGTGCGGGGCATGGGAACCAGACAATCTCACTCTTGGGTGACTGACCCTTCTCAGAGGTGATGAAATAAAAAGGTTTAACTGTTCTAGAAAAGGGTATGTGTGTGTGCTGGGGTGCTGACAACATACAAAACCCAGGCTATGATCAGAAAAGGTAGAGAGCTCTTCCAACTCACCCCCAGCGTCACAGTGGGAGGGGGAGAGATGCTGAATTTTCTAGAAGGATGAAGACCACCTGGAGGGACTGCTCAACTGAGTGTCTATGAGTGCCAAGTGATGGGAAGATTGAGTAAGAAGTGACTCCAGGCATGTTGTTGTTTCTCATTTTCCAAGTTCCCAGATGCATTTTCATTGCCTCTAGTTCTGCTTCCCCCCACACCTCTCTTCATTAACCCTGTCCTTTCTTATCTCCCCCACAGAGGTTCCCTGCCACAGGGCCTTGAGGTACAGCCCACCCTCAGACCACAGCTGACAACCACTGGTAGAGAGTTACTACCACCTACTTGGCATCAAGGGCACATTTGTGAAATGCGCCATTGTTTACATTTGCAACCACGGAGCTAATGAACTAATTGCATCTTGAGCTAACAAGCTTGTGGGTGATTGCAGACCCACTAGTGGTTGTGGAATTGTTCAGAAGGTTCTGGCTTTGAAAGCTCTTCAAAGGCCGACCTGGGGGGAAAAAAGCTTCCTTGGGTTTGGTTACTTCATCATAGTATATTTTAAGAGATTTATTGAGCAAGTCTTAACCAGATTATGAATATCTAAGTGTAGGGCATGAGCACCCCTGGCAGAGTCGTCTCCAAATACCTCCGGAGCCAGCAATGACAAAGAAGCCTTGGGCATCTGGGGAATTCAAATGAAAGAGATTTTCTGAGGGAATGCAAATTCCTAACAGTTCATTAAAACACGTGCATGCGCACGCACAAACATGCACACACGGACAACCATAGGCAAACCTTTGTGCCCAGGAATTCAGTGAAATCAAAGCAAATAATAAATGATAAATAAAGTGCCTAGGAAGAAATATGGAAGCAAGACCATTTTGATACCAAAGATGATGAGGATACAAAAATAAACATCAACTACAGTATAAAGAGCCTCATCTTGGAGCACCTAGGTGGCTCAATGGTTGAGCATCTGCCTTTGACTCAAGTTATGATCCTGGAATCCTGGGATGGAGTCCCACCCCCCACCTTGGGCTCCCAGCAGGGAGCCTGCTTTTCCCTCTGCCTATGTCTTGCCTCTCTCTCTGTATCTCTCATGAATAAATAAATAAATCTTAAAAAAAAAAAAAAGAGCCTCAGCTCTCTGTGTTTTGTTTACATTAGTGATTTATTCACATGGGTCATTTGAATATCACCTTCATGGGCTTTCTTTTTCCCACCTCCGAATTCCACCTCTGTTATTATTCATTTAACATTCTTCTCTAAACTGACTCATTTTCCTTTTTAAGCTTAGATTATTTTGAAAGTAGCATGATTATCCTTGATACTTTGAAAGGAACCTTCATCTTTGACTGTAGATGAAAAATCAGTATCATTTGCTATGTAAAATAAATCCAATAAAAACCAAATACTTGAAATGCCTGGGTGGCTGGGATCAAGTCCCACATCATGCTCTGTGCAGGGAGCCTGCGTCTCCCTCTGCCTGTCTCTACCTCTCTCTGTATCTCTCATAAATAAATAAAATCTTTAAACAAACAAACAACAAACAAAAAATACTGTTAATAAGCTCTACCTAGGTCTGTGGCCTGCCAAAAACTCTAATCCTTAGACCAATACTCTGTCTCGAAAAGATGAGCCAGTGTTAGAAAAAGGTGTTAAAGACACATTGGCACCAAAGGAGACTTTCTTCTTGACTTAATTAGAAGGATTGACAGAAAGTATGACGCACTACTTCAGACTTAATCCTCTGTCTATTCTCCACTATAGGATGGCAGCTCCATGATGCAAGGACTGGGGTCTTTGTGTTCACTGATCTACCCTGCCTGGTGCCTAGAGCTGGCCTGGTATAGAGTGTGTGGTTAGTAAATATTCGTTCAACGCATGGATTAATTAATACACAAAATGACATAGGTACAAGGCAACAATTCTTGTCACATGGAATGGTTGGAAACAGGTAAGTCCATCAACAGGGGACCAAGTAAATTACATACTAGCCAATTGTATGTGTAGCCATACTACACAATGGTATAGGATGCGGTCTTTAAAAAGAACTAGGCAGCTCTTTATGTCTTACGTGGAACTCCCTGAAATGTAAAGTGAAATAAGCAAGGAACAGAGCAGTCATGTATAGCATGCTTCCATTAATTTATTTAAAAGAGGGCAGCCTGGGTGGCTCAGCGGTTTGGCGCTGCCTTCAGCCCAGGGTGTGATCCTGGAGACCCAGGATCGAGTCCCACGTCAGGCTCCCTGTATGGAGCCTGTTTCTCCCTCTCCTTGTGTCTCTGCCTCTCTCTCTCTCTCTGTGTCTCTCATGAATAAATACATAAAATCTTAAAAAAAAAAAGTTACTTAACCTATTTAAAAAAAATTTTTTTTAAAGAGGCTACATGGGGGCACCCAGGTGGCTCAGTCCAGTTGAACATCCAACTCTTGATTTTGGCTCGGATCATGACCTCAGGGTCGTGGGATTGAGCCCCACATCGGGCTCCCAGCTCAGGGCAGTGTCTGCTTCTCCCTCTCCCTCTACTCCTCCCCCTGGTTGCTCTCTCTTTCAAATAAATGAAATCTGTTAAAAAATAAAATAAAAAAGGCTATATGAATCTATGTGTTTGTAGATGCACAAAACATGTCTGGGAAAATGCACAAGAAACTGGTTGTTTCAAAAAAGGAAGACTTGTAGCCAGAGATGAGAGAAGCATACTCTTCTGAAATTGGGACAAAGCGCACACATCCACATCAACTATTCAAGGAATAGACTAAAAAAAAAAAAAAGGAAAAAAAAAGAAGAATTGGAAAGAAAACAACTTTCTCAGCATGACATCAGTGTTACTTAGGGCTCTGGCCCACCACGCAGGGTCCAGTGCACCACTGGCAGACGGAGTGCCTCACTTGGGGAAGCCATGGATTATAGGACAGCTCCATTAGGATGGCACAGATTTGTGAAAGCGCTCTCATCTCCACAGCTGACATCTGCTCTAATCTCTGAATCTTAACTCTGGGCTTTCCCTCCACCTCATCTGAGCATCTTTTATCTTAATGGAGTAAAATATGATTGGCCCATTAGCAGCAGAATCACATAGTCCTTGACTGAGATTTCTGGCATTCTCTCTGTCTCTAGCCCATTAAATTACTTATCTCCTCCCATAGCTTTTACCAGGAGAGGTTCCCTTTCTCAGAAAATAGGAGTGGCACTCTCGACTAACCTGGATTACAGACCCATCTTCTGTACCATTTCCATGTGTTACACAATCCCTCATAAGCACAAGCTGATTACATATGAAGGTTTATGACACTGTGATTTCATTCTCGGGCCATTTTTCATGATTGGAAACTCTCAAGATGGTGACATTTTACAAATCTCAGCATACAAGTCAGTATTGCATGTAATAGAAACTCAATTGCAGTGGCTTCACCAGGTAACAGGCAGCCGGAGGACAGCAGTCCTAGGAGGTGGGCAGTCCCTGGTTGTACCATGGTTCCATGAGGCCATCAGGGACTCAGCCCATCTCCCTTTCCACTCTGCCAACCAAGAATGAAGTTTTCATTTTTATGGTCAAGCACCGGCTGCTAGATCTACTGATAGTGGGTCCACATTCCAAACAGAAGAAGTATAATGAGCCGAAAGACAAAAGGGCATGTGCCAGCTGGATTGGCCCTTGTTAGCAAGTTTTCCCAGAAGCCCTACCCAGAGACTTGTGTGCACATCTTACTGGCCAGAATTGTGTCACATGGTCACCCTAGCTGCAAGGGAGCCTTTAAAACTGAGCAGGTCTATTACTATGGGCAAAAATAGAATTCCAATCTTCTTCTTTTTTTTTTTTTTTTTTAAGATTTCGTGTATTTATTTCTTTAGAGACAGACAGACCATGCACACAAGCTACGGAGAGGGACAGAGGGAGAGGGAAAGAAAGAATCTCAGACTCTGCACTCAGCACAAAGCTGGGTGTGGAGCTCAATCCCAGGACAGAGCTCGCTGGATGCTGTAGTGGGTGCCCTGGGCACTTATTTTCCCTAACAGGTCCCATCTGAGGGGCTCTCTAGGACATGCCTTGGGCTGAAGAGAGTCTTTTTGCCCAAATTCAAGGGCTCTCCCCTAGCCCTCCAAGGAGGTCTCTGGATGATAAAGGCAGTTTAAAGGTCTGCCCCCCTAGCCACAGTGTGGGACAACGCTGAGGCTAGCCCAGCTCTAGAGCTACCCGTGGGCTCAGTAGAGGCCTGAGATGGGCCTGCATTTGGGTCAGTTCCCCTCAGCTGGATCCTGCGCCCCCCACCCCCCCACTGCCACACCAGGTGTGGTCCTGAGAGCACTCCCTCCATGAACTTCCCACATGCTTCTCTCTACTTCCTGGGGAGTTCTGCCTGAGACAGCAGTTCAGTGAGGAGGAGAGAAAGGTGGCCATGGTGGCAGATACTTTCCAGAAATGGGAAAAGATTAGCAGAGATGTCTGCTCTGAGGTACCAGGGGCAGGGAAGCAAGGGAGGATGTGGTGGGGGAGCTGCGATCTTGGCTGGTGGGATGCTGAGGGTTTCCATTATTTCTGTGAGGTAGAGGTGAGGTCATCAGGAGGATAAGAGGGAGTGGGAGAGGGAGAGGGAGAGGCAGGCAGGGCCGGAGGTTTGAGGAGAATGAATCCCTGAAACAGTGGTTGCGGAAAACGGGAGAGAACAGAAACACGCGTGGCTGATGAGAATGTAAAATGGTGTGGCCACCATAGAAGACTCTAGTTCGGCAGTTCATCACGAATTTAAGCACAGAGTGACCGTCTGACCCAGCAATTCCACTAGCAGGAATGTACCCCAGGGGATTAAAACATATGTGGATGGGCTGAATGTTTGTGGTCTCCCAGATTCATATGTTGAAGCCCTAACTCCAATGTGGTGACCCTGGGAGGTAGGGCCCACAAGGATGGGATTCCTGTCCTTATAGAAGAGACAGTCAGGCGTCAGAGTCTTGGTTTCGGCTCAGGGTCCTGGGATGGTGGTCTGAGATGGGCTCCCTGCTCAGCGGGGAGTCTGCTGGAGAGTCTCCCTCTGCTCCTCCCCCCTCGCTCAATGCACGCTCTTTCTAAAATAAATAAGTCTTAAAAAAAAAAAAAAAAAAAGAAGAGGAAGAGATGAGCTCTCTCTTTCAGCCAGAAGGCAGCCTGTCTGCAGGCCAGGAAGACAGCCTGCACCAGAGCCCCACCACGCTGGTGGCCTGATCTGGGACTTCCAGCCCCAGGACTGTGAGAAATGACTTCTGTTGTTTAGGGTGCCCAGTCTATGGCATTTTGTGTTGGAAGCTGGGACAGTGTGTCCACATAAAACCTCGTACATAAATAGTCACAGCAACATTATGCATAATAGTAAAAAAATAGGAATAAGCCAAATGTTCATCAATGAATGAATGAAGAGAGAAATGTGTGTCTCCATACGATGGGGTTTACTTGGCTGTAAAGAGAACGGTGAAGATGTGCTGGCCTACAGCCTTGTGAGGAAGAGCTGGAGGTAGAAGCACACTTATAGTGCGGGGAGGCCAGTGTGCTGAGAGCTGGGGGGGTGGTGGTGAGCTGAGAGCAGCGAGGAGGAGGAGGAGGAGGAGGAGGAGGAGGAGGAGGAGGAGGAGTGGGGGGAGGAGGAGGAAGAGGGGGAGCAGGAGGGTGGGGGAAGAGGGGGAGGAGAAGTCAGCAGGTGAAAGGGAGGAAGGCAGGGTGAATGGCAGCCCTGGGCATTGAGGCGGGGACAGCGTGGCTGGGAGCTATAGGCAGGGGCACAGCTGGTGTGCAGAGAGGTGGGAGACGGGCTGGAATGGCCTTGGAAGCTACAGTCAGATGGCTGCTGGGTGGAGGATGAAAAGGGAAAGAGAGGAGCCCATTCAGAGGCCACCGTGTCACCCAGGTGAGAGACTGAGGGGGATGGGAGGCAGATCAGGGAATAGTTAGGAAAGGATGGTGGCTGCCTGGCTATGGGGGAGGGGGAAGGAGACTCTGGTAAACCTCTGTGCCTGGGAACAGGGAGATAGGCTGGTTTCAGGGTATTGTGGGCAGGTTGCACTCAGGGTGTCTGGCAGCCATCCAGGCAGAGATGTCCTGTAAGCTGGAGGCCACTTGCACCTGGAACTCAGGAGAGTGGTCCTGGCTGGTAAGAGATTTAGGTGACCCATGCGTAGTCCTGATGCCTGGGTCCCCAGGATGGAATGGGTGAGGGCCCTTAGGGAGGGTGGAGGGGAAAGGGCAACAGGCTGAGGCCGCCACCCAGAGGGCATCACCATTTACAGGGTGGGCGAAGACCCATGATGCTACAGGCAAAGGAAGAGCGTGTCACGGCAGGACAAGAGTCACGTGTCCACTTGCGTGAGGTTTGGGAATGTCCGCCAGACTTCACGACCAGGCGGGCACTGGTGACCTTTGCTACGGTGGCTTTAGGGGCAGATGCCAGGCTGCAGGAGGGTCTGGAGCATCTGCTGAGAGGGGGCAGGCTTGGGGACAGGGCCCTCTGCGACAGCCCTTATCAGCTGCGGCATTTATTTTTAGGTCTATTCCCCAACCAGCTGGTGCTTCACGAGGGCAGATGCTATTTTTACATCTTTGTGTTTCCACACAAAAGCCAATTTGTTCCGAACATAGTCAGTGAGCACCAACGGCGCTCCTTGAGCACTGCGCTCGGTCTTGATCTATGGCTGAGCCCACACTTCCGGTGGCCCTGACTGCAAATGAAGCTCTGGGCATGCTCTGCCACCCATCTGCCCTGTGACTTCCGGTGAGTTATGACATCATCTCTTGCAGTGTTTCCTCATTGGCAGTGGCTGATTTCTGAAACTGGTGACAAATCATGATGATTCTGGGACTTCTTTGGCTGCTGCTGCATTGTTTGCTGACCGAGGCGTTGGCAGGGTCAGAAGCCTGGGGTGGGGCGAGGATCAGACGGGGGAGCTGACACTTCCCAAGACCTCCCTTCCCAAGGGTCCTCCTGCCAGCTGTCCTGCCACAGGTCCCCATTCACCGTGGCCCACAAGGCCCCGCACACCCTGTCCCCTGCCAGCCTCTCTGGCCTCACCTCACACCCACGCTCACTGCTTGTGTGGGTTCTTTTCAGATTTTGTTCTCTCCTCGAGCCTTCCTGCCGCAGAGCCTTTGAACATGCTGTTCCCTCTGACTAGATACCCTTCTCTTAGTTCCTCACCTTGAGGACTCCTCTTCATTCTTTAGTGCTGGGCTCAAATGGGGCTTCCGCAGAAGCATCTCAGGTTCCTGAGGAACAGTGACCTCCGAGTGGCATACCTTCAGAGCACCCTGTGCTTTTTCGTAGCGTTTGGAGGGTGTGAGGGCTCCTTGCCCTGCTGTGAGTCCCCGCTTTAGAAGGCTCTACTCTTGACCTTCTCTGTCTGCCTCTCCCCACAGGCTCCTTGGAGCCTGGGCCCTTCCCTTTGGACCATACCCGTAACATGCAAGACCCCAGAATTCCCTGCTCCAATGGCCCCAGGCCCCTTCCCTTAAGGATGGATCATGTGGGGTGGCCACGGGGCAGCAAGTGGCAGGGGGTGTGGCAGTTTGTGCTAGTGGACGGGACTGTCCACATATGTGCATGTGGACCTCCCTTGGGCCAGGATAGCTCTGAGGGTGGCCAGCCACAGGGGGCAGGCTGACAGCAGAGCCAGATCTTATGCCAACCTACCCACATATAGGATTCAGAAGAATCAAAGAAGTTTAGTCTTCTAGGTCATTATGAAAGTATATTTGTCAGAGTAGGAGAATAGAACATATTTTATTTAACAGTTATAACTTGATTTGTAACTTTACAGTATTGCAATGCATGGTGTGAGGCTTCCATTTGTACTCTTGTCCCGGCCCTGCTGGCATTTGCGGTGGGCTTGGGCCTACCACCAACCGCAGGCTCTACCAGTGAGGCTGCACTCGCAGTACCCCTACCCCAGAGCACTGAGCCTGGCACAGAAGAGCAGATAATAAATATTGGCTGTGAGAAACAAATGAGATGATCCAAGTGAAATGCTTGGCAGGGTGCAAATGTCAATAAATATTAGCTATTATTGTTTGTTGAACAGACCAACAGTTTGTGGGGCAGGTGGGCCAAAACCCAGAAACTGAAGGGGTTTGTGCCTGAGGAGAGAAAAGGCATAGCTGCTCCTTCCTTCTTCCAGCCCTGTAGGCCTCTCCCAGCTCCCGAGGGTAAGGTGGGCACCGGGCAGGTAGCCTGACAGCAGAGATGCTGAGAGCTGGGGGCTCCTGCTACTTGCCCACCCGGCAGAGCAGAAGAGCTGGGCAGGTTTCCTGTCTGCCTCCAGCATCTCCCCAGGCCCCGACAGAACCCATTTGCCTTAGTTTCTTTTGCTCTGCCTGTGAGCACATGATGGGGTGTGGAGGGGTGCGGGGGGGGGGGGGGGGTAGCTGAAAGAGCTGAGGTGGCCCTCCCGAGGCTGTGCTGTGCTGTGAGAGGAGCCTGTGAGGCAGTCAGGTGGCCCACAGGACCCCGAACAAGTCACTTTGCCGCTGCCACACCCTCTTCACTTGTCAAATGTGACTGCGTGTGGAAATGGTGCATGTCTCGTAGCCAGTGTGAGGGACACAGTTAATATGAACAGCCGGTGCACAGAACACAAGTGGGTCAGGGAGGGCAGAGGCTCACTCAAAGAGCCCACGGGGGAGTAGTCCTCCTCGGGGTAACTGGTCAGCGACTCGGGGTAGTCCGTTTCAGGGGTAGGGGGCTGCAAGGAGCAGGAGACAGAGTCAGACGCTCTCCGAGCCAGTAGGGACCCTGGGCCCCGCCCTTTCATACCAGGCCACGCCCCTCTATAGCAGTCCAGGGGACTGCGGGGTGCAGGAGGCGGGGCCTGAGGCCTGAGTCACCCCGCACCCCCCCGCACCCCTTCCCCCCCTCCCCCCGCCCCGCGCCTGAACCTCATTCCCGGGGGGCGGGGGCAGGAGGCGGGGTCCGAGGCCTCAGTCACCCCGCCCCCCCCGGCCAGGCCCCGCCCCTCACCCTCATTCCCGGGGCGGGGCAGGAGGCGGGGCCTGAAGCCTCAGTCACTCCGCCCACCCGGGCCAGGCCCCGCCCCCTCACCCTGCGCTCCCCGGGGTCCAGTGGGCTCAGGCCTGGCTGCATGTCCTCCAGCGCGTCCTCGGGCTCGTCCTCGGGCTCGTCCTCGGGCTCGTCCTCCAGCTCGTCCTCCGGCTCGTCCTCCCAGACGGCCTCGCCCGTCAGCGGGTTGTAGAAGAACACCCTGCGGCTCTCCTCATCCCAATACTGGCCCCAGTCTGTCTCGAGGCTCTCGCGGCTGCCCACCGAGGCCGGAGAGGTGGCTGGGCTGGCGGCGCCCTCAGAGGCCTCGAAGGGCGACTCCCAGGTGGTCACGCCCGTGTCTGGGTTGTAGTAGTAGCGGCGCCCGCTGCCCGCGTCCCTGTGCGTCTCCCATGCGGGGGGGCGGGGGACCGAGGCGGTGCCGGGTGACGTGGGCAGGGGCTGCCTCTCGACGTTCTCGTACACGGGCTCCGGGGGGTCGTCCACCTGTGGGAGCAGGAAGGAGGCGTGACCGTCAGGGCAGCTCCGGGGTCACCCAGTCCCGACCCAGCCACTTCCCACCTGGGCGACCTTGGGCAAGTTGGAGTACCCCCTGCTTCAGTCCCGCCGCTGCACAATGTCTGCCCTGCCCGCTCCGGAAATTGTAGTGAAGAGAGAATGAGGAAATATTCGTGAAGGGGCATTGTCAAATATGAAATGTCCCAGATGCGTAGGGCACTTACATTATTTATTAACAATAATAAAATATCGATATCTTGAGTTCTCCCAGCTGCGCACTCACTGTGCACTCCAGGGGGCCAATCAGAGGTTGGGCAGGAATAGAGACATGGCCTGGGCCCCATTCCTTTTCCTCCCCATTCAGGTCACAGAGGGGCAGGGCCCTGCTGCACTCTACAGCCCCCACCCCTCCTTCCTTCCTGTCCCTGAAATCTCTGGGACTGGAATCCGTACCACCTCTGATCTGGGACTGAAACTTCCTGAATGTGGTTTTTGCAGACCTCAGGATCAACTGCAGAGAAGGGAGAGAGGCAAGCCAGATGGGAGGAAGGAAGGAGGAGCTAGGAAAGAGGAGCCCCTCGTGCCCTCCAAAGGAAAGCGAGGTGGGCTGGAGGGTCCGGCCACACACAACATACCTCTGGTCATGCTCAACACCCCACTGCTCCTTGCGGCCTGCGGGGCAAAGTCTACGCCTTTAACAGGGCACCGGAGGGGCCTGTCGCCTCTCTGTCTACTTTATTTCCTGCCATTCCTGGCCCCCTGCCTTGAACTTTATGCTCTAGTAGCCTGGGGCTGCTGGAGGCTCCACCCTCCCTGCTGTATATCTTTTATGGGCCTGGATCCTTCAGAGTGCCTAGGCCCATCCCCACCCTTTTTTTCACCTGGCCCACTCCAATTCCTTCTTCAGGACTCAGCTCAGGTGTCAGGTTCAAGACCTTTCTTGAGATTCCTCTGGTGTGCCCACCATCGCCTAGCACCCTCAGCTGGCCAGAGGGATAGATAAGGACACTCTTAAACCCCAGGCAGCAGAAGAGCACCAGAAGATTAAGACTGTTTCTAGGACGATCTAATGCTACGGGGGAAATGCAGACTTCGACATGGGGAGCAAGTATATAGTTTCAAATCTGTGTTTTTAGAAACCCTCCAAAATGCTAACAGAGATAGTTATCTCCTCTGGGCAGTATAGTTATAGGGATGGGGTATTTATTTATTTATTTATTCTTTAAACTTTTCTCAAAATTTTGTACAATCACCCTCCCCCCCGCCCCGCCTTTTTTAATCACAGAACTGCCTGTGATGCCTTCACTAAGCTGTAAACTTCCCAAGAGGGGAAGCCGGTCATGTCAAGGTGGCATCTCCCTGGGCCTTAGGAAGGCGCCTAAAAACACACTCGTTTGTCCCACAAAGATTCACCTGTCCGGTGCACGCACTGTTCTAGGCACTGGGGAACGCAGCAGTGAACAAAGGGACCCACATCCCTACTGGGCAGCCTGTGTAAATGGTCAGGGAGCAGGGAGGGAGATGAGCAGGGTGAGAAGTGAAATGCACAGCACAGCACGTTGTCCGTGGTAGTTACTGCTAGCAGGAGACAAAGTGTCAGAAAAGCAGTGGTAGAGTTTTAGATCATCAGGGGCAGGTCCCAGGCATGGAGGGAACAGGAGGAGCTGGATACACCAGATCCTCACTCCTCTCCCTCACCCTGCAAGCGCTTGTGTGGCTGAGACAGAACCCCCCACCCCACTTCTCCTTTCTCTCTGTCCACCGCAGCCATCCCATATTCCAGCCACACCGGCCCATGGACCCTCCCGCAAACACAAAGCCACCTCCTATCTCTGCACCTTTGCTCCAGTGGGTCCTTCAGCCTGGAACTCTCTGCTCTCATACCTGCCTACCCAGATCCTGCTCCTCTGCTGGTGCTCTGCTCCAAGCCTCCGGGAGAGGCCTTCTCCCTCAGGAGAGACGTCTGGCGCACGGACATGCTGTTCATCCCTCTGTTCGGGCCGGCAGCATTCCGCCTTGGGTTGTCCACTCATCTGCCTACCTCCTCTGACCCCAAAGGCGGGGTTTTGTTTTTGAGCAGGGGACCCAGGATGATGTACTTGACCCCAGTTGCCCTCTAGCTGCTGGCCCAATGCCCTGAAGCACACATCCAATCCACCAAAAGTACTTATTGCTTGAGTACAAAAGCCAATTCCAAGCCACATTTCAGCAGCAAACAACAAACAAACACACCTGACACCACAGGAGACTCAAGTTAGCTTTGGACAAGGACTTCCTGGGAGTGGGGGTTCAGCACAGGAGTCTCTTTGGGAGACCAGGATGGAGGCAGTGGACAGAGGAAGGTGGGTGACCAGACACATCTCCCACCTGCCCCAGCTGGACCTGCTGAGGCAGGCGCCTTCCCCTCCTTGGGACAGGGGCTGGGAGGTCATGTGGGGCATAGATGAGCTGAGGAAGGAGCCAGGCTCTATGGAGCGGGGATTTCCACCTGCAGGCTGCTAGTCTTGGCTGTGAGTCCATGGGGAGTCCCAGGCTGGCCAGGGTGATGGGGATCTCACACGAAGTAGCCCTAGTGGGTACAGAGGTGAGACCTAGGAGCTGGATGTTTAGGCTCTCAGCATGAGGGGGCTGTCAGAGGAAGAGAAGATGCAGAATCGCACTGTGGGGCTCCAGGCTGCAGACCAGAGGCCAAATGGGGGCAGGGCAGGGCCCCTGGGAGGGGCTGCCCCAGAGACACAGGCTGCTTCAGGAGGTAGGAAGGGGCTTTCACTGGACGGGAGCAGGCAAAGTCCAACCCCCTGTCAGTGATGCTACAGCCCTGTGGTGGGAGCTGGACCACACGCAGCGGCCCTGAGGCCCCTTCAAACTCTAGAACTTTCTCCCTGTAGAGCCCCTCCAGTGCTAGGATAAAGCCAGGATCAGACTGGAAGCCAGGCAGGGCCAGTCCCCCTGTGCCCTCTGGCCTTCAAGGGGAAGCTCGTGCAGGTTAGAGCAGGGTCTGCCACCCTGCCCACGACTCCTGGAGGTCCAGGCAACACCCAGTGACAGCCCATCAGTGGGGCCCTGACTAGGCACCAACAGCTCTCGGGGCCCAGATCCCAATCACAACAGAGACACGGGGGACAACAGTAGGAAAGGGGAAGTGGTCTCCTACCTCAGCGGCAAGAGGGGCTCTGGCTCTCACCACGCCCAGCTGCCCAGCCCCGCAGCCCTCCCCTTGCCCACAAGCAGGTGGCAGGCCTGCCTCTGCCCCTGCGCTGATCACCATCTCTCAGGGTCCCCCTGCAGCCCCTCCCAGGCAGGCGAAGGCCTTGGCAAAGGGAAGAGGAAAGCAGGGAGGAGTCCCCGAAGTCTGAGAGATGTCCTGCTCCGAAGCTCCGCTCAGCCAGCCCCTGAGAGGGCCAGAGAACAGAGGCCCACTAGTGGCACCTTGATCCCGAGGCCCTCGGCCGTCCCCACCAGAGGCTGAGCTTGCCCCCAAATGCCACGGCCCCCTACCTGTCCCCGCAGGGCCTGACTCCGCCTCCTGGTCAGCCTGGCAATCATGTCCACCATCCTGTCCCCTCAGAGCTGCTGGGACGAAGCCCTGGGCAGGCTTTAGGGGTGGAGCCAAGGGGCACAACCCCAGGGCTGGCACAAGGCAACAAGGAAACAAGAAGTGGCTTTGAGGTGGCGGGAGGCTGAGCCTCCAGCCCATTTCCTGTCAGGGCTGTGGAAGTGCTGCCTGAGACAGAGGCTGCCTGCTGTGGGGGGGGGGTGGGGGGGTGAAGTGGGGGGGGTCTTAGGTCGGGGGTGTTTCTATGTGTCCAGGGAAGCGCCGGCCTTCCTACTCCATACTCTGGTCACCGGCAAGGTCTGAATCCCAGGGCAGATACAGCCAGGGAGCAGGATGGTGCCAAACCGAGGTTGGGGGAGGGGAGGCCAGACAGCTGGGAGAGGGCAGAGGGGGCAGTTGGGTGCTGGGGCCCCAGGCTGGCGTAGACAGGACACGGAGTGGCCCTCAACTCCCCCAGTGCCCAGGGCGATGGGGAAGAGGAAGCTAGTGTGTGGGGTGCCGGGGCGGGGGGGCAACGTGTCAAAGAGGAAGGGGTCTGGGCAGCTGTGGCATCAGACGGAGTCAGTGTCTGGAGTTCTGCAGCCTCACAGAGGACAGGAGGGATTCTGACCACACCACAGTCCACTCGCCTGACTGCCTGAGCCTGTCCCCTCCCGGTTCGCTCTCCAAGATGCACGCATGCACCCTCGCCTGGGTGTCTAATACGTGCACAAGTATGCCTGCGTCCCCACTCTCTAAGGACCCGGAGAAGGGGACAGGGACTAGCCTCTCCACAACCCCACAACCAAGAGCTTCCCCTGGGCCTGGTCTCTCTCCTGTTTCAGGCTCTGACCCCACCTTCCACCGGGATCCCAGACCCATTGTCTCCTGCTCTTCCATTCCAGTAACCCTCCTGTCCCCAGCCCTGGTCTTACTTCCTCCCCTGCCCATGCCCCCCCAGACCACTCCTTCCCTGCACCCACTGTGGGCCCAGGACAGGGACACCCAAGGAGAGCCAGGCGTGGTGTAGATTTGGAGTGTGGGCCCTTTGGGCAGACCGCATCCAGAACAAGCCAGGGATTCATGCCCTACTCTGCCCTCCAAGCTCCTGTATTGCTCCCCTCCCATCCCAGGTGGGACTCAGAAGCCTGGAACACTGAGGGCAGAGAGGCCTGGGGTCCTCCCACTTGTCACACACATGACACATCCCACTGCCCCCGCCCTGGGGGACATGGGCCACACGCAAAATAGGTCACCAGGAGAGATGGAGCCAGGCCCAGAAGATGGGAAAGGCCGGAAACTCTGAGCTGGCAGCAGGCAGGAGCTGGGGAAGGAGAGAGAGGACATGGGTGTGGGGACCTGAGCCCTCAGCACTGCCCCGCTGGAGAACTAGGGAGCAGGGTCTTCCTGTGGCAGGAACCAAGAGTGACAGGACAGGAGACTGGGACCACCGAAAAGGCAGCCCACGTGCTGTTCCTCCTCTGTAAGAAGCTGGGCCCCCCAGGCCTGGGGTCTTCCCAGGGGGCTCTGGCCCCCCACCCCAGGGGCTGAGCCAAACCCACACAGCTCTGGCCTGCTCTTCTTGGTCAAGGAGCTTGGTTCCTCAGGCTTCCAGTCTAGGCTTCCCCTCAGCAAGAGGAGGCGTGACCACAGCAGCTCCCCAGTGGTGTCCTCCTCCCTCAACCGCATCTTCACGCCTGGCCTGGCCCTCTAGAGGCACACGGTGGAGGAGGGGACAGAACAAGCCGGCTGCTCTGTCCTCACCCCTTCTCCCCAAAACCCTCACAGGAGGCTTGTGGCAACCAGAAAAATCCTATCAGCTCTCTGAAGCCAGAGGCAAAAGAAATGCCTGCAAACCAGTGACTGGAGCCCAGACACTGGCTCAGGGGGGCTGCCGCGGGGTCGGGACCTCCTTTGCTGACTTCAGTGCCTCCAGAGCTGAGCGGAGGGAGAGTGGAGGGTGGGTTGTGATCTTTGCCTCAGGGAGCCTTGCAGGGTGCCCAGAGCTGGCGTCCTTCCCTTCCCTGAGCACGCCATCTCCAGGACGGAGTCCGGGCCTCACTGTACCCACCCCCAGCCCTGAGCCACAAGTCCACTGATGTGCAGTGGGGGAACTGGGGGTCCCCTCAGAACGGAGGGAACCACGCCTGGAGCTGTCCCCAGAGTCTGGTGTAACAGGTTTGGGCCGGGGCTCAGACCCCTCGTTTTGTACTAAAGCCCAGGTGAGGCTCAGTGTAACCTTACTGCTCGGCCTGTAGCCTGCGAAGACGAACACAGTAGCCCGAGGTCAGGTTCCTCTGTGGGGCTTAGAGCAGAGGCATCATCATTTGATTAAAGGGGGGCGGGGAGAATGACGCAGGATTCAGAGAAATGGCTTCTTGTGTCGCTGGTGCCCTAGCTTCTCCCCGGGCAGCCCCTTGAATCTCTGCGCCTCTGTTTCTTTATGCATAGAATGGTGCTGTCATGCTCTCCCCGCTCCCAGGGCTGGCCTCTGTGGAGGCGTCAAGCCGCCCCCGGGATCCTACACCCTACACTCTACACTCAGGGACGTGGGAAAGAAAGCGGGGTGACACTTCCGTTTTTTTGGTTCTGGGTTTCGATTGAGTGCCCTCGGCTCTGGACTCTGCCCTCAGCCTCTTGGTGACCTCATGGGACTGTGTGCTCGGCCTGCTCCTCAGGGTAGGTGGGGTGGGGGGTGGAGCCCCTTTGCCACTCACATGCTCTGTGCTCTGGACAAGGCTGGCTGACGCCCAGGAGGAATCAGAAACCGTCTGTCAAGGAAACTGCTGGCTGGCAAAGGCTGTCATCGTGAGCCAACCGAGGGAGAGAGATGTGACAGGGGCCTGTCCCTCCAAATGTGTCTGCACCTGTACCCACCGCACCTCCTCACTTCCCCACTGGAGGGACCAGGTTCCCCCGTCCAAGAGGGCCTCCCGAATATGGGCCCCTGAGGATCCCACTGCCTCTTGCTCAGAAGCTGCCTCTCCACAAACCTCTCACTAACCCTCCCACTTGATGGCTGCAGGCCCTTTGGCGTGGCAACAAATTCCAGGTCTCTCCATCTTAAAAAGAAAATGTGTGCTCCTGGACCCAGCTCATCCTGCCTCCTTTCCGGAGCCCACCTGTTGAAGGTGTGTGTGTGTGTGTGTCTGCCGTCCTGCTTCTGACGTCCAGCCCACTGCCCGGGGGTCCTACAACTCCTTTGATGACAGCAGCGGTCCTTGGAGGGTCTGACTCTCCTCAGGACTTAGTCCTTACAGGCCTCTCCCTCCTCACCCTCTGGTGCCTCCTGGGCTGTGAGCCATGCTCCTCTTCCTCCACTTAACTCCTTGATACTGGGTCTCCCATTTGCTTCTCACTCTCCTGTCCCGGGGAAGCCCAGCCGGATCTGTTAGCTTAACTACCTGCAAGACCATCTCCAGGAGCAAAAACCTGAGTGGAGTCCTGGGGGTCCTTGGTACACCCTACAAGCTGCATATCCCAGAAACCAAGTTCACCTTCCTCCCCTCCTCCTTCCCATCTTGGCATCATCTTGTTTTTGTTTTCTTCTTTTTTTTTTTAAGATTTTATTTATTCACGAGAGACAGAGAGAGAGGCAGAGACACAGACAGAGGGAGAAGCAGGCTCCCTGCAGGGAGCCCAATGTGGGACTTGATCCCAGGACCCTGGGATCATGACCCAAGCAAAAGGCAGCCGCTCAACCACTGAACCACCCAGGTGCCCCATCTTGGTTGTTCAAGCAGAGATCTAGAGTCCCCGAGGCTGGGGACCAGCCTAAGCCTTTCGGACATATCAGTCTCCAGGTAACACAGGGGCTAGGGGAACATGGGAACCCCACCACAAGGAAGCAGAAATTCAAATCTAGAATAGATGTCCTATGGGGCAACCACTCTGGTCCCTGTCCAGGCAGGAGAAGAGGGAGGGAAACAGCAAGAGAGATTTAAGAGACAAATGAGATGCATGATCCTTGAGCTGATTCTGGTTCAAACAAACTGACTGTGAGAGATTTGTTTTAGGACAATGAGGGACATTTGACTATGGCCTGGATCTTAGCTGATATGAAGGAACTAATATTAATTTTGTTAGATATAATAATGGGTATAGTATTGAGGTTATGGAAAAAAACATTTTTAAGACATAACAGGCTGGGGCACCTCAGAAGCTCAGTTGGTTAAGCGTCTGCCTTTGGCCCAGGTCATGATCCTGGAATCCCCGGGGCGCATAGGGCTCCCTGCTCAGCAGGGAGCCTACTTCTCCTTCTGTCTCTTTCCCCTTGCTCATGTTCTCTCTCTCACTCACTCAACATCTCTCAAATAAATAAATAAATAATAAATAAATAAATAAAAATCTTGTTAAAAAAAGACATACAGGCTGAGTTTTTAAGGGATGAGATAGGATAAATTCTGGAATTTATTATTTCTCAGCAAAAAGAAAAAAGAGAGAGAACTAACTTGACAAGAATTGTTAAATCTAAGTAATAGGTATAATTATATTAATTATAATATTCTTTTCACTTCTTTGCATGTTTGAAAATCTTCATAATAGGGACACCTGGGTGGTTCAGTGGTTGAGTACCTGCCTTTGGCTCAGGTCATGATCCTGGGGTCCTGGGATCGAGTCCCGCATCAGGCTCCCTATAGGGAGCTTGCTTCTCCCTCTGCCTCTCTCTGTGTGTCTCTCATGAATAAATTATAAAATCTTTAAAAAATTTTTCATAATAAAAAGGGGAGAAAACCTCCCTTAAACTTGTTTACTCTTCTGGATTCTCAGTGTTACTACTCCAAGGTGTTCACTGTTTCTTATCCAGAAAGACAGGCCCTTCCAGCTCTCCCCTACCCCTGGTAGTAATTTCTCTCCTTTATGACGCAGCTCTGGCTCTAGGAATTCTGGAAACATGGCAGCTTAAACATGTCCTGCTTCTTCTCTTCTCCTGGACGCTACCCTCAAGGAAGGGGCTGTGCCAGCTCCTGGGCAGGGCTGGCTGGCAGGAGTAGAGGGCCTGAGATAGAAGCTGGAACCCAGGAGACCCCGGGGCAGACCAGGCCACCATAGGACCCTAGGGGGAAAGCAGGGTGACCCCGAGGAGCTGACAGGGAGTCAAACAGGTGGGCTCAGCACTCTCTGCCCAACAGGCTGGGGATGCCGAGGAGGCAGCAGGCAGGGAGAATTCTTGATGGTGTCTTAGAAGAGGCTGCCCAGCCCGGCTGGCCCGCTGGCAGAGACCACCATTCCTCTGCTCTAGGGCCGCGCCTAGTGGGGACACTTCAACAGCTCATCCCAGCCCCAGTGAGAAAAGACACATAAACCCCACTCCTCTGACAGGACAGTGGCTGGAGAGAGGTGGAGCAAAGAGAACAACCAAATCTACCCAGGCTGCAAGACCCTAATACAGCAGGGTCAGGACGTGCTAAAGACCAATCACCAATCCGGGTAGGAAGAGGAGTTTGTCAGTAAAAGGTGGCAGGATAGGTGGATGGCCATCCAGAAAAATAATTAAAGGTGGGTTGACATCCTACTCTGTCCACTCGGATATACCCCCAAATAGATCAAAGATTCAGACATAAAAAGCGAAACCATAAAAATACTTAAAGAGAAAAACATAAGCAAAATTGTATATTAAAAATAAAAAAGGCAGAAGGGCACCTGGGTGGCTCAGTGGTTGCGCATCTGCCTTTGGCTCAGGCAGTGATCCCGGGGTCCTGGGACTGAGTCCTGTATTGGGCTCTCCCTGCAGGGAGCCTGCTTCTCCCTCTGCCTGTCTTTGGCTCTCTCTGTGTGTTTCTCATGAATAAATAAATAAAATCTTCAAACCAAACCAAACAAACAAAAAAGCAGAGACTCAAACTCTAAAAGCCATACATTTGACCACGTAAGTGCATCTTAAGTCATTTGCGTGGCCAGAAAATAACATTAGCAAAGTCAGAAGAGAAACTTACATGACAACTCCTGTAAGAGATAGAGGGCTGTTTTCCTTCGTATGGCAAAACCTCCTAATAACCAATAAGTAAAAGACCAATAAGTCAATGGAAAAATGAGCACTGGCTCTGAACAGGTTGTTAACAGAAAAAGGAAAACAAACAGTCCTTAAATCTATGAGAAGATGCTCACTCTCACTGAAAAGAGAAATGCAAATTCAAGCTATCCTAAGATCATATATTTTACTATTGGATCAGCAGGAAACGACATCTTGTTGGCACCTGGTTGGCAAGGCTGTGGGGGATCAGACACTCACATTTGTGTTGGTGGGAATGTAAATTGGTATAAGCCCCCAGGAAAGGGACAGCAATTTGGCAAAAATTAACAAATATCCATCGTTTATCCTTCCACCCAGCAATCCTACTTCTGGGATTTATCCTTGATTTATCTGCACGTGGGGTGAAAGATTATCTATTACAGGACTGTGCATAATAGCAAGAGATGGGAAACGATTCAAGGGCCCATCACCAGCGGACCGGTTGAAGAATTTCTGATACATCCGTACAGTGAAAACCATGTAGCTCTAAGGAAGGAGACTGATACTCTCTCTGCACAGACTCCAAGATATATTGTTAAATCAAAAAGGCAAAGAAGAAGCAAGATGCGGTGTTGTGTGTACTGCATGTCACCTTTACGGAAGAGAGACAGAAAAGCAAGTAATCAAATGTGTTTTCATACAGGTTTGTGTTTGCATAAAGAAACTCTGGCAGAATCGAGAAAGAATTAATGAAAGTGGTGACTTATGAGTTGATGGAGAGAACAGGGCACAGAAGCAGGTGTGTGGGGGGGAATTTTTACTATATACTTTTTAATATTGCTTTTATTTTTATTTTATGTTTTAAAGATTTCAGGGCAGCCCGGGTGGCTCAGCGATTTAGCGCCGCCTTCAGCCCAGGGTGTGATCCTGGAGACCCAAGATCGAGTCTCACTTCGAGCTCCCTGCATGGAGTCTGCTTCTCCCTCTGCCTGTGTCTCTGCCTCTCTTTCTGTGTGTCTCTCATGAATACATAAATAAAATCTTAAAAAAAGATGTCATTTATGTATTCATGAGAGACACACACAGAGAGGAAGAGACACAGGCAGAGGGAGAAGCAGGCTTCCTTCGAGGAGCCTGATGTGGGACTGTATCCCAGGATCCCAGGATCACTACCTGAGCCAAAGGCAGGCGCTCAACCACTGAGCCACCCAGGCATCCTATTGCTTTGATTTTTAAAAACCGTGAAAGTACATTATCTAATTTTTAAAAAAATCTTGCTATTAGCAAGATAGAAGGGCTGGAAAACACAGTGACTACTGGAACAACAACAAAAGGGAAATCTTCAGGAGATTCAAGTAAGACACTAAAGAAAAAAAAAAAAAGACTACTACTTTAGAATTTAAAATATATCATGTACTACTCATTGAAGGTGAGGACAGTCCCTTTCCAGACTCAAATTTGTGGCCTGGAAGAGAAAGCAGGAGAAATATCTCAGAACTGATGTACGCAGAGGCAAGACATAGAGGGGGCAAAGCTACAAAGCTGGAGACGCCAGTCAAGAGAGCTAACATGCAAATGAAAGAAAAAGGCAAAGACCCCAATACTCATGCAACAAAGAGATTTCTCTAAGCTGAAAAAAGACCCACGGCTATCCAGAGACTGACGGGGTTTTATGAGTTCCAGGAGGAGGAGTGTTGAGAAAAAGCATCCCTCCCTTCTGCACATCCTAGAGGGGATGTTTGATCAGGAGCCGCAGGGAAAAGCAGAAGCCACGAATGAAATGCAAGGGGTAGCAGGACAGCAGAGGAACAGGACAATCAGGAGCAACCTGATAGAAGGGGGAAAAGGAAACCCGTTAAAGATTCTGAAAAGAGTGCATTATCCCAACAAAAAGACAGTCAGTTTGGGTTTCCAAATTCAGTGGTAGGAGATATATATATGAAATAGACGTAAAAACATGATAATGTTGAATATAGAAGGATACTGAGAGATACCAGCAAGTGCAAAAAATAAAACCCAATAAAATAGAAAGAGTGGCCCTGCTTGTAACAGCAAGATGGTGATTCAGGTTGAAACCACCCACCGGGTAAAGAGGGACACCAGGGGATGATACAAAGGCACACTCTGTGATGCCAGGACAGTCAAAATCTGTGTGCACTGCCAACAAACTTGTAGTTAAATATAAAAAGCAAAACCTGAGATGCCTGGGTGGCTCAGTGGTTGAGCATCTGCCTTGGCTCAGGGTGTGATCCCGTGATGTGATCCCGGGGTCCTGGGATTGAGGGATTGAGTCCTCCCCGCAGGGAGCCTGCTTCTCCCTCTGCCTGTGTCTCTGCCTCTCTCTGAGTCTCTCATGAACAAAAAATAAAACCTTAAAAAAAAAAAAAAGCAAAACCTGCTAAAAGTACAAGATCTTTACAAAGAAAATCTGAGCGAGAGATGTAATAAACCTCTATTGGAACTGGAGTAAAAGACAAAAACAAAAGGAAGTCTACAAAGGAAACACAGGTTTCAATAACGTAATCGATCAGCTTGGCTTGATATATACCAGACCTTATGTCCCTTAGATGGAAAATATACGATTTTTCCACTATGAAAAACTTAGAAAAACCATTTATTTCTTCGGTCACGAAGGAATCCATAGAGAAATTTAAAAATGGAGATTTTGCAAATCTAGGAAAAATGAATACTTTCCTAGGAAAAAGGCAAAATGGCCAAAGTGAACAAGAAGGAGTGGAAAACGTGAAAAGACCAAACTACCGTTGATGAGAAAAAAAGTCTGCCCCTAACAAAGCACCAGGTAGGTCCAGAGGGTTTCAGGGAGGAGGCTGAATGGTAGGAACCTCTCGGATTCAGCCGCTGTCCCCCTTCCTTGGCCAGGAGGCAATCCTAAGTTTCTCTCTAGCGACTGGCGGGATTCTGGGGACTCCGGGGACAGCTCCTCCAGCGCACTCCCACGGCATCCTGCAGGCACCCCTGCCACACCAGATCCTACCTGTGGGTCTGCTAGCCCATCTCTCTTCTGGGACAGAAAACTACCTGATGGCAGGGACCATGCCTTGTTTCTCAGTGGCACCTGCCATGTACTGAATCCATGACACAGTAGGTGAAAAATCGCAGTGCCATTGTCAGTGTACCGGGATGCCCCGGGGTCTGTAAAAACTCTCCCACACAGAGTAAAGCAGAATGGATGAAAAGAAGCCAAAATGCTAATAGTCATTATTATTTTAAAAAAGATTTTATTTATTTATTCATGATAGACCAAGAGAGAGAGAGAGAGAGAGAGAGGCAGAGACACAGGCAGAGGGAGAAGCAGGCTCCATGCAGGGAGCCTGACCTGGGACTTGATCCCAGGACTCCAGGATCACGCCCTAGGCGGAAGGCAGGCGCTAAAGCGCTGAGCCACCCAGGGATTCCCTCTAATAGTCATTAGAGTGAGATTGCCCATATTCGCCAAATATTTGCAATGGCGTTAAGCTATTTAAAAAAAAAAAAAAAGATTTTATTTATTTATTTGAGACAGAGAGATAGAGCACGAGTGGGGATAGGGGCAGAGGTAGAGTTCTCTATGCGGGGCTTGATCCCAGGACACTAGGATCCTGATCTGAGCCAAAGGCAGATGCTTAACCTAGGGAGCCTCCCCAGAGCCCCTCCTTAAGCTATTTTTATGGGGGGGGGGGGATAGTAATTTACAAGTTGAGAAGATTCCAGGAGCACTCCAGTTGCGTGCAGCAGAGGCAGGAAGGCCCCCCTCTGGCACCTTTCTTGGTTCCTCTGGCTTCCTCTCCTAGGCCAAGTTGGCTCAGCCCCCAGGACAGACATGGAAGCCCTGAGAGGGCCCCCTGCCCTGCTCACCCAATGCCTCACGGTGGACCTCCACTCGGAGGACCCATAGGAGCCCAGAGCCTGGGCTAGGCAGAAGGGTCCTGCAGGCTCTGCTGTGCCTAAGCAGCTGCTCTGGAAGTCCCCTCAACACCACAATCCTTCCTCAATTTGGCAAGAGAGCCTCCTGCACTTGAGCAAGGACCCCTATGTCCCTCAGACCCAGTCCCTGGCAGCACCATTTCCCTCAACGCCAATCAACCTCAACTGTCCCCTGACCTTCTAGTCTGGAACCCTGACCATGTTTGCATCAGCTGGGCCTGGCCCTCCCCACTACTGGACACAGACAGCTCCAGGAAAGGCAGAGACAACAGATTGAGTGAGAAGCCGGCCCCTGGCGCTCAGGAAGGAAGTGGGGAGGCAGGTGGACCCGTCTCAGGGGGGCTGGGGACTGAGAGGTGAATCATAAGGCTCAGGTTCAGGGGAGATCACCCAGGGGACTCCACAGAGCCATGGGGGCTGCCAGGGGCCTGGGAGGTTGCTCCTTTCTGCCCTGGGAGCTGTGGGTGGGGAGGACAACTGGTGGCCAGGAATGTGGGCTGGGTTGGGAGGGGGCTACCCAAGAAGCTGCTCTTTCATGGGTCAGGCCTTAGGCTGGGCAGTGGGGCTCTAGGGTCAGCCTGGGGCTGCAGGTGAGTCATGGGGAGGGAAAGGTCAAGCCAGGTGTGAAGAAACCAGCCAGGCCAGCCCAGGGCTGCTGTTCTCCAAGGGTGGGTGGGGGGGAGGTAAGACAGTTGCTGGGAGGAGGGCATACAGACAAGGGCGCTCACTGCCCCCCCTCCTTGGCCTCAGCTCCCCTGCTCCTCCTAGAGGGCCCCCTGGCTGGTCCCAAAGGGGGATCCAGGTGGAGGGATCCCTAAGGCCAGTTCCTTTGCCTTAATCACCGCTGCCTGGGGCGGCTCTTGGAGTCTGTCCCAAGGGGTGGGTGCCAGGCCTGGGATCCAGAGAGGAGGGTGAGGTGCCTGCCCGCCAGGCACCTGGCAGGGGAGTTTCAGCATGAGTGCAGGAAAAGACCAGGTGGAGGTCAGGGAAGGAGGAGAGAGGGTGGGAGAGCTGCCAGGGCACGACCCCGCCTTCCCCGGGCCCCATTGGGAGTTGAGGGGTCACTCACAGTTCTCAGCACAGGACAGGGAACCAGGGCCCCGGAGGCTCCTTCTAGTCCGGCTGCCTACTCAGGTGAGTAGGGCTGGGCTGGCTGCATAGGAAGCTGCCGAGGCCTCTGGCTGCACCTCTTTCCTTCCTGTGGCCAATGTCTGGGCAGCAGGGGCGGGCTCCCGTCCAGAGGGCCGGCCTGGGCCTTTCCACCTCAGAGGCCCTGGGGTGGGGATGGTGACCACACCCTGAGATCCCCAAGTCAGCAGGTCCCCCTCCCCCACTCCACCGCAACCACGGGGGAGGAGTCTCAGAGGCCCCTCCTCCTCCCTTAGAGGGGGTGGGGGCAGAGTGCTCCAGAAGGTGTGCCTCTGCCCTCTCCTGGGACAGCTTCTCCCACTGCGCCCTGGGTAGCTGGGTGCTGGCTGGTGGACGAGGGCTGGGAATTCCTGCCTCCTTCCCTGTGGCCGGTGCCCACCGCTGGGGACACGCAGGGTGCTTGGAAAGTGAATACTTGTTTGCCTTCCGATTGTCCTGTCCCTGCTGAGGGGAACAGGCTGGCCAAGGCTGTGGCCACCCAGCTGAGACTGCCTTCCGAGCTGCTGCGGGGATGAACCTTTGAGTGAAAGCCCATGGGACCACGAGCCCCTTTGGGACAGGATCGTGTCAGGTGTAACATGCTTTGCGTCCCCAGGGTCCAGCACTTTGACCAGCACACAGCAGGTGCTCATTACATGTCAGTTGAGTGGAAGGTGAATGACGAGGCTATAAAATGCCACACAGTGCAGAGGCTTCTCTCCTCTGGGGTGGGTCCCTGCCTCTGCTGATTCCTCTCCCCATGCCACCCTCTCCCCTTGTCCACTGGTCGACTATCCCCAATGACCCAACCCTGATCCTATGTCTCCTCCACCCTCAGATCATTGCCCCTCGCCTCAGAGGAAATGGGTCCCTCCCTCTCTGCCCGGGGCACCCCACCCCCACCCTGTTGGCCTCTCTCCCTGCGTCCCGTCGTCTCCCCAACCACCTCTTCACCATCCTCAGCCTCCCACTCTTCTGGCTCCTGACCGTTCGCTTAGATTTGGGGAGCCTCCCCCCTTGACCTCCACCTGCCTCTGGCCACAAAGCATCTCTCCCTTCCCTGCCAAGCTCCTGAGTTGTCTACGCTCAGCCGGTGTCCTTACCTCATCCCTCTGGCCCCTGCCTTGAGCCCTCAGTAACCCCTTGACCAGCTCCTGATAAGGTGGCTGCTGACCTCGCAGTCACCGTTTCTGATACATGTTTAATGGCCTTTATCTCACTTCTCCTTTCTTCTGGACGTTTCTCGGTGTCTGGACAGGCACTCTCCTGTTCTTCCTCCTTGTTGCCTATTCCTTCCTCTGGGGCTTCTCTTCCCTCCCTTTGTCTGTTACCCGAATGTGGTGGGGCCTGACTGTCTCAGGTGTTCCCGGCCCCACGTCCACGCACTCTGCCCGCCCCCGGTCCACATGCTGCAGGCCACACGCTGCAGGCCTTCTGCTGGGCAGCAGGCCCCCTCTCCAGCTGCTGTCTGGACCTGGCGCCACCGAATAAACAGACCACTGTCTGCGGGGTGTGCGACTGGGAGACTGCGACTCATTCCGACTTCTCTCCCACCTTCCTCAGCCCGTCGGCCACTAGATTCCAGGGAATCGACTTCCCAAATCTCCTGTCATCACTGTGTGCCTGGGAGACCATGGAGGTCTGTCCTCTGCTATTCTCAAAGTCCCAGCCACGGGGGTCTTTTCTGAACCCCCTCTCTTCTCTGCTGAGAATCTTCCAGCAGCTGCAGGATTAAGTCCACATTGCTGGTGAGAGTCCACGAGGTCCTGCCTGGCCAGGCACTGCCCATTCCCCACAAGAGCCCCAGCAGTACAGGATGGGAGTGGAGCTGCAAGGCCTCAAGGGTGCCACATCTCACACCTGCACCCATGCCTCGGCACCACGGCACGCTGGGTGTCCTTCTATCCCAGATGGCCTGTGCCACGCTGGTCTGAGGCATCTGCCCTCTTGCCAGGCTCCTGACTCAGATGGTAGCTCTCCAGGGCTGGCGCTGTGCCTCATCAGATGCTTGGCAGGCAGGTGGGAGGCCAGTTCATGCTTAGTCAAGGAGTGAATGAAGGGGAAGGGTAGGTGCTGCCTCTCCTGCCTCCTCTAAGAAGGAAACAGGGAGGCTCACCTTTCAGGAAATTCCCTTCTCTAAATTCTGCCTTCGGGTCCCCTGGGTGGCTCAGCGGTTGAGCACCTGCCTTCTGCCCAGGTCATGATCCTGGAGTTCCTGGATCCAGTCCTGCATCGGGCTCCCTGCCTGGAGCCTGCTTCTCCCTCTGCCTGGGTCTCTGCCTCTCTCTCTGTCTCTCGTGAATAAATAAATAAATAAATAAATAAATAAATAAATAAATAAATAATCAATCTTAAAAAAAAAAGAAGGCTGCCTTCAATAACTAAGAGCAGACTGGGGATCCTTCCCAGGAGAGAACCAACTCCCCACCCCTGGAGTTTGTAGGGGACAGGGGGTCAGGGAGACCCACACGCGACACTGGAATAAAGCAGGGTCACAGGGGAAACAGGAACAGAGATACCAAGCCTCTTGTTGAGATCGCACGGGGAATTAGGGCCAGAAGGGGGAGCAGGCTGAGCGTCTCGACCAATACCCAGGTCTCTCCGCGGACGCCCGGGTTCCTCCCGGCGCGAGCACCACCCCGCCATCACGTGTGTCCCCACCCCCTCACTCCCCGGTAACTGCTGCTGAAGAAGGAGAAAGAGAATATGGAAAGGCCCCGGAATGCGCCTCCGACGGCCTGCCTGGGAACGGAGGGGCGCCGGGGTAAGGAGCGCTGGCATCCAGCCATCTGCCCCGGAGAAGCTGGCCACCTGGCCCCCAGGGCCGCCGGGCGCAAGATCCCCCTGGCCCCCGCCCCCGTTCCTTCCGGGCGGAATCTGGGTCCGCGTCCTCACCCGCAGAATGCTGTTCCCCGCCATGGCCACAGGGGGGCGGGCTGCTCCTTGCAGAAATCAAAGCGAAGGCGGCGCCGAAGGGGATGCTAAATGCGACCCGGGTCTGCCTCCGTGCGGCGCCTGCTACGTGCCAAGCGCTTCCACGCCTCACCTCGTCGAAGGCTCACAACGCTAATCCTTTACACAGGAGGACACTGGGGCTGGGGCAAATAAGGGATTCCTCAGCAGCTGGCAGGTCACCCAGCAGGGTCAAATTCGAGTCTCTCTAGCTTCAAATCCTGAGCTCTTTGCACTGTAACCAGACCTGGTGGTGGGAAGACCCAGGAAGTCCCCGAGCGGGACGGTGCCTCCTTCCGCGGGGCATCCCACACTCAGTCCTGGCATGTGCCAGGCAACCACGCTGACATCAAGTACATCAAGGACAAAGAAAGAAACCAGAGACACAAGGTTGGGGGGTCATCCATTCACCCTTTCCACCCGTCTTTGGGCCAAGGGACAAACTGAGACCCTGAGAGAGGAAGTGAATCTCCCATAATTACCCAGCTGGTGGCAGATGTCAAAAAGATGTTTGTGCATCCTCCCTCCACGTCTCCACACCCCCCTTCCCCTGCCGCAAGTTCCTAAAGCTCAAGATGTCAGGGCCATGGAAAGGATTCTGGGGATGTAAGAGCGTTTTAAAACCGTGCTCTATTTTCGGTTGCCCAAATCAACACAACCGGATTCGAAACGAAACGAAAGAAAACAAAACAAAACAAACAACAACAACAACAAAAAACCCTCGCTGTAACCAGACCTCTTCCTGAAACAAAAAATTGGTGTGCGTGCGTGTGCGTGCGTGCGTGTGTGTGTTTAGAGGGGAACTGAAATGACTGAAATGTTGGAAGAAGCCAAAACGGGAAGCAGATCCCTGACTTTCACATCCATTATCTCATCTGATCCCCAAGCGTCTATGAGACAGGGGAGGCGGAGAGATCCTGCAGGCCCAGGATCCCGACGCCTCTCGGAATGGTGCGGCTGTCAGGCAGGTGAGGTGGCGCGCACCTGCCAGCACGGGGTGGGCGGCACACCGTACTCCAGGTCATCTGCATTTCTGCAGGAAAACGAAGTGTAATAAATAAATAAAGACCACCAACGGCTTCACCCGGGCTCAAGTCCAACTTTGCCACCAACTGAGTTACGGAAAACACTCGCGCTTCGGGGAGCTTTGGCATTTCGGAATTGCAGATGTGACTGGGAGCCTGCACCCCTCTCGTTTCGTGGTTGAGGAACGTGGGGCTCCGCGTGAGGCAGCCCGTGCAGAGCCGGCGGACGCTAAGCGGAGCGGGGCTCCTGGAGCGCGGGCGCAGCCCCCCGCCCGCCTCCTCGCTCCCGGGCGCCCCATACCTGCTGCGGGCGCTCGTCCCGCGCCGGGCCGCGCTCGTCCAGGATGGCCTCGTAGACGTTCCCGAGTCGCTGCGCGCCAGGGGGCGCGGGCACACCCAGGAGCCCGCCACGCTGCAGGCCTTGAAGCTGCCGGCGCTTCCCAGGAGGCCGGCAGGGGGCGCGACGGCGGCGCGCGCCAGGTCGTCCAGGGACCGCGCGGGCCGCACGGGCGCCGCGGGCCGCGTGTACAGGCAGGTGGGCAGGCCGGGCCCGGGGCTGCCGTGCTGGGTCGAGGCGCCGCGCCGCGCGGGGCCGCACAGGGAGCTCACGCGGCCCCGGGGCTTGGCGGCCGTGCCGTCGGGGCCCGCGGGCGCCGGCGCGCTCACGAAGCGGTAGTCGTAGGCGAGCGGTTCGGGGGCTGCGGGGCCCGGGCGGAGCGCGGGCGGCGGCGAGGAGGCGGCGGGGTCCCCGAGCGCCGGCAGCTCGCGCACGTACTGCGCCGGCAGGTAGAAGGGGCGGCCGCCGGGCTCGCGCCGGACGTGCCCCCAGTGCTCCGTGCTCCGGCGCAGCAGCCGGTAGCGCTCGTTGGGCTGGATGGCGACGCGCCGCCCGTCCTTGCCGGTGTACTCGAAGGGATGCTCCACCAGCACGTACACGTCCCCCTCGACGTCCGCCGCCATCGCCATCGCGGCCGCGGAGTCTCCCTGTGGGCACGAGGAGGAGGGGCGCGGAGGTCAGGGCCACCCAGCCGGGAGGCGCGCCGCGCTAGGGGGACAAGAGACTTGGTTGAGTCCCGAAGCCGCGTTCCTCCTGGGCCTTAGGGCCTTGGTATCTCCAAAACGGGGCACTCGGATAAAATAATCTCGAAGGTTCCCATGCCCACAGTCGCTGATGTAATTATGCCAACGCTGATTCTGTGGCATTGCTGATAAGATTTGAGCCTGCATTCAATCCCCCGGTGGGGAGGTTGTGGGTAATACTGGTCCAACTTTGCAGCCAAGGAAGCCTTGACTCAGAGAGATGGGGTTGACTGGCGGCGGTAAGTCGACACCACACTTGCCAAAAAGTTGCCTGAACCTCAGTTTCCCCGTCTGTGAAGTGGGAAAAAGAGCTCATTCCTTCCGTGCCCGCCCGCCCCCGCCCCCGCCCCGACGCCACCAGCCCTCAGGAAATCCGGGTCCACAGAGCCTCTTCCCTCCAGGATCCTGCGCCCCCGGCCCGGGCCCTCGGGGTAAGAGTTGAGGCGCGGGGCTCTAGGAGCTGCCCCGGCGCCGCTCTACCCCGGGAGTGTCCCCGCTTCGCGTAGACCAAGGGCCTTGGCATGAGGCACCAGGACTGCCAAGGCCGGGGAACCGGTTCTCTTGGTTTCTCTTTTCTTCCCCAGCGGCTCTGCGGGGAACGTGAACCCGGAGCCTGGCCCGCCCAGAGCGGCCCGCACCGCCCCCGACTGCAGATCCCACCTCCAACCTCCCAACCTCCCGAGAGAGGCTGGAGGGCCTGCCCACCTGCCCTGTGATCTCCACGTTGCCCCACGAGAGCAGAGCGGCCCCTAGAGAATGCACTACCCAGGCGGTGTCCTCCCCAAAGCTGTCCTGGAGTGATGGCCCCAACCCACCCCTCTGCATGCCAGCTTAGCTTGGCTCTGGGTGGGGCAGCCTTGGTCAGAGCCTAACTGTAAAGCTGCCCGGGTCTCACCATCAACAAGATGAATGAGTGACTTCTTGCGTGGCTGCTCCCTCCCGATCTTTACACTGACCACATCTCCTGCCCAACTGGGTCTCCCCGGGGGCAGCAGGTAGGAGCCCCTGTGGCTTGCTGAGGCTGAGGAACCCAAGGAACAGGGTCTGGCCGGCAGGGGTCCGGGTAGGGGCTCCTAGTGCCCCTTCCCCACTTTCTTAAGCTCTCCTCGATGGGGAAAGGGGTGCACAGTGGGCCCTGGAGGCGCAGTCAGTAAGCTGCCTGGAGCAAAGGCAACAAACCCTGGGAGGATACCCCTTCTCGTCACCTTCTCCTGGACCCCTGGCACTCGCTCACCTTGGCAGGGCAGGTCTCTGCGGGCCCATGGTGAAGGGCTAGATAGACCTTCCAGCCAGCAAACGATGCAGGTTAGGCCCCCATCTCGTTGGGCGGGGCTTCTGAGGGCTGGGTCGGGAAACCTCGGGGAGCAGGAGCTGCCAAGGGGAGCAAAGAGGCAGAGGGAGGCTCCGGAGGGCTGCCCCCAATTCTGGGAGGGGCGAGGAGGAGCCTGAAGGAGTGTCTGGGCCAGTGGAGACATTGGGAGCGGGCCCAGGGCAAGAGAAGGCAGGAGGGAGGGGCGGCAGCTGGCAGGGCTGCGACTGAAGGTGTGGTGTGCTGCCTGCTGGCAAGCAGAGCCCAAGGTGGGTAGACTCCCACCCTGCGCCCTCCACCAACGCCCCCCCCCCCGCGGGATTTGTTGGCCTCCAGCCTCTGTGTCCCCTGGGTGCGCTGCTCCGGGGCTGCTCCACCCCGGATCGTCGTCTCCAGGCGTCCCCTTACGGGTGAGGCCATTTGCACCCTGAATCACCAACTGCCAACCGCGAGCCCTCTCCAGCCCGATTGCTGGCACTACTCGCTTCGGGCCCACCTCCGCCCTCCCCAGGCCCTTTCCCCGCACAGCTTGGCCGGGCCTGGAAAGACTCAGGGCGGGGGTCCCAAGGCAGGGATGCCCACCAGAGCGGGGGTCTCGGGCTGGGTGGGGAGGGGACCCGGACTCGGCTCCTTCCCCAACTCGGGGGAGCGCGGAGGTTCCCTGAAACTCCAGGACTGATCCGTCCCCAGGAGCTGCTTTGGGTCCACTGGCCTGGGGACGAGAGTCACAGCGGCGCCAACGCCTGGGTCGGCGCGGGGGGCCTGCACCTGGGCCCGTCCTGTCCCCGGACGGAGGGCAGCCCTTTTCATCTCCGCTCCTCGCGGGGGGATCCGAGCCGCGCGGCCCTGCTCGCGGGTCCCGCAGCTCCGGCCCCAGCGCCCCGGGAAGGGGAGCCGGCGAGAGAGAACCCGCCACCTGCAGCACCGCACCCCCACCGGCCCCCGGCTCAGCGCCCCCCGCCCGGCCCGGCCCCGGCCCCTCGGGGTGTCCGCTCACTGGCTTCGCCTCCACTCGTCCCCGCAGGGCGCGTGGTTTCGGCGTCCGCGCTCCCTCCTCCACCGCCCAGCTCCCGCGCAGCCCGCTTTCCTGCTCAACAATACAGCGAGGGAGGCACCAGCGGAGAGCGCCGGGCAGAACTTCCTCCCGGGCCGAGGCTGGGCTGTGGCTGCTAGAGACAATCCCCGGTGTCCCGCTTCCTGTCCCCTCTGGGCCCAGGGAGCGCAGACGCCACCGCTCCCCCCCCCCCCCCCCCCCGCCCTTCCTGGGCCACACCTGGCTGTCTCCCGGAGGTGTAAGCAGGAGGGCGAGGATGGTGGTGTGAGGTGGGGGCGTGGGGGGGGGGGCGTGGGGGGGCAGCCTCCTCGACTACTTCTGGCCAGATTTCCCTCCCACTGTTTGATTCCGTCCCCCTGCTGCCTAGATCCTCCTCTGGAAGAGGGCCACCCTCCAGTCTGTAGGGTAAGCCCAGAGCAGCCTGCTGGAGCTGGACTCCTAGCACTTGAAATTTTCTCTCCTGTAAACTGGGGACAGTGACACCTACCTCCCAGGGTAGTTGGCGAGATTGAATGAGATGCACTAAGCACAGTATAGTATCACATTATTATAGGAGCACACATTTGTTATTATGAACATTATTTTTATTAGAAGATGAGCTGTCTTCTCTGGTGTTGGGTTGTCTCCAACCCCCCATTCTCCTTCAGGCAGGAGGGGGAAGGGAGAAAGGAATGTCCTCAGAGGCACCTTGCTGAGGATGAGGCACCCAGGTCGCCTGGCCCTGGCCTCCCTGTCCCTAGGCCTCAAACCCAGTTCCTTTTGTCTTCTCAGAGCCCACTTCCTACTGACCTGGAGAGACTTGAGGCCCCTGAGGGAAGCTGGGGCTCAGGGGATGTGCAGAAGGTGCTCCCCCAGGGCCAAAAGGCATCTTCAAGGACAAGGAACTGCAGACAGAGCAGAGTGTTTCAATCACATTTTTCCACAATCTGCCTTCCCTGGAACTAGTCTGTTTCCTTCTTCTGGCCTCACCACGGGCAGTGGTGGGCTTCTCCTGGCACTTAGAGGAAGGTAGTGGCCAAGTCTAGGCCACTGGGATCCCTGATTCTGGTGCTGCTCAGCCTTTTCTAAGCCCCCCCTCTTGCCTTGGAAAACCCAGTAGGAAATAGTCCCAACATTCTTCATGTTCCAGTGTCAGGGCTCTGTGCTTTGACAGGCACAGGGAAGGTGCCACTCTGGTGGGATTTCAGGCAGCAGCTTCATCTGTTATGCATGAGTGTACGTGAGGAGACCTCCAGCAAGGCCCCGAAATCTCCCCCTGGCTCCCTGGCCAGGACTCCTAGTGGCACCTCTTCTCCCCTGCGTGCCCGCGCCCCTTGCTTGCAAATGTTTACTACCAACCCTCCCTCTCCAGGCCTCCCCAGCTAATGAGGGGGGGGGCATCCAACCACAGGATGGCTGGTGGCCTCCCCCAGCCAGTGGCAGCATCAGGATTCAGAAGCAAGATCACAGGTGAAAAAGATCAGGTCTTTACTGCAAAATCACCCAAAATGCACACGGTAGCAGTTCCTTCCATACATTGCAAAGCGCTGTTCAGGGCCAGCGCCCCCCCGCTAGAAACAGTTTATTGCATAAAATGGCATTTTAAAAATAGTGTGGGCACCACTGAGGTTCACATCAGCTTTCCATTGGAGGTGAGAGGGTAAAAGTCAACTCATTTGATTAGCAGCTTTCTGGTGCTGGGGAGAGGGTCAGTTCTAATGCTACTAGTCCCTGGGAGGGCGGCGGCGGCGGGGTGGATACCCAACCTAAGCAAGCTCCCTAGGGCCTCACTCCTGCTGCCTCCTAGGGCACCTTCTGGTGCACATAACATACTCACGGGCCTGAGGAGCCAGGGCTGGGCCTGGGCAGCACTGCCCACCCCAGGCCAGCCCCTGTCCACTTGGGGACCTGGGGCACCTGCAGCTCTGCTTAGGCTGGGTCTGTGGGGGAGCATTAATGCTGGCTATGGGGGTGCAGGATGGGGATAAGGACCCACTTTCCCATTTAGGAGGCTTTGGCATGCTGGGCCTAGGTGTGCACCATCTTCCGTGCCAGGGACAGAGAAGTTGTGGGGCAGCCCCATGTTACAGGCACCCCCACCCCCCACCACCTCCTCTGTTCTATTGCACAATTTATCCAGCTTCACAGGGCTGGGCAGGTGACTCAGCAGCCGAATCACCCCCAGGGAGAGGTGGGAGTAGATTCAGCTCTTTACAGTGACAGGCAATCTCCACCTGAGGCCCCCAATTCAAGCTGAGAGCAGAGAGGATGGCCAGAGGACCCAGGGCTGCGGGGTGGGGGTGGGGGCTGTGGGTCCAGGAAAGATGGGATAAGGCAGCAGAGAAATCAACTCCCAAACCCCAGGGTCTAAAGGTCACTTTGAAAACAATGGCAGGCTCCTGCTCTACCCCAAGACCCCCTTGAAAAGGCAATCATGCTCCAATGACGTTTTCCGGTCTCTGGTAGGGCCCCTCCTGGGCCAGTCCAGCAAAGCTTTGTGAATTCATGGCTTTGTAAACTGAGGCTCAGTGTCCTTCCAACAGGTGGCTGCTCCCACGTGTCCCTGTGCGTCTCTGCAGCAGGGCCGGCACTCTTTGTGGAAGGATGGGGTCACCACTCCACAGTGCGGGGCCTGGCAGTCCCGATGCCCGAGGCTGGCCGCTGGCCTGGGCTTGTTGCCCTCTCTGTGGGCCCAGCCTGCCTCTGTTCCCAGAGGGCTCAGTCATGCGGTGGGGGAACAGGGCGAGAGTATGTCTGCAGCCGCCCCCGGCCCATCGCCCCCTGTCCCCCACCGGCATGCTGGGCCTCTGGGAAAGGATGGCAGCAGGGCTGAGGGTAGGCAAGGACCACCAGGCCGGAGCCTGGATCGGCTCAGTGCTGACATGTGCGGGTACCCATCCTCTCAGACCAAGATGCCCCTAGCTGCACGAGAGCTGGGGGGCTCTGACATGGAGAAAGGGGATGGGGCTTCCAGGTGAGGTGGACAGGGCAGGGCAAACAGAGGGAGAGGGAGAGGACGGTCATCGAGACCCATCCCACCAGCCCCCGGGCAGTTTGGCACGTCGTACTTGAGCCGTGGGCAGTGAGCGCCCGGTGTAGGAGAAGGAAAGGCACCCAGTCCAGCTGGCAGGCTCTGGCCCAGCAGTGGCCTGCCTGTCCAGCCACCCGCCTGCCTGCGGGCCAAGTGTTCCCACACATTTGCTCAGCATGAGAAGGCCTGGATTTCTTGGGTGACTTGTGTAGGGTCAAGAATAAAAAAATATTTTCCGTTGAAATATGAAGGGGAAAAAAAAACCTGCCTTAAAAAACTAGACCTTTTAATCAGGAATGTGGAATTGAGAATGCGCCCAAGTCTTGTTTCCACAGTGTTTGAACAGCCCTGATGGATGTGCCATGTCTGTGAGGTGAGCTGGGGCCTGATTAGTGCAAAGTTCCCCCTCCCTGCATCCCCTGGAATGGGGGCATCTGATGATGTCCCCATGTCCGGGAGCAGACAGGTGGTAGAGGGACTGGGTGACATCATCGAGGGCTTCCTCTGGTAGGCTCGTGCTCTGGTCACATCGGAGTCTTCGTGACAGGGGAGACAGCTGTGACACCTTGAGAGGATCCGGACTGACGCCAAACCCAGCTGAGATGGGTGAGCCGAGCCGCCACCCCGCAGCCTTGGTGGGGACAGCTCGCTGACTTAGGTGAGAGTGCTCTGTTCTTGGTACTTGCGCCGGCGGGCACAGCGGGGGCAGCCCTTCTTCACCACGGCCTGGCAGCTCTGGTGGAAGACGGTCTAGCACTCGCCACACCTGGGGGATAGCAGCAAGCACCGCCTGTGCCATGGGCCGGGGGGCTGGCCAGCCTTCCTGACCAGAACCCGCGGGGAGGCTGAGCGGCACCTGCCACCCAAGGCACCTGTGCGCTGCCCCTGCATGGTCAAATAAAACCTCGCGACAATGCTTACCCTCCTTCACACCACAGGCACTGCTGACACTCTCTGTTCAAATTCACTTTTTAAGATGCTGCTTGAGACTCATGACATGACTTCTTGCCTATGTTGAAAACCCTCTGCTGTTTAAAAAACTCAGCCTAGGGGCTGAATCTAGGCCATGAGACACCTACTGAACATGAATGAATGCTCCCGCCTGCTCAGTTTTCCCCTCCCACACGGGCTGGAATGGAGGTTTGGTGGATGAATTTTTCCATTTAGAGGCTTCTGATAATGAGTGATAATCGGGTAAGATCCATCATTACTGCAGGAGAGAGGCAGGCAGGTACCACCCACAGGGTGCCCACTTTGTGCCTGGCCTGTGCCAATGCTCCGGGGCAGTAACTCATTCAGTCCCTCCTCACCCTGTTTGTAGATGACAAAACTGAGGCCCCCGCTCAAAGAGGCAGCAAGCCACCTCCTCTCTAGGGAGACAGACAGCTTCCTTGATCTAGGCAGGGGCCTTGGAGGGCTCTCTGAGCTGGACCGGAGCCTCCGTGACTGCTCAGGGCATCGGTACCGGCACAGACAGGGTGTCTCTGTATTTCTGCACAATGGCACTGGGCCTGCCTCCCTGGATAGCTGGGGCCAGCTGTGGATAGGGGTGGGGTGGCAGGCTGGGTGTCCCACATACCTGACTGTGGCGTCAAACTCGAAGGGGAAGATGATGTCGTGGTGATGGCAGATCTGGCAGATGAAGCCACGCTGGGTGCACAGGTCACAGTGGTAGACGTGCTGGGAGGCAAATCCAATCAGGGTGTTGAGGAACCCTTCATACACTCCATCCACGATCTGTGGAGGGCAAGTGCAGGCCGACAGGCCTTTCGGGTAGCTGTGCTGAGGCTGAGGCCATCTATAAAATGTGGCTCCACCTTGCCTCAAGAACTCCTATTCCCAAAGAGTATCTTCCCACTTGGGCAAGAACCACCCCCCCCACCCCCCCACCCCGGTCCAGGCTGAACAATGCAGGTGTACAGCTCCCCCACATGGAGGTCACTGGGGGTAACCGGCTTAAGGATGAGACCCAAATCCACAGTGCCCTCCCTGAAGGAAGGAATGTCCTCAACTTTCAGGCCTGGGGCCTCTCCTCCTGCTGCCCTCTAGCTGGGGACGAGGCCAGAGGCAGGGAAGGGGCCAAGGCGCTCCTGTTCCCCAGGCTTTGCTGGACTGCCTGCTAACTGCAGGGGGCTGGCGCTCAGTCACCGCCCAGGAATCCTGGGACAGCCAGACACATAGTCTGAGGTGCTGAAAAGCTGCAGCCACCCCTCCCGTCTGATGTCTCCAGGAATGAGGCCCCTCTGGGGGTAGAGAAAGGCAGTCTCACCTGCTGGAGGTCGGCAACACTGTACTTGTGGGGAGACTCCAAGAGGTAATTCCTGTGGTTGAGCCTTCAAACAAAACAGAAGAGGCCCCTTATAAGGGTTTCCCGATCCGGGCCAACCTGTGTTTGTTTTCATTCCTTCAGCTGCTCACCGGGTATGAACGCCTGGCCAGGGCGGTGCCTAAGAGCGCGGTCGGGCGCCCGGGTTGGGGATCTGGTCTTCCAGGTGACCCAGGGCAAATTACTCAACATCTCTACAACTCAAGCTTCCTCACCTGAGAAATAGAGCTCTTTGAGGATTAAATAATTTATTTAAAGCATTTGGCATAGTGCCCAGCACACAGTAAACAACGAATGATTATCAGCTAGAGTTGATAACACTGTATCGTATAACTGAAATTTGCTGAGAGTAGAACTTAAATGCTCTCACCAAAAATCTACACCTAAGTAGTGAGGTGATGGATGTGTGAATAAACCAGATGGGAGGAACCGTCTCACAATGTATATACATACACCAAATTACCATGATATCCACTTTCAACATGTTATAATTTTATCAGTTATGCCTCAATAGAGCTGAAGAATATTCCAAAAAAATTTAAAGGTTATAAAACATAGAACGTCTTTAAAAAAATTATAATGAGGAGGAGGATGACCAGAGCCAACATTTATATTGGGAACTGGGCTTAGAGGTTTATATCCATTAACTCATTGCACTGTCCTGTGAGGTTGGTACTCTTATAATCCCCACCTCGACAGGAGAGCTGGAGACCAGAAGTCAGCCTCTGGAGCCTGCACCCTTATCCATCCCAGTGAATGCCTGAAGGTGTTAGCTGTTGTCATTACTGCCACCATTCCATACTAGGGACAGTGGGACAGAAATGCATAGGAGGCAGCCTCTGCCCCCCTATAGCCCCTGGGCAAGCGGAGGGACACAGTCAAGCATCCAGTTTCAGTGCTATGTGAGAGTCATGGCGATGTGGTCTAAGGAAGGCAGATCCCATTTCACAGTGGGGTGGGGCATGGGGGAGACACGATGAGGGTGGCTCTACTTTCAACCTCAGTAGTGGCAGAGATCTGAGGGGTTCCATCCTCAGGGATAGAGAGTAAATGGCTGCAGAAATCCCCTATACCTAACAGCTGCAGAGTATACATTTTTATCAAACACACGTGGTATCTCATTGGTTTGATTTCCACAACTAATGAACACACTTTTATATATTTATTGGCTACTGGGCTATTCCAGATGCCATGAGGGCTCTGCCTTTAGGGAACTCTATCTAGGATAGTTGTTACCAGGACTGAGAGTTAGAAGCATAGAGTCTGACAGGCTGTAGTAGTGCAAAGGTTAAGATTTCTTACCCATGGTGAATGAGATGTGATAAAGAAGTGTACCAGCTTGTGTAATTTATCTGGCATTTCAGAGCAATGAAGAAATTACTAGGACTGTGGAACTGGGTGGTTATGGCTGAACACCAGTGATTTACCAAAAAAAAAAAAAAAAAAAAAAAAAAAAAAAGAATGACAGACTTAGGTCAGTTAAGTACCAATTTAAAGTAAAGAATACAAATCAAAGGGCAAACGTGACTTAAGATTAGCAATGCAACTTAATTATAAGGGTTGCAGAGCTAAAGAGAAGGCTGATTTCTCACCCAGTCAAGTCTTCTATGCCAATGTCAGGGCCCTATTGGAGAGGTAGGACTCTGAGCCCTGATGTGGGGATATTAAGACTGATGCAGTTGAGAATTTTGAGCACTCAGACTATCTTCAACCCTTTGGGCCCAAGAAAGAGAACCACTTCCACTTGTTAGGGGATAGGGACTCTATCTTATTTGATGACCACACAGGTTTCAAATGAAGCAGGTGCTTTATAATGCTTTTATTTTTCAGAACCTGACTTCATTTCACTTCCTGGGCACCAGAGGAATGAGTGTCAAATCTCAGAATGGCCCCACTGGAGAAATCTTGGGCTTGCTGAGGGAGGAGAGAGATTTATTGCCAAAAGAGAGTAGATGCACCTGGCTAATATGCAGTGTAGGAACTGTCAGAATATGCCTGGAATCTTGAGGGTGCTGGACCAGAGAATTGGAATATAAATTGCTTAATGGGGGATCTTTTCCATGACTCAGATTTAATGCCCTGACAAGGATTCTTGGAGTCAGTTTTTAATACACTGATGGGGTGGTTCTTGGAAAAGTGAAAGAATGATGGCCCATTTTAGAGATTTGATAAATGGTGTAATAAACTATTCAGAAAGCAGTAAAAACCTCAGAGAAATGGGTATGCTGGAGTGGACATTATACATAAAATACAGCTTATACTATGTTCCCTGGAAGGATTTGGAAGCAAGTTTCAAATAGCAACCAGAGGGTGCCTGATCCACAGGGGTTTATGGACATATCTCATAGAACATATTACTAGAGGCAAGATAAAACACTAGAGGTATTTCATAACACATATTCAAAAAAAGATCAAGATTGAATGAACAGAGAGATAAAAGTTGGCCACTTCAATGGAAAGTCATAATCCCTTGCTATTTCCAGACCAGAGACAGTTCTCAGATCCAGAATCCATTGATTGAAAGAGAAGCTAAGGTCTAATTGTCACTAAAGAAAGCAAAAGAATACAGTAGTGGCTGACTTCATCTTTCTAGGGTCTATAAACAATGAAATATACTACCTTATGTTAATATATATATATTCCAACTTTCATTTGATTAGTGTTAATATGGTATATCTATTCCCATCCTTTAACTTCTAAACCATTTGAATATTTATATTTAAGTCGTTTTTATTGTAGGTAGCATATATTTGGGTCTTGCTGTTTTCTACATAATCTAGCAATCTCTGTCCTTTAATTAGTGTAGTTAGGCCATTTACATTTAATGTGATTACTGAAGATGACATTTAAGTCTATTATCTTGCTATATGTTTGGAATCGAGCATTTTTTGAGAACTCCATTCTCTTTTGTTGCTTATTAACTATAGCTATTTTTAAATTAAGAAAGTTTATAGTATACAACTTTATCAGTCTAACTTCGAATGATATTATACCACTTTGTATACAGTATAAGAACTTTATAATAATTCTTTCATTTTTCCATTTTATTCAATAGCTTTTGTGCTACTCTTATCATGGATTTCGCTTTTTGTGTTATAAAAACAGTACATTGCTATTATTTTTGTTTCAAATAATCAATTACCTTTAAACATATTTAATAATTTTTTAAAAATTTAATATAATTGCCATTTTCAAGGCTTTTCATTATGTGGTATAATTTTCCATTTGTCTGAAGTTTCCTTTAACAGTTTTTGTTGTGCAGGTCTGCTAATGATAAATTCTTTCAGTTTTTGTACATCTGAAAAAGTCTGTATTTCATCTTTGAAATGTACTTTTTCTGTTTATAGAATTTCAGTTTAACTTTATTTTTTCTTTCAATACTCTAAAGAGGGGAGGAGCAAGATGGCGAAAGAGTAGGGTCTCCAAATCACCTGTCTCCACCAAATTACCTAGAAAACCTTCCAATCATCCTGAAAATCTATGAATTCGGCCTGAGAATTAAAGAGAGACCAGCTGGAATGCTACAGTGAGAAGAGTTCGCGCTTCTATCATGGTAGGAAGACGGGGAAAAAGAAGTAAAGAAACAAAGGCCTCCGAGGGGGAGGGGCCGGGAGGAGCCGGGCTGAGGCCGGGGCGAGTGTCCCCAGGACAGGAGAGCCCCGTCCCGGAGGAGCAGGAGCTGCACCGACCTTCCCCGGGCGGAAAGGGGCTCGCGGGGAGGTGGAGCAGGACCCAGGAGGGCGAGGATGCCCTCGGGTTCCCTGGGGCAGTAACAGCAACTGCGCCCCAGGAGAGTGCGCCGAGCTCCCTAAGGGCTGCAGCGCGCACGGGGGACCCGGAGCAGCTGGAGGGGCTCGGGCGGCGGCTCCGCGGAGGGGGCTGCGCGGCCCCGGGAGCAGCTCGGAGGGGCTCGGGCAGAGGAAGAGGCTCCGTGCGGAGGGGGCTGCGCGGTTCCAGGAGCAGCTCGGAGGGGCTCGGGCGGCGGCTCCGCGGAGGGGGCTGCGCGGCCCGGGAGCGCGAATCCACCAGCGCAGGCCCCGGAGCACAGGGCGCCGGGACACAGCCCAGGATCCCGCCTCCCCCGGGACAGGCAGAGGCTGGGAGGGACCAGGACAGCAAGGAAGCTCCTGCCCCAGCTGAGCAGATCAGCGGCCCCGCCCCGGAGCCTCCAGGCCCTGCAGACGGAGTTCCTGCCGGAGCTGAATCCAGGTTTCCAGAGCTGCCCCGCCACTGGGGCTATTCCTCCTGCGGCCTCACGGAGTAAACAACCCCCACTGAGCCCTGCACCAGGCAGGGGCACAGCAGCTCCCCCAAGTGCTAACACCTGAAAACCAGCACAACAGGCCCCTCCCCCAGAACACCAGCTAGACGGACAACTTCCAGGAGAAGCCAAGGGACTTAAAAGTACACAGAATCAGAAGATACTGCCCCGTGGTTCTTTTTGTTTGTTTGTTTGTTTGTTTTGTTTTGCTTTTTGATTTGTTTCCTTCCTCCACCCCCTTTTTTTCTCCTTTCTTTTTCTTTCTCTTTTTCTTCTTTTTTTTTTTTTTGTTTTTTTTCTTCCCTTTTTTTTCTCTTTCTCTTTTCTTTCCTTCTTTCTCTCCTCTCTTTTTCTCTTTTTCCCAATACAACTTGCTTTTGGCCACTCTGCACTGAGCAAAATGTCTAGAAGGAAAACCTCACCTCAAAAGAAAGAATCAGAAACAGTCCTCTCTCCCACAGAGTTACAAAATCTGGATTACAATTCAATGTCAGAAAGCCAATTCTGAAGCACTATTATACAGCTACTGGTGGCTCTAGAAAAAAGTATAAAGGACTCAAGAGACTTCATGACTGCAGAATTTAGAGCTAATCAGGCAGAAATTAAAAATCAATTGAATGAGATGCAATCCAAACTAGAAGTCCTAACGACGAGGGTTAACGAGGTGGAAGAACGAGTGAGTGACATAGAAGACAAGTTGATAGCAAAGAGGGAAACTGAGGAAAAAAGAGACAGACAATTAAAAGACCATGAGGATAGATTAAGGGAAATAAACGACAGCCTGAGAAAGAAAAACCTACGTTTAATTGGTGTTCCCGAGGGCGCCGGAAGGGACAGAGGGCCAGAATATGTATTTGAACAAATTCTAGCTGAAAACTTTCCTAATCTGGGAAGGGAAACAGGCATTCAGATCCAGGAAATAGAGAGATCCCCCCCTAAAATCAATAAAAACCGTTCAACACCTCGACATTTAATAGTGAAGCTTGCAAATTCCAAAGATAAAGAGAAGATCCTTAAAGCAGCAAGAGACAAGAAATCCCTGACTTTTATGGGGAGGAGTATTAGGGTAACAGCAGACCTCTCCACAGAGACCTGGCAGGCCAGAAAGGGCTGGCAGGATATATTCAGGGTCCTAAATGAGAAGAACATGCAACCAAGAATACTTTATCCACCAAGGCTCTCATTCAAAATGGAAGGAGAGATAAAGAGCTTCCAAGACAGGCAGCAACTAAAAGAATATGTGACCTCCAAACCAGCTCTGCAAGAAATTTTAAGGGGGACTCTTAAAATTCCCCTTTAAGAAGAAGTTCAGGGGAACAGTCCACAAAAACAAGGACTGAATAGATATCATGATGACACTAAACTCATATCTCTCAATAGTAACTCTGAATGTGAACGGGCTTAATGACCCCATCAAAAGGCGCAGGGTTTCAGACTGGATAAAAAAGCAGGACCCATCTATTTGCTGTCTACAAGGGACTCATTTTAGACAGAAGGACACCTACAGCCTGAAAATAAAAGGTTGGAGAACCATTTACCATTCGAATGGTCCTCAAAAGAAAGCAGGGGTAGCCATCCTTATATCAGATAAACTAAAATTTACCCCAAAGACTGTAGTGAGAGATGAAGAGGGACACTATCTCATACTTAAAGGATCTATTCAACAAGAGGACTTAACAATCCTCAATATATATGCCCCGAATGTGGGAGCTGCCAAATATATCAATCAATTATTAACCAAAGTGAAGAAATACTTAGATAATAATACACTTATACTTGGTGACTTCAATCTAGCTCTTTCTATACTCGATAGGTCTTCTAAGCACAACATCTCCAAAGAAACGAGAGCTTTAAATGATACACTGGACCAGATGGATTTCACAGATATCTACAGAACTTTACATCCAAACTCAACTGAATACACATTCTTCTCAAGCACACATGGAACTTTCTCCAGAATAGACCACATATTGGGTCACAAATCGGGTCTGAACCGATACCAAAAGATTGGGATTGTCCCCTGCATATTCTCAGACCATAATGCCTTGAAATTAGAACTAAATCACAACAAGAAGTTTGGAAGGACCTCAAACACGTGGAGGTTAAGGACCATCCTGCTAAAAGATAAAAGAGTCAACCAGGAAATTAAGGAAGAATTAAAAAGATTCATGGAAACTAATGAGAATGAAGATACAACCGTTCAAAATCTTTGGGATGCAGCAAAAGCAGTCCTAAGGGGGAAATACATCGCAATACAAGCATCCATTCAAAAACTGGAAAGAACTCAAATACAAAAGCTAACCTTACACATAAAGGAGCTAGAGAAAAAACAGCAAATAGATCCTACACCCAAGAGAAGAAGGGAGTTAATAAAGATTCGAGCAGAACTCAATGAAATCGAGACCAGAAGAACTGTGGAACAGATCAACAAAACCAGGAGTTTGTTCTTTGAAAGAATTAACAAGATAGATAAACCATTAGCCAGCCTTATTAAAAAGAAGAGAGAGAAGACTCAAATTAATAAAATCATGAATGAGAAAGGAGAGATCACTACCAACACCAAGGAAATACAAACGATTTTAAAAACATATTATGAACAGCTATACGCCAATAAATTAGGCAATCTAGAAGAAATGGACGCATTCCTGGAAAGCCACAAACTACCAAAACTGGAACAGGAAGAAATAGAAAACCTGAACAGGCCAATAACCAGGGAGGAAATTGAAGCAGTCATCAAAAACCTCCCAAGACACAAGAGTCCAGGGCCAGATGGCTTCCCAGGGGAATTCTATCAAACGTTTAAAGAAGAAACCATACCTATTCTCCTAAAGCTGTTTGGAAAGATAGAAAGAGATGGAGTACTTCCAAATTCGTGTTATGAGGCCAGCATCACCTTAATTCCAAAACCAGACAAAGACCCCACCAAAAAGGAGAATTACAGACCAATATCCCTGATGAACATGGATGCAAAAATTCTCAACAAGATACTGGCCAATAGGATCCAACAATACATTAAAAAAATTATTCACCATGACCAAGTAGGATTTATCCCTGGGACACAAGGCTGGTTCAACACCCGTAAAACAATCAATGTGATTCATCATATCAGCAAGAGAAAAACCAAGAACCATATGATCCTCTCATTGGATGCAGAGAAAGCATTTGACAAAATACAGCATCCATTCCTGATCAAAACTCTTCAGAGTGTAGGGATCGAGGGAACATTCCTCGACATCTTAAAAGCCATCTATGAAAAGCCCACAGCAAATATCATTCTCAATGGGGAAGCACTGGGAGCCTTTCCCCTAAGATCAGGAACAAGACAGGGATGTCCACTCTCACCACTGCTGTTCAACATAGTACTGGAAGTCCTAGCCTCAGCAATCAGACAACAAAAAGACATTAAAGGCATTCAAATTGGCAAAGAAGAAGTCAAACTCTCCCTCTTCGCCGATGACATGATACTCTACATAGAAAACCCAAAAGTCTCCACCCCAAGGTTGCTAGAACTCATACAGCAATTCGGTAGCGTGGCAGGATACAAAATCAATGCCCAGAAGTCGGTGGCATTTCTATACACTAACAATGAGACTGAAGAAAGAGAAATTAAGGAGTCAATCCCATTTACAATTGCACCCAAAAGCATAAGATACCTAGGAATAAACCTAACCAAAGATGTAAAGGATCTATACCCTCAAAACTATAGAACACTTCTGAAAGAAATTGAGGAAGACACAAAGAGATGGAAAAATATTCCATGCTCATGGATTGGCAGAATTAATATTGTGAAAATGTCAATGTTACCCAGGGCAATATACACGTTTAATGCAATCCCTATCAAAATACCATGGACTTTCTTCAGAGAGTTAGAACAAATTATTTTAAGATTTGTGTGGAATCAGAAAAGACCCCGAATAGCCAGGGGAATTTTAAAAAAGAAAACCATATCTGGGGGCATCACAATGCCAGATTTCAGGTTGTACTACAAAGCTGTGGTCATCAAGACAGTGTGGTACTGGCACAAAAACAGACACATAGATCAGTGGAACAGAATAGAGAATCCAGAAGTGGACCCTGAACTTTATGGGCAACTAATATTCGATAAAGGAGGAAAGACTATCCATTGGAAGAAAGACAGTCTCTTCAATAAATGGTGCTGGGAAAATTGGACATCCACATGCAGAAGAATGAAACTAGACCACTCTCTTTCACCATACACAAAGATAAACTCAAAATGGATAAAAGATCTAAATGTGAGACAAGATTCCATCAAAATCCAAGAGAAGAACACAGGCAACACCCTTTTTGAACTCGGCCATAGTAACTTCTTGCAAGATACATCCACGAAGGCAAAAGAAACAAAAGCAAAAATGAACTATTGGGACTTCATCAAGATAAGAAGCTTTTGCACAGCAAAGGATACAGTCAACAAAACTCAAAGACAACCTACAGAATGGGAGAAGATATTTGCAAATGACATATCAGATAAAGGGCTAGTTTCCAAGATCTATAAAGAACTTATTAAACTCAACACCAAAGAAACAAACAATCCAATCATGAAATGGGCAAAAGACATGAACAGAAATCTCACAGAGGAAGACATAGACATGGCCAACATGCACATGAGAAAATGCTCTGCATCACTTGCCATCAGGGAAATACAAATCAAAACCACAATGAGATACCACCTCACACCAGTGAGAATGGGGAAAATTAACAAGGCAGGAAACAACAAATGTTGGAGAGGATGCGGAGAAAAGGGAACCCTCATACACTGTTGGTGGGAATGTGAACTGGTGCAGCCACTCTGGAAAACTGTGTGGAGGTTCCTCAAAGAGTTAAAAATAGACCTGCCCTACGACCCAGCAATTGCACTGTTGGGGATTTACCCCAAAGATACAGATGCAGTGAAACGCCGGGACACCTGCACCCCGATGTTTATAGCAGCAATGGCCACGATAGCCAAACTGTGGAAGGAGCCTCGGTGTCCAACGAAAGATGAATGGATAAAGAAGCTGTGGTTTATGTATACAATGGAATATTACTCAGCTATTCGAAATGACAAATACCCACCATTTGCTTCAACGTGGATGGAACTGGAGGGTATCATGCTGAGTGAAGTAAGCCAGTCGGAGAAGGACAAACATTATATGTTCTCATTCATTTGGGGAATATAAATAATAGTGAAAGGGAATATAAGGGAAGGGGGAAGAAATGTGTGGGAAATATCAGAAAGGGAGACAGAACGTAAAGACTGCTAACTCTGGGAAACGAACTAGGGGTGTTGGAAGAGGAGGAGGGCGGGGGGTGGGAGTGAATGGGTGACGGGCACTGGGGGTTATTCTGTATGTTAGTAAATTGAACACCAAAAAAAAAAAACTGGAAAGAACTCAAATACAAAAGCTAACCTTGCAGGAACTGGAGAAAAAAAAACAAATAGATCCTACACCCAGTAGAAGAAGAGAGTTAATAAAGATTCGAGCAGAACTCAATGAAATAGAGACGAGAATAACTGTGGAACAGATCAACAAAACCAGGAGTTGGTTCTTTGAAAGATTAATAAGTTAGATAAACCATTAGCCATCCTTAATAAAAAGAAGAGAGAAAAACTCAAATTAATAAAATCATGAATGAGAAAGGAGAGATCACCACCAATACCAAGGAAGTGAAGTGTCAAAAGAAGTTAACAGCCTTGCCCAAAGTCAACCAGTTTTTAAGTGACATTGTCAGAACTTGAAATTGAGCCTTTGGATTTTAAGTTCAGGGCTCTGTAAATATTTCACTGCCCTATGACAGATGGGTGCATTGACACACACACACACTCACACACCTCACCAAGAAGCTGTCATTTACCTCTGTCTTACCTAGTATTGTCTAGGAAACAGCTGGGCTTCATCTTGGAGTGGTATAGAAATGGGGACTTTATATATTCAGTTGTCTCTGATCAGGAAAGTTCCTAGGACTGTGCAAGCAAAAAGAACTGCCCATCTCTATGGAGGAGAACTTGGCACGAATTGGATGATCCTGAAGTGGGAGTAGATGCCCAGATAGAACAACACAGAAAACAATCACACCCCTCTATGGACAGACAGTTGGAAAAATAAACTATATGAAGTCATTCCAGTTCTTGTGGGATGGTATATGATGTGAATGAACAAATAAAGTGAAATGGAGGATTCTCAAAAAAAAAAAAAAAATACTCTAAAGATGTTTCTCCACTGTCTTCTGGCTTGCATTGATTCCAAAGAGAAATCTGCTGTCATTTTTATCTTTGTTTCTCTATACATAATGTGTCTTCTTTTCTTTAGATGCTTTTAAATTGTTCTACTTCATACTGATTTTAAGCAATTTGAGTATGATGTGCTTTAGTGTAGTTTTCTTTTCTTTTCTTTTCTTTCTTGTGCATGGATCTTGTTGAGACAGTTGGACCTGTTGGGTTTATAATTTTCACCAAATTTGGAAAAATTTCAACTATTTCTTGGATTTTTTTTTGTACTCCTGAATTTATCCTTCACAGGATTCCAAAAATTACACAAAAATTAGGCCACACAAAGTTACCCCACAACTCATAGAAGCTTTGGTAATTATTTTTTTGTTATTTTTCTTTCCATGTGTCATTTTGGATAGTTTCTTTTTATAAGTCTTGAAGTTGACTCATCTTTTCTTCTGAAATATCTAATCTGTAAATCACTTCCTGACATGATATTCTTCATCCCAGACATGGTAGTTTTAGGTTTTTAGTTTTAGGTTTAGGTAGTTTTAGGTAGTTGAGTTTTTAGTTTTTGTTTTAGGTAGTTTTAGGTAGTTTAGTTTTATAGGTTCAAGTAGAGTATTTTTTATCTTTAATGTGCCTATTTAATATATTCCTGATTTCTAACTTTGTGAATATATGAAATCCACTTATGACAGCTGTCTTCATCTACTAATTCTATCTTCTGTATCATTTTGGTTTGGTTTAGATTCATTTTTTCCTTATTCTGGGTCTAAATATTTTGTTCAAGTCTGTAGCTTATTGTTTCACTCGTTTAACAATGTTATTCAAATAGCAGAAATTGTCAACTTTCCTGAAGTCCAACTTATCTTTTTCATTTATGGTTCAGGTTTCTTTCCCTCATATATAAAATCTTTTACTAAGCCTCAGGTCAGAAAGATTTTATATTTTCTTCAAGAACTTGTAGAGTGTTAGATTTTTATTTTATTAGCAGTTTAAAATTAGTATTTGTATATAGTAAAATATAGATAAAGGTATTTATTTACTTGTTTCTGGCATTATGTATTAAAAAGAGTATTCTCTTTCCATTGGATTGTCTTTGACCCTTTGTCAAAAATTTTTGTCTATTTTTGGGCTTTCTATTTTGTTCCATTAATCTTTCAGTCTAACCTACCATCACTATCACACTGTTTTAATACTGTGGCTTTCCCTCCTCATCAAATACATTGAATTGATGATTTAAAAAAATATAGTGATATGGTGAATCATACTGATTTTAGAATGTTGAACCAACCTTTTATTCTTGGAATAAACCTGATTTGGTCATGATGTATCATTCTGTTTACATATTATTCAACTCAATTTGTTAATATTTTATTATGGATTTTTTTGTGTTTATAAGAGTTACTGGTCTGTAGTTCTCTGCTCTTACAATGCCACTGATTTTGGTATCAACAAAATGCTGACCTCATAAAATGTGTGGGAAAGTATTCCTTCATTTTCTATTTCCTAAAAGAAATTGTTTAGGACTGGCATGATTTCTTCCTTAAATGTTGGTCGAACATGCCAGTGATGCCATCTGTGCTGAGTGTTTTAAAGAAAAGGAAGGTATTTTAACTACACATCAACTTCTTTAATAGACATAAAACCATGCAGGCTGGGGTGCCTGGGTGGCTCAGTGGTTGAGCATCTGCTTTTAGCTCAGTTCGTGATCCTGGAGTCTGGGGATTGAGTCTTGCATCAGGCTCCCCGGGAGACTGCTTCTCCCTCTGCCTATGTCTTTGTCTCTCTGCGTCTCTCATGAATAAATAAATACACTCTTAAAAAATATAAAAATAAATAAAATAAAACTATGCCAGTTATTTCATCTTCACTGAATTTTTGTAGTTGTTCAATGAACTTTTCCATTTCATTTAGGTTATCATCTTTATTGACAAAGTTATTTACTTATCTCTTATTATTCATATAGTATCTGTCAGATCTTTAGTACTGTTCTTTCTTAGTTGTGATAATTTGTGTCTTCTCACTTTTTTTCTTGTTCAGTCTGCCTAGATGTTTATCAATTTTAGTATGCTTTGCAAAGAACCAACTTTTTGGCATAGTGATTTTCCCCACGGTTTTCAGTTTCATTGGTTTATGCTTTTATCTTTATTATTTTCTTACTTTCTTCTGTTTTGACTTTGTTTTCTTAAGACATTATTGATTCAAAACTTTTGGTTTCTAAAATAAGGCATTAAATCTGATTTCTCTGTAGGTACTTCTTTAGCTTTATCTTACATAGTGCATTTTCATTGTCATTTAATTCAAAATATTTTCTAATTTCACTGTGACTGCTTAACTTCCCACATTCTTGTTATTGATGTTTAGTTCAGTTTGTAGTCAGATAATATATTTTGTCTTACCTCAATACTTTAATTTTTTTAAGGCCAGAAAGTAATCTATTTTTGTGAATCTTCCAAGTATTTTCGAAAAGAATCTGTATTTTACTCTTGGAAGGTGGAACATTCCTCTTAGTTTTATTTTCCTGAATGGCCATTAACTTTTTGAAAATAAAACTTCACAAAGAGAAAGAATAGGTCACATAGATTGGATTCAGAAATCTGATGGTTTGGGATGCCTAGGTGGCTCAGTGGTTGAGCGTTTGCCTTTGGCTTAGGGTGTGATCCCGGAGTCCCGGGATCAAGTCCCACATCGGGCTTCCTGTGTGGAGTCTGCTTCTCTCTCTGCCTATGTCTCTGCCTCTCTCTCTCTCTCTGTGGCTCTCATGAATAAATAAAATATTAAAAAAAAAAGAAATCTGATGGTTCAATACATGAATCTGAAAAATAAAAAAGTATTTTATAAAAGTTATGGTAGTAAGTACTTTTCAATATGAACACAACAAAGTACATGTATATACACTTAATAATGACAGAAGAGACCATGTACCAGCAAATAAATGCAGATAATGAATGTTATTTCTCCATATGCTTACCTTCTAATCTGCTCCTAGTATGATTCAATGACCCACTGTCTATACTCTGGCCACAGAGGTTTTTAGTTCTTCCAAGCAGCCAAATTTCTTGTTGTCTTAAAGTTTACTGAATATATTTCTCTACATGGAAAATATTTTCTCCCTCTTTTTGTCTAATTTCTCTTCAATTTTCAGCATTCACCTTGAAGTCACTTTCTTCAGGAAGCCTTTTCTGACATGATCAGTTCCTCCTGGTTTACATTTTCATGGCACCCTGTATGTTTCTTTCACAGAATTTACTATGATTGAAATGAAAAATATAAGGGCAGTTTAGGGCAGATTATCAAAAATGTTAAGGTTTCTTAAAGGGCTCAAAATCATTGACTCAAAAAAGTTACCAAATTAAGACAAGGATCAGCCAAGTAAGTTGACTTAGTGAACTTAAACCTAGTTAATAAATGGCATTTCTCTTTTGAAGACATCTCTGAAAGCAGAATTATATACCTCCAGAGGAATTTTAAAAGCATCTGACTTCCATATTAAATATCTTACACATCCAAGAAAATATAATGTATAAAATGTTGCACATAGCAGGGCACACAAAACCAACCAAAATGAGAAATCCCATTTTATTGTCTTCAAATATCCAGACAAATAGATAAGGTGTCTGCTTCTCTAAGACATACCTTGCTTTAGAAAGGAAAATCCATACACAAATAGCAAGTTGGGTTCAAACTTTTTTTTCCAATTGAATACAAAAATTAATACTTTAGAGTCTTTTAGTTTCTTGTAAATTTTTAGGCAAAGAATTTGGGTGAAGAGACTGAGAGGAAAAGCTTTGTCTTTCATGAATATTTGGAACCTTAATTTCTTTTAAATAGCACTTGACAATATTACCAGGGAGCACTTATAGGAAAATATACAGAGCTTCCTTGGCAGTGGGGTCGGAAGAGCTGCTTTCCCCATGTCTTTCAGACTCACTTTGTAAATTATGTGAAACACTTTTAGACAGACACTGGCACTCATAAATTATACAGCTCATTTGCATATTCCAGTCATGAGACATTATGCAAAGTGACATGATTTGCATAATGGATTCCTCTTGTCGCTTCACTTGCTGCATGCTTTTAAAAAACAAAATGAAATAAAATGAAAGCATGAAAAGGTGAAAGCATCGTTTCCAGCTTCGCCTGTCTCCTTCCCAACTACAGTATCAACTGCTTTCATTTTCTACAGGGGAAGGGGTGAAGGGGACAGAAAGCAAAAATCTACAAACATACAAACAAAAAGAGCTTTCACATGAATTTTGTTCTTAACTACAATGTACCTACTTTCCTGGTGAAATCTTCCATCATAAATAACTCATCTGAGTCAAGAGGAATGAGAACAAATTAAAACACTAAATACAGAGTAAGAAACTTTATGGAACTTTTTCCTTAAAAAATTTTTTTTCTTTAGGGGTGATATTTAGGGAAAGGGTAGCCTTCCTCCTTGTAAGTGAAAAGAGGCTTCAAGGATTTTCTTCTTATTGGAAAAAAAGCATATTAAGGATGAGATAAATGGGCTAGGGGAGGGATTCCCCCCACCCCCCCAAGAACTTCTGAAAGGTTTTCCTGTTTTGAAAGATGGAGGGAGAAGAAAGACAGGGTGTGCTTTGATTATTTAACAAAATATAGAATGTCTATATATACTGTAAGGATGAGGCAGTACCATGTCGACTTCTATCGGCTCTACTCCAATAAGCAGGCAACGTTCCCTCAGCAGTTGCCAGTTTTGCTGCGGGCTTTCCCTGCCCCCCTGCACCAGTGCGAAAGGCAGAGTGTGCCAAGCGGCTGGCGTCTGTACCCTGTGGGAAAAGTTAACTGTAATTCTTCGGCTTTTAAAATCAATTAACCCGTGTGTTCATTAACGTCAAGTCGACGGGAGGAGGAGGAGAAGAAGGGGAGGGAGGGAGGAAAGAAAAAAGCTGCAAGGGCGGATGGCAGAAGAGTTGGCACAGTGCCATCCATTCAGGGGCAACGCCACAGTTTCGTGCGATAGCAGCAGCGGGTATATGTTACGAGGGCCCTGTATGCGGGCCAGGCAGTGCGGTAAAGCCAAGGGAGATTATCCAGACCCCCAGGAGCGAACAGAAAGCAGCAACCGAAGGCGCAAGTGCCAGGATTACAGCCTAGGCTGCTCCAACTATGAGCCCTTCCTCGGACCCAGGGCCTCGGCTACTTGGGGTTTGGGGGTCTTCCACACCAAAGAGGCACAAAGCTGACTTTAATCACTTTCTTCCTTTAAACTTGATTCTGCCGCAGTGGAGCCAGCACAGCGGATGCTTTCACACCCAGCAAGACAAAGGCCGTCGTCTCCGCCATGACACTGTTCCGTTCCAAGCAGAGGCCAGGATCTTGGACTCCTTGAAAAATCAAAAGGAAACAAGGAAAACAAACAACAAATACAGCAACAAACAGAAAAAATTAACAACCACCAAAATCGGGTGCCCATTTGCCCATGCCAGGGGTGATCTGGGCATCTGTTGCAGCAGAAGGCGCTTGTGTGGGGCTATTTCTTTTTCTTTTCTTTTCTTTTTTTTCTTTTTGGGCAAGCTGTTGGTTTGTTTGCTATTCAACTTCGTTTATAATTAACTTAAAAAAAAAAAACTCACCATTCAGCCTAGTCAACAACAAACAAAGAGAAAAAGCAGACATCGGAAGAGAAATGCCATAGGAAGCGGCATGAATACATGCCACAGCCGGTGCCACTTGCCATTCGGAAAACCTCAGGGAAAGATGCCAATTCTACAGCTCGGAAGAAGGCAGAGAAGGGAGCATAAAGATCTACAAATAGAAATCATAAGGAAAGAATACTGCTTATACAATCCTGGATTGCAATTGCACACAGCATCTGCTGGGAGAAGAGAGGGAATATTTAAATGGAGACATAGATGGGTATAAATTGAAAGATAGGCACCTATCGATTGGATATAGACACACTTGTAAGGCTGTATGTGTATATAAATACACATTATTTTCAGACAAATTAAACATTTAGATATGTATATATTTTTGTGTTATAGGTATGGGTATGTATACAGGTGTGTATGTTTATGCATATATACACATACTGTGGGATGTATGCATGTGTGAGGAAAAGGAGAGGAGGACAGAGAAGGAGAGAGAGGGAAATGTGTGTATGTGCATGTATGTGTGTGCATACAATCCCACTTTTTGACCCAGGTATACACAGAAGACAAAATAAAAATCATACTCCAGCAGCAAGCAGGCAGTCAGAGATTTATCTACATTCACTGCTATCACCAGGGAGATGAATGGGGCCGATCTGAAGCCCTTTTACAAGATCCACTATGGGAGTGAAGGAGGAGAAGGGATGCCACACAGACATGCACAAACTTGAAGGCAGAGGGATTTGGAAGGTGCTACTTAGGAAACCCTGGTGGCATAATGCAGGGGAGAAGAAGGGGAAAGAAGGGGGAAGAGGCTTGTCTCTATGTTTTAGGTGGTCGTTTAAAAAAAAAATCTGAAAAGGGGTTACAGGAAACGGCTGGTACTTACGTTGTCTGCGTTGCTGTGGATCCTGAAAGGTGTTCTGTTGGCACCAGGCACTGAGCCAGGGGCAGGCGCTGGAAACAAAAGAGAGAGACAAAAAAATAATAATAATAATAATAAAGTCATTCTATGGGAGTATTAATTGCTGCTCTTGTGGATTTTACAAAACACACAAACTGTTTTCTTTTTCTTTCTTTCTTTTTTTTTTTTTTTAAATGTGGATTGGAGCGTGTCCCTTTCGCATGGAATATACAAGTAGTATGGGATTTACAGCCCAGTACGGGACTCAGGATTAACCGCGCTGGCATCTTTTGGGCATATTCTTCCTTTTAATGAATGAGCTTTCGCTGTTAATGAGGAATAATCGTTTGGCTAATGAGCTTTGAAACATTAAGAGAAAAGAGTTTTTTTTTTTTTTCCCCGTTAATCGCTCTGGTGTGACTGCATGGATGGATTACAAAAGACAGCAATAGGAACGCAGTACAAAGGGGGGGAACCTCTCCTGGAGTGGGAGAAGCATCGAGATGGGTGATGTGTCCCTGCACCTTTCCTTCCTTCTTGCTCTTTCACTCTCTCTGCCAACTGCTATGGGTTTCCATAACTCCGCAATCAAAGTGGATGGTCGGGAAAGATTATTACAAAGAGTGAAGCCTCCGCTGTTAATGTCTCCAGTGTTTAATCATCATACAGTAGAATGGTTTTATGCATATTTCATTTGCATATCATTAAACTGTGTTAGCGAGGGGCATTCAGAGCCAGGAGAAGTACAAAGTTGGGGAGAGAGGGAAGAAAAAAGGTCCCTATGATGCTTCTCTTCAAACAGGGACTTGTTCCATGATCTATCTTCTACTTTTGCTAAAATCATTATGACTTGGAAACCTTTGAAGTTGGATACAACCTTGGATTCTTCTAATTCCTGCAGAGCGGTATATTTTTAAAAACAGCAGAAATGTTCCTGCACTAGACAATTAAAGGAATATAAACTCCAGTGGGTTGAAACTAGTAGCTCTTTGGGGAATGCAGTGGCAGAGGCTTCTACAAATACCAACAGTTAAAAAAAAAATAAAGAGCATCATATTAAAACAAAAGAAAACGAAGACAAGAAATATTAACACGTGGATTATAGTTTCTTTTGGGGGGTAATGAACTAAAGAGAATGAAGAAGCCATCGGTAATTTATCCCTTCATTAATGAACAGTCACCTTTTTGTATGTTTGTTTTTGTCCTTTCTTTTAAGGGGGATGTTGTCACTTTCGGAGCGATTAGTCAATTATTTTGTAGCTCTGATCTTTTTCTCCTGCACCCGACAGGAAAGAAAGGTGGTGGTTAGGGAATATGTGTGTATTGGGGGGATTTGTGGGGAGAGAGGAATACAGTGAGTTCTTTGTAGATGTAATACATGCACAACATATTAATTGGGAGCTTTTAAAGCTCCCTCAATAGGCTATTTCATTCCTGGTACAACAGCAGCTGGTTAGCCACTGTTGGTGACTCTTCAAATATCACTTTAAGTATTTTTATTCTGTCACTGTTGTTGTTGTCTTGTTTTGTTTTTCCTTGGTCAAGAATGAGAATATAATGTCATCTCTTCTTTATCAAGTGTCTTCTCTTTTCCATCTTCTTCACTTCCAATTTCCAAACTGCAAAACAATGTTGGTTTAATATTGAATCCTAGTGCAGAGTCTAACTGGCACAACTTGATTTGGAAATGAGATGCTGTTTTATATTTAAATTATCCCCACTCCTCCCTTATCCTCCAAAGCTTTGTCTCTGTTATGAATATTCAGATGAGGCATGATGTGATTACACTGTACAATTACTCCTATCCATAGTGGTGGCAGGGGCTGCTGGGGAGAGAGAGAGCCAGACAGCCTCCAAGCCAATACGGAGTTTGTTTTCAGTATTTTTCCTATCTCCTTGGCGCTGCGGCACATGCAGATGTCGCTGTTGTTCTTTATAAAGCCCTAATGATATGCAAAAGCATAATGACTCGGTTTGGATGCAAAGCATCAGCGAAATATTATGAATGTCTTTAAGAAAAGAGGAGAGAAAATCCTGACTGAAGGAATGTCCACATAAATTATTTTTATTTAAATGAATTCAAAGGATGGGGTGAGGGCAAGTCAGAAGGAGTCACATGGAAAACATGCATAATATTAATATGCATAAAGAGTTCTCACCGAGGAGAAGAAGCTCCTCAGTACAGCTCATGGGACAAACTGGTTCATTAGGAAATAGCTCAGAGCGACTACAGCATTTTGCTATTTCAATTTTTTTCCTTATTTTAAATGAAGAGTCAGACAGATGTGTTTTCTTTGCATGGCAGCATCGAGATGGATCCAATCTGTGAAATTTGCTGCCCAGATAGCATTTCTAATGGAAACTGGAACTAAACAAGGGCATGGATATGGAAGGGAGAGGAGAAGAGAGAATACACGAAGAGGAGTATGTTCAGAGCCACAGCATAATGTTCTGTAGTGCAGGAGGTTTTCAGAAACCATCTTTCCTTCATTAGTCTCAGATGGGGGCTCCTGTTGCAGGGAGCTATCAGGGTTTACAAGATGAGCACCGAGACAGGCCCTTCTAGGTCTGAGGCTGAGGAAAGCAGCGGCAACTTGGTGCCTGTCCCCCACCAAGCTGTCTACAGCTCGGAAGCCAAAAGCACAGCTACTCCTAATTTGGGGATGCAGTAGAGTGCTCCTGGTCCAGGTATTCGTGACAGAGGGAATTCTTGGTGCTATCCTAGTATACATTGCTAAAGAGCAGATGGAATCAACTGAGTGCTTACGCAGGCCTGATAATGTCATTGCCGCTTCATTCTCAGGGTATAATATATAATGTCATTTATATGGTTTTCTGACATTTTCGGAATGTTGAAATTACCAGTGTGGATTAGTGCATGTTTATGATGAATAGAGATGAATAAGTAGTGAATGAGTCTATTGGTTGGATTCAAAACTGATAAAATATTTGGAATAATACGAATAGCCTCAAAAGATTAACAAAGAAAACTGAAGCAAGAAGCAGCAGTCGGAAAAAAAAAAAAAGAAAGAGAGAGAGAATTCATTACTTCCTTGGTCAGGTAGACATAGTTTAAATTATTTTAATAATTCAGGGTAAAACAATTTTATACTGTTTAAATTACCTTAAGACAAAGACAGTTTTGCTCTGATCTATGTTCTTGTACAAATGTCTACTTGAACTGGACTCTATTTATACATGAGCATGTAAGCATAATCTAAATTCTGCTGTTCTTCACCCATTAATCTTCAATATTTCCATTTATGAGTTTCCCTTATAACACACACACACACACACACATATTCTCAACTGCTACATGATTCTCAACCGGTAAAGTGTACCAAACTACAGAGTACAATGAATGATTAATTGGAGAATGGCTATTTAATCTGAATCTGAATCAAACCTTTAACCTCTTATCTTTTCCATCTTTGTTGACAGAATTATGGCTGTTAAATATTGAAACAATGCATGCAAAGAATTTAGTATAGTATTGCATGTAAACACTAAATAACATTATATTTTATTGTTGCTATATTATTACTTTAGTGTGTTGCTTAGTATTTGAGAAAAATAAGGAGAAGGAAATAACATTCAATCTTTTCTAAATAGTGATGCATGGAAAGGTTTAATGAGAAACCATTAAATAGGTTTCCATGTTGGATAAAATGTGAATGATCAATAATCAAGTCAAACTATAGCTTATATGAATACAGTTCATAAAAGACCCTTGAAAAGTTTCCTTTAAAAATATATGTGTAATTCTGAAATGATGATCATGCTGCATGAAATCTACAGACTGATAAGAGAGTTCTATCATGGTTGGTGTAGACAACTATGGTAACTCAGAGATGCTCATTATTTACCACATTGACAGGTCAATGCCGATTTTCAGAACCTTTTTTAAAAAAAAGATTTTTGAATAGGTAAAATATTATTTTTAAATATTAATAATTTAAATAACATAGAAAGCAAAAAGTCTCTCTCTAGTCCCCCATTCTAGCTATGAGTTTTTAACCTCACTTCCAAGTTGGTAATCACTGTGCTGGTCTCTCGTTTATCCTTCCAGACATAATATGTTATACACAAATATTAATATGATATTAATACATTTTCCCTCCCATTTTTTGGTACACAAATGGTAGTTTTAAAAAAGGTAATTTAGAATTTTTTACAAATGCAGTAATCTCATCTGTGAATAGCCTGCTTAATGTCTTCATTTGCAGTAATCATGTCCATTAAATTTTGTCTTTAAATTATCTTATTTTATTGGTGAGGACGTCTAGTACCATGTTGAATAGAAGTGGTGTGTGATGAGAATGAACATTTTTGCCTTGCTTTCAATCTTAGGGGACATCATTGCCTTGTTTCTGAACTTAGGGGAGAAAAAAATTCAGTCTTTCATCATTAAGAAAAACACCTTTATCAAGTAGAAGAGGTTGCTAAGTTGCCAAGAATTTTTAAAAATCACGAATGGTTAAATTTTGTCAAATGCCTTTTCTGCCTCTACTGAAACAAATGACAGCTTAAAGTTGTTGCCATGGTGAAATTCAGTGACTGATTTTCATGTTAAACCAACCTTGCTGTCCTGGGACAAATGCTACTTGGTCATGATTGACTGATCTATCAATCATGTATAAATGGATTGCAATATTTGACCTGTTAATATTTTTTGTTAAGGATTTTGGAATCCATCCTATTATCCATGAGAAATATTGGTCTCTAATTTTCTTTTCTTAAAATGACTTTGTTTGGTATTGTTAACAGGGTCTTGCTGACTTTATGAAATGAGTCAGAAAGTGTCCTCCTTCTCTATATGCTGAAAAAGTTTGTGTAAGATTGTTATTTTTTTGTCCTTAAATGTTGGATAGAATATACCAGTGAAGCTATGGGGCCTACAAATTGTGGGCAATTTTCCAATCATAAATTGGATTTTTAAGAAAGTGATCTAGAACTTCAGATTTTCAGTTTCTTGTGTCAATTTTTTTGCAACCTGTTTTTCAAGGAATTTTTCCATCTCATCTTAGTTACCTTGATTGGAACAAAGTTGTTCAAATATCCTGTTATTATCCTACTTCTTTCCTGTCAAAACTTCAGTAATGTCCCTCTTTTTTTTGTGATATTGGTGACTTCTATTTTCTTTCCTTTTTTTTTTTTTTTTTGGTCAGTTTTAAAAAATCAATTTTATTAGTCTTTTCAAGGAATCAACTTCTGTCTGTTAATTTTTCTTTGATTTTTACTCTTAATGTTATAATTTCCTTTCTTAAATTTTGGGTTTAATTTGCTTCTCTTTTTCTAGATTCACAATGTTGAATCTTAGATAATCTTACACTTTTCTAATATAGATGTGTAGAGCTATATGTCTCCAAGAATTGCTTTAGTTGCAACCACATACTTTCATAGAATGTGTGTTTGTTATCGTTTATTAGAGATGTAAAACAATTTCTCTTGTGATTTCTAATCTTGCACACCTATGTTTAGACATATGTTGCTTATTTCCAAATATTTGGTTATTTTCTAGGCATCTTATTACTATGGATTTCTAACTTAACGCTACTGTATTCAGGGGATGTATTCTGCAACTCAAGACTTTTTATGGCCTGATAAATGGTCTATCTTTTTGAAATTCCATGGGTACTTGAGAAGATATTCTACTGATTTCCTGTATTATACAGTTGATTTCTAGTATCTTCTGTTCTTACCTTCTTCCTTCTACCTTCTTTGGGTTTCCTTTCTATTCTATTTCTGATTTCCTGAGAAAGTAATCCTATCATTGATTTTCAGCCTATTTTTCTTTTTAAACATTTGTTTAAAGGCTCTACTTTTCCCTCTATGCATAGCTTGAGATGTAATTCCTAGGTTTTCATATGTCATATTTTCATCATCATTTGGTTTAAAATATTTCCCAATTTACATCATAATTTCCTCTTAGGCCTATAGGTTATTCAGAAGTGTATGGCTTAAGTTCCACACCTTTGAGCATTCACAAAATTTTTAGTTATCTTACTATTATTGATTTTCAGTTTCTTATTCTTGATTTCCAGATTTCTGTCATCAGAGCCTACTTTGAGTGATTTAAATCTTTGCTTTTCAGACTTGTCTTATGGTCAATTTTAGTAAATATCTACTTGAAAAAAAGAATCTTGCCATTGTTGGATACAGTGTTCTACATATAACTAAGTTATGTTGGATAATTTTTAGTTCACCCATATTCTAACTGATTTTTTTGTCTGCTGATGTATTTGTTTTATTGGTTACCACAAGAAGTGCTAAAGTCTTATACTAAGATGCAAATCTGTGTATGTATTTTTTAGTTTTGTCAATTTTTGCTGCATATATTTTGTGACTATGTTATTAACTTGCAAACAAATTAAGAATGGTCTACTGATCCTTTAATAATATCTCCTGCCTTAAACTCTACTTTGTCTAATGTTAATATAGTTACTCTAGTTATATTTTGGCATAGCTGGATTTTAAAAATCTTGTTACTTTCAATTTTTGGATTTTATTTTTTTAGTTGAATTTTATCTTTTTTTTTTTACATTCTCTTAAATTTTTTTTTTGAGTTTAGTTCACATATAATGTTAATTTCAGGTGTACAACATAGTGATTCAACTTCTCTTTGTGTCAAGCTATTATCTTTTATTCAATCTAACAATTTTGTCTTTTAACAGAATTGAGTCCACTTATATTTAATGTAATTATGGATATACCTTAAATTATATACATATCAACTTATTATGTTTCCTGTTTGTTCCACCTGACTCATGTTCTTTCACTCCTCTTTTGTGTTCCTTTGGATTAATAAAATATTTTTTTCTTATTCCGTTTGTCTTTTAGATAATTAGTAATACATTAGTCTCATTTTTTAACCCTCTTCACCTTTTATGTTTATGTTAACATGTGTTTTAATTGCTCATGTATTTTAAATCTCACATATTTTAATTTTTTTATTATGTAGTCAAAATTCATTTAGACTTACCAACATATATACCTTGGGCATTGTTCTTTGTTCATTCCTACCTGTCCATGTTCCCTTCTGGGACTGCTTTTCTTCTAGCTAAAGAACTCCCTCTGGTTTTGGGGAGCAGGTCTGCTGCTCATAAGTTCTCTCCATTCTTGTTTGTCTGTAAAGTTAATTCATCTTCAGTTTTGAAGGATATTTTAATTGAATATAGAATTCTAGATTGGCAGATCTTTCAGCATTTAAAAGATGTCATTCCATAGGTTTTGGGTCTCCATCATTTCTGTTGAGAAGTCAGCCGTCAGTCTTATTGTTGCATCTATAAAATAATATGTCTTTCTTTATCTTCTTTTATTTTCAGTTTTATTGGTGTGCCTTGGTGTGCTTTTCTTTGTATTTATCATGCTTGGACTACCTGTGGCTTGATATCTTTTCTCCCTTCTGGAAATTGTTGGTTCTTATCGGTGTAAACATTGCTTTTACTACAATCTCTCTTTTCTTTGTAGGATTCCAATTACACATTAGACTTTTTTAGTATCTTTCATATGTATCTTATACTGTTTATTTTTCATTTTTAAAACTCTCTTTACACTTTGGCTTGAATATTTTTTTACTGCTCTATCATACAACAGTCTTCTCTTCATCTGTTTCCTATCTGGTATTAAATCTAATTATTGGTGCCTTAATTTCAGTTACTGTGTTTTTTTTCAGTTCTAGAATATGTTTGATTCTTTTTTGTGAGTTGCAGTTCTTTTGTTCTCTAAAATGTTATCATTATGGAGGTAAATAGCTATTTCTGATAACTCCAATATCTGGTTTTCTGTGAGTCTGTTTTTATTGTCTGCTTTCTTCCTCCCACTTCTTTTGGTTCTAATTCTTGATATACATTCCTGGACAGTATTAAATTGATGCCAGATATTGTGTGTGAAAATTTTACAGGCTCTGGGTGATGATATCCTCTTCTGAAGAAAATGGCAGAACAAGGGGAGATCATCTCAATCTAGTTAAGTGAATAGGTTGATTTAAAGCTCGATTGTAGTCTTTGTAAAGCTCAGATTATATCTGGTTCACCTCATCTCCTAGGTCCCATTTCCTTGACAGCTCTTGAACTCCAATTTTTGTCTTCCTAGCACTGTAAGAATGATGAAAACTCTATTTAGCTTTCAGTAGCTTTCTGATCTACTTCTTAGCATCTTATCTTAAATAAGGAAAACTGAAAGTTTGAGATATACTCTGATTATAGAATTCTTTTGAAATAATGCCATCAGAAAAGGAAGTGAGGATATTTGTTCTTTGTGAACTTGTGTTCATTCCTAGTAATCAAAAGTCCCTTTTTTAAGCATTTACAAAAAAAATAACTTACATACCTGATTTCACAATTAAAATGTAATACTTTTAAACATTGGGAATGACTTTTTTCCTCTTATTCAGGCTTTTGGCACATCTCCCAATCTGTATATTTTCTTAAAAAACGTGTGATTCCTCAAGGCAACTGCAGACGTAGTTTCATAAGCTTACTGCAAAATATCATAGTACCTTTGAAAGTAATATATCTGGGATAGGACACTTGAATTCCAACAGTTAGTTGTTTCCTTTTAATCTCTGCCCAATCTTGGGCTAAAAACCCTTACCAACAAATCTTATTCTTGTCTTTTTTTATTTGAAGCTCATTCTTATTGATAGAGGAAAAAAAAAAGAAGAATAATTCATTCTTTCTCTCCCTCAGTCCCTCCTATTCTTTTAGTAATTTCTTAACAGAACATCAAAATTCTGCAGCAAGTCTATCTTTTACTTTTCCCTAAAAACAGCTCAAAAATTCTCTCTTCTATGTTCTTCTTTATATCTTCTATATTCATTTATATCTAAAATTGATCAAATAGATCCTTAGAAATTGCATTGTTCTTCTTCACCTTATCCTCCTTGCCCTTTCTCTGCCAGATTTTAATTTTATTTATCAGTTACTAAGTTCCCAGTAATGTACTTAATATGTCTCAAACTCAGTGAAACAGAAAGACACAGTTGTGCCTTAAAGATTGGTATGTAATATACAATAAGTCAATTACAATATAATGTGATATGTGTTAGATGCAATTTTAGTGTTATTTTGAAGGTCCTCCTATTTTTCTTGGGTTATCTTTTTTTTTTTTTTTTTTTTTTTAATGGACCTGGAGCTCAGGTTCAGGCGTCTTTTTTTTTTTAAGTTTTTTATTTATGATAGTCACAGAGAGAGAGAGAGAGGCAGAGACACAGGCAGAGGGAGAAGCAGGCTCCATGCACTGGGAGCCCGATGTGGGATTCGATCCTGGGTCTCCAGGATCGCGCCCTGGGCCAAAGGCAGGCGCCAAACCACTGCGCCACCCAGGGATCCCTCTTGGGTTATCGTTTTAGAGATGATGTCCCTGAGGTTATATTTACCCTTAATATTATATTTAAAAATCTGTCTTTCTGAAGTCCAGGATAACATTGTCCAAAAGAACTTTCTGCAGTGATGGAAATGTGATGTCTAATAGGGTAGACACTAGCTAGTACAAATGAAAAACTGAATAAAATATTTAATTTTATTTAATTTTAATTAAAGGGTCTAACTTATTAGACAGGTAGCTGTAAGGCATCTGATTATGTCCAATATTCCTCATTTCTGGATATTTTAAGCTCTAAGATTAAATGACTACTTTCTTCCACGGTTCTTTTTTTTTTTTTTTTTTAATACCTCTCTGAGAAGTTCTCACTTGTTGATCAAAATTAGGCTCATATAATCAGTCTCCTTATCATTTTTTCCTAAACTACAAACTAAATTGACTCAACTCCTTAATAATGATAGTTCTTAATCTACAGGGGGGTGATGGCTTTGATGTCTACCCCTTCTCTAGAAGTAGCAAATCTTTGTTTGAATGCTAAGTAAGAGTTTCTTGTTTACCCCAGTGGCTTCAGATTTTTGCTTTGTATGAAAAAAGTGTCCAGGAAGTAAGTAGAATTTCATGTCTGAATGTAACCAAAAGAAGCTTTCTCCCACCTACTGATCTGCCCTCTAACTTTTTCATGTAGTAGAAGTCTATGGAAAAGAGCTTGCAAGTGAGTGCAGAAACCCTGGAACTCTCAGGAATTCTAAAATGTCATATTTACCCACACTGGGCCTTTAAGAAGTTGGCATAATTTGTTTTATTTGTATATACTCTAATGGAGGCCATGTATTCTTTACTATACATGAAACAACTGTGCCCCATTTCTTTGGATAAGCTTGTTATTCTTTGGAATTCACTTTACCTGGTTGCTTCACAAATTCAACTCTCTGATTATTCAAGAAAGATATGATTTTGTAGGTTATCTGGCTTTTGCTCATTGTTAAAATGGGGTGATGTCTCTTTGACATCCTGCATTGTCCTCTAAGTTATTAAGCACTTTGTGACACCTTTTCCTTATGAATATTTTGTCTTCTGACTTTTCTTTCACAGTTTTATAGTATAAAATAGTATCTCTCAAACTTCAGCCTGCATTTTACTCATTATCTTTGAGGGAAGGAAGGAAAGAATATATATTCATACATATATGCATATACACATCCAAATATATATATGTAAAATTATGTGTATGTGTAAAATTATTTTGGAATGCACAAAGGTATAGGGCAATTGAAGAATACATAATAAATAAGTTATTAGCTACTAAAGCTATTTGGACATAGAGTAATTGCAATAACTCCTAATGGTTCATTAAATAGAAATTATGGAAACGGAACTGCTTAGTTGATAGGTTGTGGCTGCTTACTCAAGAGACTGGCCCTGCCTTTCATTTCTATCAGTATGATCTAGTCAAAGCTTTTTCTAAGATAAAATTTCTATTAGAGGAAGGTATATCTCAGTATGTTGTTTCCTAATCTATAAAGCAAAAATATATAATTACATGCTTTCTAAGGTTTCTTTATATCTGAAGATTTAGAATATTGCCATTTTTAAATCATGTGATTACTTTCCTTCTCTCATGTGACAATATTTATTAGGTTCTAGACATTTTTGTAGGCACAGGTGACTCAACTGAGAGCAAAACTAGACATAGATTCCACTCACATAGTTTATAGACTCTAATCAAATAATAATATAAGTATAATAAAAATTATATAAGTGGTATAAAAAATATCACAGGGATCTATGAAAGCCTAGAAGAGAGGGAAATAATTCAGTTTGGTGGGGAAGGAATGACAGTATGGGAAGATTTGAGGAATTCAGTGCTAAACTGGGATCTGAAGAATGATTAGGAGTTACTTAGGGAAAATGGAGATGGGAGAAAAAGCTCATTCTAAACAGAAAGATTTAGGCAAAGATCCTATTTAATGGGTATGTGATTGAAATAGGAAGTAAAGGGAAGAATGTAATATAATAAAGGTGGAGAGTGAGACAAAGTCCAGATCATGCTCAGCTTGGAATACCACGTTTGTGATGTTAAGTCTTCATTTTAGGAGAAATGCAAAGTCTTTGAAAAGTTTCATGAACAGAAGGGAATAATCAGATCTGTGTCTTTTAAAAAGATGACCTTGGTTGTGATATGGAGAAGTGATTGTTAGAAGCAAAAGTGGATATGGGAAAAAGGTGGCTCCTGTGGTGGACCAGGTAAAAGATGACAGTAACTTGGCTTGGGATGGTAGCAGGGGATATGGACAGAAGTGGTTGAATTTAAGATATTTGTAAAGTAAAATTAATGGAACTTGATGAACTGGACATGGGAAGGGAGGTAAAAAAAGGATTGTTATGTTTCTACAATTAGATAGTGAAGTCATTTATAGAAGGTAAGGATTGAAAGACAAAAGAACAGATTTTTATTTTTATTTTTCAAGGTAGGGATTTGAAGATCATGAATGCAGTTCTGGACATGGTGATTTTGGGCTATGTTTAGAGATGTCAATCTGGACAAAAGATAGAAATTTAAGAATCAAAACTAAAATTACAAAAAAAAGCATTAAAGGTAGATAATTTGAAGTCTAGGTATGGATGGGATCTCTTAAAAGAATATTCTCCAATTATTTAAAATAAAAATTTAAAGCCAAGTTATTTTAGTATTTTTGGAGAAAAGAACACATTTACTGTACCAAATTCTCATAAGCCTTCCCATATCAAATAATAATCAGCACTTTATTGTTTTACCTTAACTTTTTATAATCACTTTATGAGATAGGTGTTATCATTGTTTTTCATGTTACACATGAACAAACTAAGACTATGAGAAGTAATTTAACTCATTTAGGAGCCAGAGTTCAAATGTAGGGCTGCACTCATAACTATTCTATTAGATTATTTTCTTAGTACATCTCACACTAAACATCCCTCTTAGAAACAGTAACAACTATAGCAGTCAAAATCTTTTGAAGACTTATTGTGTAGAGAGTAAACATTGCATATTTATAGTAATAATGTAGGAACAAATGATGACAGCTTTACTATGATACAAACTATGAGGAGAAGAAAGATTTTAGGAATACCAAATGAGTTTACTGGTTTGTTCAGATGACACAGAAATTAGTCTCCTGCTCAGTTACCAAAATTGCTTTGTGTTATATAACTATGAAAAATATCATCTATAGCAAAATGTCATCCAACAGTAACACTCTTTAGGAACAGGTTTCAGTTTTGACTTTCAGGAAAGAATACTTCTTCAAAAGTCATTCGTTTTCTTGGGCTATAAGGAAAATCTAACTCAGTTTATTAGACTCAAAAAGAATCACAGCCAAAGAAGAAAAGCTTACTAAGTGACAGGAAAGGATTCTGAGTAGGGTTCTAGCAGGAAAGGGCTCTAAGTAGATAGCCTTGGATATTATGATTTAATCAAGAAATCTTGTTTTATGCCTGTAGTCTTTTTCAGATATAGACTTTTATATTTACAAATGTTGATATACTGATATCACCAGGATGTATGAAAATGGGATCAAATAAGGCAAATACATGAATTTCAACAAGTTATATTTAAAATGAAAGTGCTGAAGACAATAGTGTTTCCACTATTAGTATAACAAATGCTTTGGAACTGAGTGTAATGTGGAAGACACAATGTCTCTGATGAGCAGCAATGTTGTTTCTTTGATCACATATAAATTATTAGTCTGGTAAGAAAACACGAGAAGATATTCTTCCCTTACAGGTGTGTATCTCTCAATGATGACCAAAACAAACACTAGCACTGTCACTTTACTAAATTGCAATGCAGCTATTTACAGTCTAAACCTGCATGTAACTTTAGTTTCTGGATATAACACTAGTGATTCTTATTTTACTTTAGTCATTTTTCAACTGAAATGACTTGTGTCAATAAGAATGATTGGTAACCTTACTAGAATGCTTTAAAACATGCTGTGTTAAAGATAAATTTAATTCCCCAAAGGATTTAATGGCTAAAGTTGGATTTTTTTTGGTCATATATGCCTGACATAAATAAAAACAGTTATTATATCATATTTAGTATTCAAGATATTTAGGCATTTTATTACTTTGAGTTAAAAACCCATCAGAATTACAAAGATACTTTGAATCTTCAAGTCAGTCCAGAGATTGGAAGGTCTTGCATACATAAGGTTCCTTAAACTTTTCTATGCCCAAGTCCTGCATATACACCGAACCACATGCAAATTATCTTTTTTATAAGTACTGATTCCATGAACTTACAGCAAAAGTCAAAGTGAAAATTTATCAGGGCCAGGCTAGAGAGAGGCAAGAAAGATATTTAAGGCACAAAAATCAAGGAGGTGCTCAGTCTCAGCATTATGCAAGCACAGCGTTGGCACCTAAGGGCAAGTTCCTCCTTAAATTTTGCAACATAGTCACCTTGATATTGACACTCTGGCCCTTGTTTTTATTCTCTTATTTTATTTTATTTTTTTTATTGGAGTTCAATTTGCCAACATATAGCATAATACCCAGTGCTCATCCCGCCAAGTGCCCCCCTCAGTGCCCATCACCCAGTCACCCCAACCCACCGCCCACCTTCCCTTCCACTACCCTTTGTTCATTTCCCAGAGTTAGGTGTCTCTCTGTTTTGTCACCCTCACTGATATTTTCACTCATTTTCTCTCCTTTCCTTTTATTCCCTTTCACTCCTGGTTTTTATTTTTTTTTATTTTTTATTTTTTTTAATTTTTGTTTATTTATGATAGTCACACACAGAGAGAGAGAGAGAGGCAGAGACACAGGCAGAGGGAGAAGCAGGCTCCATGCACCGGTAGCCCGATGTGGGATTCGATCCCGGGTCTCCAGGATCACGCCCTGGGCCAAAGGCAGGCGCCAAACTGCTGCGCCACCCAGGGATCCCCTCACTCCTGGTTTTTATTCTCAAAGGTCTTTTAAGAATCAAACAAGGCAGTCTCTGGTTTCACTTTTGTTGTTGTTGTTGTTACTTAAAAAACAAGTAAATAATCTTAAGACTTTATAACAAACAGGTATTGCATAAAAATAGGGTCATATTAACAATTAGAGATCAGAGCTATATACAAATAATAATTAACTACAAATATTTTCTTAGTGTTTATTGTGTGTCTTAACTCCTTCAGTCTTAACTCTTGAAGTATTACTATTACTCCCCTTTTACAGATAGTGAAACTAAGGCATATAGATGTTAAATAATTTGCTCACACTCATAGCCAGTAGGAGCTCAAGTTGATCTAACTCCAAAGCCCAATCTCTTAATTGCCATGCTTTGCTGCCATGGCAGAACCCAACCATAACCATTTAACAATGGGAATCTGTTGACTGTGTTTCTACTGTATGCAGACATCTAAATGCAATTGTTGACAAAGATTTAGATTTAGATTCTTGTTGGAAAAGATAAGTTAATAACCTTCAGATACTACTCAAATTCCTGCAGCCTCATAGCATGGTATATTAAGAAAGAGAAAATGAAAATGTAAGAGGAAAAAAAGGGAAGGAAAAAAGAAAGAATTATAAGAGATTTAGAGAGCACATCTTGTTGTGGACTAGAATAAAGTGGTAGGAAAGGGGATCAGAATAGTATGCACAAGTTGCTTCAAAGCAAACTCTGAAGAAAAAAAATAAAGAGATTTCCAACTACAGTGGAGGAAAAGACAGGAAAAAGGTTTATCAGAGAGGATTAAAAATGTTACTTTGGGTTTAATTTCAGCTGTTTTAAATTAAGAGGAGAAAAAAATACATTTCTTTTATTAAGAAATGAAGTACCAATAGTTATTTTTTTTTCTATTCACCTACTGTAGAAAAAGAATACTGACATAAACAAAAACATGAGGGAACAACCTTACCATAGTTAATTTAAAAAAAAAAAGTCTCCTTTCTGCAGGAAAGGAGAGACACTTGGATATAATTGAGATTATGAATTTCTAAGAGATAAATGCTTCATGGAAAATTCTAAGAATATGTTTTAAGAAATATAGTATTGTATTATTGGCAATGATGGTGAGTTTCTAGTCTTTTGGGAAGAGTAGATCTTCTAAAAGGTTAAATGCTGTCCCTGTCCCCCTTCTTCAAAGCTCCTCAAACATCCATTACCAACTTAGGCTCTGATACCAGTAAGAAGGACCTTATCTTGCAACCTGCTGAAGAGCGCCCTCTAGTGCTGTCTTGCAAGTGAAATGTTGTCATACCAAATTTTTTTTTCATGATTTGTTCTGGTTATACTGGACCTTAGGTTTTCTTTGAAACCTTAGCCAAAAGAGAAAGATAAACGATGCTTTAGATCAGTTTTCTGGCTTGTAATGCTAGCCAAGTAAGACTCCTACAGTATATTAAAGAATGAGAGGGTTTTATTCTTTTTAACTTATAAGAAATGAGGTACATCTATTTTAAAAGTAATATGCTTTTTGCTGAAAGACTAGTTTTTAAAGAAAATCTGCAAAAATTTTAGTATGCTTCACAGTACCTATAAAACAGGAGTTTGTTCAATAAAAAAAAATAGTGACAATAATTGCTTCTCTCAAACTCTGGATCTCTGGAAATTTACCTACTTAGACTGGTGAGATGCTAAGAAAATTTTTTAGAAAATTGTTTGTATTAAACTTCAAATTTCTGGTGGGAGAACACAGAAAAACAAATTACCTGACTATAAGGCAAGTGTATTTTTAAATTCCAGGAAAAAGAAAACATGAGATATTCCAAAAGACAGCATTAAATAATGGCAATGTATTCCTTTGAACAGTTTTTGACTTTGGTACAAAGAAATTTAAAGGTGTGTTTCTGGAAACCAATATTTTCATTGAATTAATTATTTTTTAGAAGATTTTATTTATTTATTCATGAGAGACAGAGAGAGAGAGGGGGGCACAGACACAGGCAGAGGGAGAAGCAGGCTCCATTGCAGGGAGCCCGATATGGGACTCGTTCCTGGGACTCCAGGATCATGCCCTGGGCCAAAGGCAGGCGCTAAACCGCTGAGCCACACAGGCTTCCCAATATTTTCATTGTTTAATACACATCAATGAATTTGAACCACGAGACTAGTATAAATCCATAAAATACTACTTCACCCATGGCACAATTTTTTCCCTTTTAAAAGAGTCCATGTACAATGAATTAAAGCCAGAGTGTGAGAGTGTTAGGAAAAGCTGAGTACTCAAAAGGACTATTAATGTTAATGCATGTATATATGTGTGTGGTATGTCTGCATGTGTACATGTTTATGTATTGCTGTCATTCTGTTTAATAATTAAAGTGAGGATCAGTCAGACACTTGGCCCAGAACATATGTAAATATAAGATCTCTGAAATAGTGTTCTGACAAATGAGGAAAGTAAGAACACTGAAGGAAGAATTAGAATTCATAGATCTTTTAGTTTTGTTTCACTTTTTGTTTAGCTTGTTTGCAGGGAGTGTTATTCTGTTACTTTATTCTGCACTGTGCACATTAGTAAGGTTAAATGTGCACAATGCATGAAAAGCAATTAAAATGTTTTTTTTTAAACAAAATGCTAAATAATGCCAATCCCAAAATATAAGACGCACAAATAGAAGGTAACATGTCCTAAGGTTTCTAGAATATGACAACGTTTAGAGATGGAATGTTCTTCAAACATGGCCTTCAAGTACCTGTGTTATTTAAATCCTTGGTGTCCAAATAGAACAGGGACTCTAGCAAACTGATGGCAACAGTAGACAGAGAAGGGTATAAAAGGGCCATGGTATTTGAAGTAAAAAACTCTGGGTTCTATTTCTGTCTGACTCACCACTGACCTTGACAAAGTCAGTGTTCACTGTGATTCAGCTTCTCCATCAAACAGAGGCAGTAACTCTTGCCAGAAACCACACAGGAGTGTTGATAATGGGGAGGATTAGTGTGATAATGTATAGAGCTTATAGAAATTTTACTGTGCTGTAAACACTTGTTGAAAAGATCTTTGTCTTTTGCTACTCCACAAAAGCTTAAGAAGATAATAGACGTTTAAAACATTAGGTTAAATTCTGCTTAACATCTTTGTTTCCATTTATTCTGACAGTTTCTTCAATGCACTGTTTTTATTACCTGTTATTTGTTAATATTTTTATGTCCAGGAATTTCTAATTCTCCTTCCATCTTATTTGCCTTATTCTTAGTCTCCTATTTACAAAAAATAATGATTTATTCTTGCCTTGAGTTTCTCCTTTCCCTCATTCTATTTATATCTGTAAATACTTGGTTATTTTTCTCCTATGACTCTTATCCCTATGTTGTTCAATTATAATAAAAGCAATCATAACAATAATACTAGCACCTAATACATATGAAACACTCTGTAAACAAAATATAATCTCATTTCGTGTACTTATTTGAGTTAATCTTGATCAGAAAAGTTGTTGATATTTTATATATCTTACTTATAAGCCTCAAACAAGTCAAGTGCTCAATAGTAAGAAACTGTTCACCCTGTCAATTTGAAAAAAGAAATAATCACTGGACATATTATACAAAAAATAAACTTTATTGTAATTTTGCATAGATTTCCTAGCAAATGATAGCACAGATAATTCAGAAAATTTTTCAAGTTTTAAAATATATAATTGTCCCAATTTACAGAATGAGATATCTTATTTTTATATTTATAGAACCTTAGGGTAAGAAATATAAAATGTTTCATACTTCTATTTTCAACTCTATTGCTTTTGGTTAGATAACAGTAGAAATCACTTAACATATATAAAATATGGAAACGACTACCTCATTGTGCTCTTGGAATGATTAATTATGCTTTTACTTCAGAACAAAGGCTGTGTGAACATATGGTATTATTACTTTAATACATGTAATTCATTGTAGTATGAAACAGCCATATATAGACCAAACAATAATTACTTACTATATATGATAAATAAAACCCCCCACTGAAAAATGGAGAAATACCTCTTCCTATCCCTAATTAGTTTTTAATAAACGATACATAATAAATGGCAACATTCTAATTTATCACAGTTTAGGCATAGTCCTCAAATGGAAGATGGGAGTGTATGAACTCTGACAACTGTTTACATAGCCTGTGAAACGTTCTCTATTAAAGGGCATTGTTCTCAAAGTCTGAAAAGGTACAAGCTCTCATAAGCTCCTTTCAGGTAGGTGGTATGGCGAATAGGAGTAGTCCCTATGGAGCACAAGTTCTAACTGCAGATGAATTGTCTCTGTTCTTGGTCCACATCTCTATAAAACATCCATATCATTTACAATTGATTTTAAATCACACACATACACACACACACAGTTTTAGTGAAATTAATACCTAGAGTAGGACAGCCATTTTTTACTTCAAATGCAAGAAATATATATTAATAGTTCTGATTTTCTTTTCAAAGCTACTTTTTTTGGGTCTCTGACATTAAATTCTATAAACCAGGCCTATCTAATTTTTTCATGTATATTTCAACAGACTAGAAAACCTGGTGGTGCTTACGTTTGTCTTTAAGAATCCAGGTGGTATTTATTTTCCATACCTGGTTCCTGCTTAAGTTCAGTGGTGTACTTTATTTTTTAAAGATTTATTTATTTGTGAAAGAGAAAAAGAGAGAGCAAGTGTAGGGGGGAGGAGCAGAAGGAGAGGGACAAGCAGACTCTGAGCACAGAGCACAGGGACAAGCACAGAGCCCCATGTAGGGCTTCATCTCAGGACCCTGAGATCAACATCTGAGCTGAAACCAAGAGTCAGGAACTTACCTGATTGAGCCACCTGGGTACCCCTCAAAACATATTTTAGTATTTCTTATTCTTCCTCAAACAGTAAGGATAAAGGGATACATTATAACCACAAATATTTAACAAATATCTATGTGAAAATCTGTGCTCTTCTCACTAAAAGTCATCTTGACTTGCCTGAGAAATAAAACAGGTGGGAAAGTAGGTTTTATCCTGGCATACAATTTACAAAATGGTCTAATATGTTCCTTGAATGCATTCCTCCCTCATGCCCGCATCTGCCATATCCATTGCTTTAATATCACACTGCCTGCATGCATGCACGCACTTCTGCATGCAAGACAGGAACTCTAATGCCCTGCATCACCTTGGAATAAAAGAACCTGGAAGGAAAGCAATGGTTTCCTCTGAAAAAAGGAAAAACAAAATGTACTGAGACTGAAACCAACCATTTCCATGTAACCACAGCTAACTCATTCTAAAGAAAATTTTATGTAGATTTTCTACAGAGAAATCTTTTTTTTTTTCCCCTCCACTGGATCACCCTATATGTGAATGCCTTTGTTCTCAAACAGTATGCTTTCCCTATGCTGAAAATTTTGTGTAAAGCTCTGGTATGACCAATTAGATTTACAGGGTTTAATTTTCTTAATCATTAGCACAAGTATACCTGGTTGTGTGTGTCCTTTATGGAGTTAAACACACACACACACACACACATACACACGATATATCCTCTTCATAAAAAGGACATTCACATAAAGCTAGACCACCTTCTATCATATATGGAATGGAAACCATCATATCCTTACAAAAATATAGGTGTATCTTTATATAGCAAGTGTACCGATAGCATTATGCCTTGACACTCCTTCACTCTGCTCTTCATGTGTTCAGACACACACATGCACACACATGGACACATGCACAACTCCATTTCTATAAAGTCAAATTCATCTAACATTACATAGTTTGGTTGGTATTTCTATATCTTTTCCTTCTTTAAATGTGACTAGCTATTTACACCCTAACCATTCTGTACAGAGCTGATTTAGCATTTTTATTGGAATGTGAAAGCTCTTAAAAGAAGAAAAAATCTAATCAGGCAGAAGAGATAGAAAACTTGCTGAATTTTCTCTCCCCCCTCCAAGACCCCCCTGAATCCTATCAAAAGCACATCTTCCATTCATTGCTTCCCGGTGTCATTATGACAAGCGGCTACAAATCAATAGCAGAGGGAAAGGCAGGACCAACCCGCACTCACCAAGTGATAAAGATTCACTCTCAGCCCCGATTTGCTAATAGCCCATAATAGCAGCCATTGGCGCCCTGCATTAAATCATACATTTCACTCTGCATTTATTATGGGATTTTTAAAACTCCTCACCAAATTGGATTTTCTCGATGGTCTCTAATTTCCACATTTATCATTTAAAATTAAACTCCTCTGTGGAGAGAGGGAATAGAGAAGGAGGAGAAGGTAGAGAGAGGCCAAAGAGGAATGTATTTTTTCTTCTCACCCCCCTCTTTTTTATGAAAACCCATAAATAATACCAGGTATCATAGCCATAAGCAGCAGGGCTTTTTTTTTTTTTAAACTATAAAAAATTCTAGAAATCAGGGTGAATGGTTTGTATGTGCTGGTCTGCAAATGAAGACAATTCAAGAGGATAAAAATATATGTATATAAAGTAGGTTTCAAACAAAAGAAATTCAGTAAAAAAAATTCTCAGTAACATTACAAAGGTGAATTGCAAAAGCAATGGAAAATAAGTTAATGTTGCATTATGCAAATACTCCAAGGAACTGTAAAGGGAGTGTTTATCAAGTATATAGTATTCTAGCTTTAAAAACTGTATCTATTTTTATTGGTTTCTAATTATGTAACAGCTTCCATTTCCCTCTATACATTCTTAGTTTAAAAAATTATTTTAAAATTTCATGGAATTCTGTAGCTACAGCTGTCCCTTGGCTATTGCAGCAAACCCCAAGACAAGTTCTTAAATCTCCCACATGTACCAATGAAACAATGGAACCAACCCATGGGAACTTAAATCACTATAAGTTTAAATATATAGTATGTCTTTTTGGAAAAAATTCTTAGAATTCTTTGAGCATAAAAACTGAAAAGTAAATTTTGGATCTAGATCATAAAATGAAAAGGCTATATTTTCTCAAGCCTGCATGGCTGGGACTTTAGTATGACCTACTTATAACTGTAGTACTACCAGGATCCAAAGACATCAGAAGGGAACTAATCAGTCCATATTCGGAGATGCTTGAAAAGGCTAGAGATTTAATGAAATGTCAAATGATCCCCGGATTTTTTTACTTTTGGAGATTTCCTCAGCAATGAAGTCCATCTATATCATTTTCCTTAAGAAATAGAGAAATGACCTTTTAAAAGAGTGTTTGAAGAGGAGTTAAAAAAAAAGGAGTTAAAAAATTCAGCCATTTTATAATATTTCACTGCATGTTCACCAGCTCTCTTTTGTTTTGGAGTTTTGTCATTGATATAATTTTTTCAGTGATTTTTAAAAAAAACTGTGCCATTGATTGCTGTGCCTTTTCTTTTTCTTTTTCTTTTTCCTGGTAGAAAACTACTGTTGTATATACCTCTTTTCCCCCTCTCCAATTCCACATAAGCAATAGCCTCTTATTTTAATACTGCTTTTATTCAAGTAACATATATACTGAAAAGAGCTTAAATCAAAAGTGTAATCTATGAATTTTCACTTAGTGTACACACTTGTTTAACCAGCATCCAGACCAAGAAACAGAACACTTTACTAAGTCCCAGAAGCCCTTCTTATGTAGTCATTACCAACTACCCCAAGGGTAGTCTCTATCCTGGCTTTGAATGTCATAGATTAATTCTGCCTACCTCTGAGCTTCATATAAATGGAACCAACTGGTATGTACTATCTTGCATCCACATTTTTTACTCAGAATTATGTGGGATTAATTCACATTGTTGTATGTAGTTGTAGTTCATTCATTCTTGTTTTTGTAGAACAGGGTTTGGCAAACTATGGCCAGTGGACCAAATGTAGCCTTGTTCCAGGTTTTTGTATGGTCTGTGAGCTAAAGAAGATTTTTACATATTTAAGTGATTTTAAAAAAATTAAAAGAAAGATAATGTGCAACACATGTGAAAACTAAATGAAATTCAAATTTCAGTGTTCACAAATAAAGTATTGTATTTTTGTATTTAAAAAAATATGGTCATGATCTTTTGTTTAAGTATTGTGAATGGCTGCTTTCTTGCTGTAACAATAGAATTGAGTACTTGGGGTAGAAATTTGTACAGCATAAAAAATCTAAAATATTTACTATCTGTCTCTTTATATAAAAAGTCTATTGACCTCTGCTGTAAAGTGTTCCATTGTGTGATTATACCACATATTTATCCATTCTCCTGTTGAAGAACAATTGGGGTGTTTCTGGTATTAGACTATTAAAAATATATACTATAGGGATCCCTGGGTGGCGCAGCGGTTTAGCGCCTGCCTTTGGCCCAGGGAGTGATCCTGGAGACCCGGGATCGAATCCCACGTTGGGCTCTGGTGCATGGGGCCTGCTTCTCCCTCTGCCTGTGTCTCTGCCTCTCTCTCTCTCTGTGACTATTAGAAATAAATAAATATATATATATATATATATATATATATATATATATATATATATATATATATTATAGACATTCTACAACATGCCTTTCATGAACATACCTGGAGTGGAAGTGTTAGGTATAGATAATGCTTATATTCAGTTTTGCAGTTTTTGCCATAGTATCTTTTATTAATTTATACTCCAACCAGCAGCATGTGAGAATTCCAGTCATTCTTTCTCACTGACTGTTGGTATTTTAGCTATTTTTATGTTTTTTTTAAATGGTGGTGTTTTTGTTTTTGTTTTTTTGAAGATTTATTTATTTATTCATGAGACACACAGACAGAGAGGCAGAGACACAGGCAGAGGGAGAAGCAGGCTCCCTGCAGGAAGCCTGATGTGGGACTCGATCCTGGATCCCGGGATCACTACCTGAGCTGAAGGCAGGTGCCCAACTGCTGAGCCACCTAGGAGACCCATATTTTTATGTTTTTTTCTAAGATTTTATTTATTTATTCATGACAGACACAGAGAGAGAGAGAGAGAGAGGCAGAGACACAAGCAGAGGGAGAAGCAAGCTCCATGCAGGGAGGCAATAGGCATATAGGCAATAAACCTATAAAAAACGCTCTTAATGTTATTAGACATAACAAAAATGTATATTAAAGCCATAAAAATGGGCAGACCCGGTGGCCAGTGGTGTAGCCTTTGGCCTGGGGTGTGATCCTGGAGACCCGGGATCAAGTCCCGCGTCGGGCTCCTTGCATGGAGCCTGCTTCTCCTCTACCTGTGTCTTTGTCTTTCTGTCTCTCTCTCTCCCTCTCTGTGCCTCTCATGAATAAATAAATAAAGTCTTTGAAAAAAAAAATATAGATACAAGTCTTTTGTCAGTTCACGTTTGCGGTTATCTTTTAGGTTGTGGTATGCCTTTTTGCTCTTTTAAAGGCTGTCTTTGATGAATAGAAATTCTTAATTTTAATGTAGTCCAATGAACTCATTTTTGCTTTGTAGTTAACACTGTGACCTGTTTAAGAAATATGGCCTATGGCCTATCCCAAAGATATGAGACTGTCAATTCATTTGGGTTTTTCATGTATATTAATGTCATTTGTGAATAATGACAATTTTCTTTTTTGATTTTAGTTTCTTGTCTTATTGTACAGTTATAATACAGTGTATTGTATAGTATAGTACAATGTTGAATAGGAGTGATGATAGTAGGCATCTTTGTCTTGTTTTGAATTCTAGTCTGATTTTTGTAGATCCTCTTAATTAGGTTAAGGAGGCTCCTTTCCAGTCTGTCTATTTAATTATTTAAAAGATTTTATTTATTTATTCATGAGAGACACAAAGAGAGAGAGGCAGAGACATAGGCAGAGATAGAAGCAGGCTCCATGCAAGATATGGGACTCGATCCCAGGACTCCGGGATCACGCCCTGGGCTAAAGGCAGGCTCTTAACTGCTGAGCAACCCTAGCATCCTATCTAGTCCCATTTTTTTATTATAAAGTTTATCAAAGATTAAAAAAATTTATGAGATGAACATGGGATTCTGTCTTTGTTAATATAGTGAATTACACTGGTTTTAAAATGTTAAAGCATCCACGGATTCCTGGAATTAATTCCACATGGCCTTTATTTCTAATAATTTCTACATATTGTTGAATGCAATTTGCCAGCATTTTGTTAAGGATTTTTCTATTTTCATGAGAAAGATCAGTTTGTAATTTTCTTTTTTTGTAGTAATTTTGTTTGGTTTTGATATCACCTTCCCTATATTTTTATAAAGTCTCTGGTGAACTCACAAGTTACTTTTGGCACACTGCAAATTTTGGAGGAAACTGAACCTGCTGTACTTTTATAATAACGGCATAGGCAGCTCTGGTACTTATGCGTTTTTCTTACTCTCCTCTAAGTTCCCTTATTTTCATGACTCATGATTCCTCAGTACTTGCTTCTCCTACATCAGCTTTTGAAGATTCTAAATTTTATTTTACTTCTCCCTCTGGTGAGTTCAACAGTCCCCAGGAAGGTTTTTGTTCGTTAATGATTACATATTAGACCACCACTATCTGTCGGAATAGATATCGTGGGAAGTTATAAGGAGACCATATATTCTCTGCCTTAGATATGAGTTTATAATGCAGTAAGTTAAGTCAGTACATTTTTTTAATTTTTATTTTTCTGAAGATTTATTTATTTATTTATGATAGACAAAGAGAGAAAGAGCGAGAGAGAGGCAGAGACACAGGAGGAGGGAGAAGCAGGCTCCACGCCGGGAGCCCGACGCAGGACTCGATCCCGGGACTCCAGGATCGAGCCCTGGGCCAAAGGCAGGCGCTAAACCGCTGAGCGACCCAGGGATCCCCTAAGTCAGTACATTTTAAAAATTATAAATCAATTGTGGAATCATCTGTAATTAATTTTTTTTCAAACTCATGAAGCTTTTAAAAGATGACTTTTATTATAATGAGAGGAAAAGTTAGCAAAAGAAACATCAGAAATCAAGAAAAGCAGAAAGGTGCAAGATCAGAGACACACCAACAAACACAATCATTACTAACTTTTAAATTTTTTTTGTAAATTAGAGAATCTCCAATGTGTTCGTTCTCCTATTTTATTTATAGCAGATTCCTCCATTGTTGGTATTTCCTATTTTTTTCATCTGGGTATACCTATCCATTTAATGTAGGATTCTCCAAAAATTGTCTGTAAAGATAAACTTAGAAAATAGCTTCTATAGTTTGTATCAATACAAAACAAGTATAGAGATTAGGAAAACTTTTGAAGGTGTGGAGTGAAACTCCCTTCTCTTTCTCAAATAATCAAATATAATAAGGCACCAAGGTTCCCAACTCAGAAAGCTTCTATTACATGTTTGGCAGGTTCTGCATCTTGGCACATTCCTATCTTTAGACTATCCTCATTTCTGATACACAACAAATTAAGACTTATGCAAAAAATACTTTTAAGGTTGCTGTATAGCATTAAAGTACAGGATTGCAATCTTAAGAGTTGATTTACCTTGTGGTTAATGGCGGAGACTCTCTAGTGCTAGACAGTCTGAGTTTGAAACCCGGTATCAACACTCAAAGATACATAGTCTTGATCAAGTTCCTTATCTCCTCCATGCCTCACTTAATCAACCATAAAATAGGAAGAATAATGATAAGGACCTCATATCATTGTTGTGAGGATTAAATAAATTGAGACAAGTAAAGTACTGCTGGGCACATAGTGGGTGCTCAGTGATTGTTGACTTTACATAGCCAAGCTAAAGGGCTGCTTAATTTAAATATATACAAGGAGCAGCTATACTTACTGTTTTCATATTGAGAGACCTCCTTCAATTTGCCCCCATCAACATCCCTCTTCTCTTTAATCCTGAAAATTGTGTCTTTTTAAACCACTTAGCTCATCTTCATTCTTACTGTCTCCTGTCTACTGTCATATTTTCTGTTTCATTCCTGAAACAATGAAAAAGTCCTCTGCTTTTAAAATTCATTTCTAAAAGCCTACTTCTATTATGAAGTCTCTATCTAAGCTAACACCACTCGATTTAAGTGGATAAAAGCTGGAATTGAAGAAATGAAGACAAGTGACACGTTAAAGCTGGAAGCATTGTCAGGGCTTTCCTAGTTTTCTCTTTGTTTGGCTAATCTAGAATTCAGAGTACAGCCTATATCTGTTCAATTAAAGGATCAATTAAAGATCTGGCAATTAAAGTTTAAGTCTGAGTTATGCAATTAAATGTGGAAGAAATTAAAATAAACTTAAAAAAATCAGGCCAAGGGCAAGAAAGAATTTTAATAAAAATACAAAACATAAATCCTAAACAGTTTTTTTGTGGTGGTGATGCTTTAAGGTCATCACAAGAGACTAGAGAGATTAGAATGAACTGGTTTTAGGGTTTTAAAATCTGGGCCTGGAGGTTTTCTTTAATCTTCAGGCAAGGCTGTTTAACACCATAGCAATAACAATTTATATACTACATAGTATGTGTTTATTTCTTTACTAAACTGCATTGTTATTTTGTAAAACATCAGTTTTGTAAAAATTCAGATATGGTCAAGATTATGGGTTCTCTCAGGATGTCTATGTAAAAGGAGTTATAATGGGATAAGGAAGCTTTAATTATGAGCTGGGTCCTTGCACTCTGAGTACCACCAGCTTTAGACAATCACTCTTTCTGTGGACTTCACATAGTGGCCTCACCTTTTTTCACTGTTTCAGAATCTGAAGCATCCTGTGGTTTATTGATTCTTGTAACCACACACTCTGCCACTAATGTTCATCACTTGTGTTTCTCCTGACTCTTGCCTCTTGAGGAGAATGAAAGGTGGAAAATGTGACACAATAGTCTCAAATTGGCTGACTCAGTTTAAAAACCAAACAGGAAAAAAGTATCTTAAACCACCACTAGAAACATTTTCATTTGAAATGGAACTGATCTTGAAAAACCAGTTAAATCCAGCACATCGGTAAAGAATTATTGAAGTAGGTACTTTCAGAACATATTGTGGCATATTAGAGGTTCATTCTTCTATGGGATGACAAAACTTCTATCTTTAGTTTTTTTGTGTGTGTTTGTTTGTGTCTGATACTTGCTGATCTTATTCAAATTTAATCTTATCCAGCAGCAATCAATTCTCACTCAGCCTAAATATTGCCACTTAGAATATAATCCTTCCCTGGTCTTTAAGTTAGCCTTTTAATTAAACATTTAGAGAAATGTTCTTCCTCCAATAAAAATTATCTCTACACAGTACACATATCCTTTACTAGCCATTTTCCCCCTCAAGTCAATGATCTACCACAAGCTCTATCTCTTGCCTTAAAAATTTACAGAATTTATAGATCGTAATAATCCTATTCTTTCCATTACTTCATTGGTATTATATACTGGGTGGATTATAACATTTTAAAGCTATATATACCCACACATTCTTCATAATACCACCATGAAGTACAAGAGGCAGTCTGGCGTCTTTGTTAATTAAGAGTGGAAGCAATGAAGTTTGACTGCCTGAGTTGGAATCCAAGCTCTGATACTTACTGGTTGTGTGGGTTTGGGTGATATACTGAACTTCTTTGTGTATCACTTTTCTCATTAGTAAAATGGGAGATAATTAGGATCCTACTTCATAGTGTTGTGGTAATTATTAAATAAAAGAATATTTGGAAAATATGGTATAATTACTATTTATTAGCACATAAATATTAACTTATTATTTCACTAAAATTCCCTAAATTATAAAGGAAGAATCTAATGGGCATCTTCCCTTCTGTACAGACAAAATGATCCCTTTAAAAACATAAATTATATCAGGTCATTCCTTTGATTAAAATCCTTTAGTAGCTTTTTATATCATTTAAAGTCAAAGCCAAAGTCCTTACCTTGACTTCCTAGGCCCTACTTGATTTGACCACCCTCTATCCCAACCCTCTGACCTCATGTGCTATTATTCTTCATTTCCTTCACTCACTCTATTCCAGCCTCCTTTGGTCTTGTTCCTGAATGTGTCAAGTATACTTTTAATTTCAGAGCCCTGTAACTGCTGCTCCCTCTAGCTGAAATATTCTTTCCCCAGAATCACATGCCTCCCTTTCTTACTTATTTCAGGTATCATCCCTGATCATCCATATAAAAGAGCAACCACTCCCAGCCCTTAGCACTCTCTATCTCCTTTACCTTAATTTATTTTTCTTTATAGCACTTATCACCACCTAACATAAATAACCTAGATTTGCCTATTGGTGATAACAGAATCTATAGGGCTTAACTAAATATGATTGCTAACTGAAAATTTGTTCTATTACCTTATTATGCTGGCTTAGAAAACCATGAAATATATTAACAAAGTCCTTCAATTTTTATGATGAATCAGATAGAATCCTCATAGAACCAGATTCTATGTAATACTTATATTAAATGGGTCTATACTTTCTTATAGGAATTAACAAAGGATTTTTTTGTGTGCATGTTTAAGACTTACATATTATCAAATTAGTAGCTCTTTTAATACATAACAAACACTTGACACACATACCTGTCCTGGTAGTGAAGTTCAACAAAGAGAGCTTTCTGTGTAAGGAAGGCTAGAGATAAAAGGGAAAAGAGAACTGGCTTCTACAGGAGGATCCTGAAAATGTTACCTCCCACTTTTTGAAAAAAACCTCTTTGAGGATTTTTATAGGCATAGAGACTTGGTTTAAGTCTCTCGTGTGTGTGCCCTTTGACTTAGAAAAGGAATCAATTGAAATAAAGACGTTTCCCGCTTCTCATCAACAGATGAAAGGACAAAACATTAGACTAGCATCACGTCTAGGAAAGAGGTAAGAAAAAGACATTGGAACATAGATAAAGAGAGAAACAGCAGAAGAGAAGAAATATTTGTAACGTGAAGCTCAGCCTGTGGACTCTGAAGGTACTCAGTACCTCAAACATAGAAGTTTAAATTGAACATTTAGTAGCCAGCTACACAGGTACAAATGGATTAACTTTACATACACTGGCTGTGTTACTCTCCTTCACAGTGGTTTTTGTTAATTTTTACTAACCCTTTTCCTTTGGGATTTTTTTTTAAAGATTTTTATTTATTTATTCATGAGAGAGAGAGAGAGAGAGGCAGGCAGAGACACAGGTTCCATGCAGGGAGCCCGATGTGGGACTCGATCCCGGGACTCCAGGATCACACACTGGGCCGGAAGGCAGACGCTCAACCACTGAGCCACCCAGGCATCCCTCCTTTGGGAATTTTATTCCTAAAATAAGATGTAGGTGGTGCCTGGGTCCTTTAGCAAAATATTTTAACTGTTTTTATTTTCCTTTAAAAAAAAAAAATTCCAAGCATATAAAGAAGTAAAAGGAATGATGTCATGGAATGTCTGTATAATCACTATTTAGTTTTGTCAAATTTAATATTTCCATTTTAATTAATTTAAAAAAAAAGATTTTATTTATTTATTCATGAGAGACAGAGAAAGGCAGAGAAACATAGGCAGAGTGAGAGGCAGGCTCCTTGTGGGGAGCCCATTGTGGGACTTGATCCTGGTACTTCAGGATCACGCCCTGAGCTACAGACAGACGCTCAACTGCTGAGCCACCCAGGCATTCCTGCTTATTGTTTTTTTAAGAAACATATTATAGTTACAACTTAAACCTTGTGGGTAATGCTTCTCCACCTCATTTCTCTCTCTTTCTTGCCTCCCTACATGTAACTCAATCTGAATTTGACATTGATAATTCCCATGCATGCTTCACATGTTTTAATGAGACAGGAAAGAAGAAAACTTCAGATCAACATTCCTTATTAACATAGATGCAAAAGTGCTCAACAAAAGATTAGTAAATACAATCCAACAACAAACAAAAAGGGTTATATACCAAAACCAAGTGAGGTTTATTACAGTATTAAAGGCTGGCTAAAATTAAAATTCAAGAGGGTATATCACATGATTATATCAAATGATACAAAAACAAAAACAAAAAATCCAGCACTTGACAAAATTTAATTTTAATTTAATTTTAATTTAAATTTAATTAAATTTTAAATTTAAAATTTAATTTTACCCATTCATGGTAAAATGCTCAGAATGATAGGAATAGAGGGATACTTCCTCAACTTGATAAAGAGCAAAAACCTGCAGCTAATATTATACTGAATGGTCAAGATGGAATGCATTCCTTCTATGAATGGGAGTAGGACAAGGAGTCTCCTTTCATTGTTCTTACTTAACATAGTGCTAGAAGGTCTATGCAATAAGACAAGAAAAGGAAATAAGTGGCATATACATTGGAAAGGAAGAAGTAAAACTGTCCTTATTTACATATGACATGACTAGCTATGTAGAATATCTAAAGGTATCTATAAAAAACTCCTAAAACTATTAAGTGAGCTCAGCAAGATATAAGATACACATACAAGAATCAATTGTACTTCTATATACAAGTAATGAACACATGGCACCCCCCCCAAAAAAAATCAATACCATTTACAATGAGTTCAAAAAGTTAAATATTGAGGAGTAAATCTAAGAAAATACATACAAGACTTGTATGCTGCAAACTGCACAATGATAAAAGAAATCAAAGAAGATAAAAATAAATATAGAAACATACTGTGCTCATGGATTGGAAGACTCAACACAGTAAAGCTTTAAGTTCTCACCAAATTAATATACAGTTTTACCTATAAAAATCCCACAAAGAATTTTTATATAGACAAGATTATTCCAAAATTCATAGGAAAGGCAAAGAATTAGACAAGGTAAAATACTTTTGAAAAAAAAAGAAGTGTGAGGAATCAGTCTGTTTTCAAGATATAACTTATAGTTACAGTATTCAGTTGTGCAGTATTCATGGGAGGATAAAGATATATGTCAATGGAAGAAAATAAAGAACACAGAAATAGATCCACACAAAAATGCCCAAATGATTTTTTTTATTGCCAAATGGAGGGAAGATAAACTTTCAACAAATGGTGCTAGAGCAACTAGACATCCATAGGCAAAAGAATGCAACTTGATCTAAAACTTGTCATACCTACATAAAAATTCAAAATACATCACAGATTTAAACATAAAATGTAAAATTACAAAAACCTTTTAGCAAAACACATAGGAGGAAAATCCTCCAGATCTAGGGCTAGGAAAAGAGTTCTTAGACTTGACACCCAAAAACAGGAATCATGAAAGGAAAAATTGCTCATATGAATCTCATCAAAATTAAAAACATTTGCTCTGCAAATGAAAATGGAAAAATGTGACAAAGGATTAATATCTAGACTAAGTAAATACTTCTTAAAATTCAACATTTTAGGGATCCTTGGGTGGCGCAGCGGTTTGGCGCCTGTCTTTGGCCCAGGGCGCGATCCTGGAGACCCAGGATCGAATCCCACGTCGGGCTCCCGGTGCATGGAGCCTGCTTCTCCCTCTGCCTATGTCTCTGCCTCTCTCGCTCTCTCTCTGTGACTATCATAAATAAATAAAAATTAAAAAAAAATAAAAAAATAAAAAATAAAAAATAAAAAAAAATTCAACATTTTAAAAAAGCAAACAATCCAATTAGGACACAGGCAACAGATATGAAGAGATATTTACCCAAAGAAGATATACAGATGGCTAATAAGCACACAAAAAGATGTTCAGCATCATTAGCCATTAGCCATTAAGGAAGTGGAAATTAAAATCACAATAAGACATCACCATACACCTACCAGGATAACTAAAATTTAAAGAAATAGCAACCCCATCAAATATTGCTCAGGACACAGAGAAACTGGATTGCTTATACAATGCTAGTGTGAATGTAAAATTGCAGAGTAACTATGGAAAATGGGCTGGTATTTTCTTAAAAAAAAAAAAAAAGAAAGAAAAAATAGTTAAACACGTAGTTATCATACAATCCAGCAATCACATTCCAGGTCATATGTCACAATGAAATGAAGATTTAATTGCCAACAAAAATAGACACATGAGTAGTGTAGTTTGGAAAAAGGGGTTTCATAGATATAATGAAAGATCCTTACATGAAGAGATCACTCTGGATTCAGGTGGGCCTTAGATCCAAACACAAGTGTCCTTATAGAAACACATAGGAGATAATTTGACAGAAGAGAGGAAGGCAATGCGAAGAGAGAGGCAGGGACTGGTTACAAGCTGAGGAAGCCAGTAAAGCTGGAAGAGGCAAGGAATCAGTTCTCCCAGAGCCCTCAGAGGGAGTGGGGTCCTCCCAAATTTCAGACTCCAAGCCTTAGAGAACTGTGAGAGAATAAATGTGTATGGTTTTAAGCCCTAGTTTGTGGTAATTTGTTGTGGTAGCCAGTGGAAACTAATACGTGCAGCTTTATTCATAAACAGGTCAAAATCAACGCAGATATTCTTCAAAGGGTAAACAGTTAAACTCTGGTACATCCGCACCACTGAAATATCACTCATCAAAAAAATGAAAAAAGCTATTGATACGTGCAAAAACAACCAAAAATCTCCAAGGAATTATGCTGAGTAGAAAAAAAAAAGCACCAATCCCAAAAGATTACATACTACCAGTTCCTTTTATATAACATTTTTTATATATCTTGCTTTTTTTTAAAAGATTTTATTTGATTATTCATGACACACAGACAGACACACACACACACACACACACACACACACACACACACAGAGAGAGAGAGAGGCAGAGACACAGGCAGAGGGAAAAGCAGGCTCCGTGCAGGGAGCCCAATGCGGGACTTGATCCTAGGCCTCCAGGATCACACCCCGGGCTGAAGGTGGCGCTAAACTGCTGAGCCACCCAGGCTGCCCTATATCTTGCTTTTTTCATTTAACACTGCCTCAATCATTTAACATTCAACAAATATTAATGGACTGTTGTAAATCAGAACTGCACTCATCTCTGAATATTATGAGCATTTTCTGTTGACATTAACTACTCTTCAAAAACATGATTTCTAAAAGCTACAGTGTTCAAAATTTACTTTTATATAACATAATTAAATCATTCTCCAGTTTTTGAATGTATATCGTTTGTTGTAATAGCTTTATTACAGTATAATAAACAACATATTTAAAGTGTAAAATTTGTAAGTTATAACCTATGAATGTACCTGTGAAACCATCATCATAATCAAGATAATGAATATATGCCTCACTCAGAAAACTAGAATTTCCTTATGCTCCTTGATAATCCCTCTCTCCCGCCCTTCCCTACCCCCACCCTCATCCCCAGGCAACCTCAGATTTGTTTTCTGTCCTAGATTGGTTTGGATTTTCTAGACTATTTTATGAATGAAACAATATATATTCTTTCTTGCCTGAATTCACTCACTCATCATAATTATTTTTCTATAGTACTGTGCAATCAGTATTTACTTTTATTGCCATGTGGTATTTTACTGTTTTGATATACCAAAGGTATTTATCCATTCATCTATTGATGGGCATATTTTTGGTTTCCATTTTTTAATTATAAATATAACTGCTATGAATATGTATCTTTGTATAGCCATATATTTCTTTTTCTTTTAGATAGTCTATACAAAGACTTATACACAAACACTTATAGCATCTGAGGATAAAATGTCTTGATCATGGGATTCCTGGGGTGGCTCAGTGGTTGAGCATCTGCCTTCAGCTTGGGGCATGATCCTGGGGTCCTCGGTCCTGCGTGGAGCCTGCTTCTCCCTCTGCCTGTGTCTTTGCCCCTCTCTGTCTCTCATGAATAAATAAATAAAATCTTAAAAAAAAAGTCTTGATCACATGATGTGAGTGTGCATGTTTCTAAGAAACTGCCAAAGTAGTTGAACTATTTTCCCAAAGTAGTTGAACTATTTTCATTCCTGCCAGTGGTTCCAGGAGTTCGGGAGGGTTGGAGGCAGGAGAAAAGCATGTCTAACTATACACAAGGCAACATGAGGGCTCCCTGTAGTGATGGAAATATTCTGTGTGCTGAGTGTCTCAATATCAGCATCCTGGTTGTGATATGGTACTCTGGTTTTGCAAGATATGGCCACTGAAGGAAACTGAAGACAGGGTATATGGATTTCCTTATATTATTTCTTGCAACTGAATGTGAATCTGTGATTATCTCAAAATTTTAAAAAATTGATTTAAAAAAGGCGATAGGCTTGGGCAGAAAGAAGTAAACAAAACAAAACAAAACAGAAACCAAGTTAGAAGCATCATCTTAAAGATTTGAAGATACTCCAAAATAAAATTTAGCCAATTTAAAATTATAGTTTCCTTTTTTTTTAAAAAAAAATATTTTATTTGAGAGAGGGATAGTAAGAAACAGCATGAGTGAGCAGGAGAGGGAAAGAAGTAGGCTCCCGGTTGAGCAGGGAGCCTCACTTGATCCCAGTACCTTGGGATCATGACTTTGAGCCAAAGGCAGACACTTAACAAACTGAGCCACCCAGGTGCCCCTAAGTACAGTTTCTCTTTTGACAAAGAAATGTTTTATCATATTTTTTACAAGTGAAACAGCTTTGGTGTAAAAGGTGACATTGGTTTCTTGTTCTTACTCTTTTCTACTCTTCTGCAATATTAGGAAACAAAATCATCAGCATGCTGTTATAAAATATCCCTCCCTATAAACTGCTTCAGACTCAGTTCTATAATTGACACCATGGTTGTTCTGTATTTTCTCTCAGAAATTGTTTTTAAGTCTTATTTCCTACTGAATTAGAAAAATGTCTTGCATCTTTTATTCCTGCGTTTTACTCTAAAGTAAGGCTACTTTAATACCATAGCCCAATTCCCATCCAATTCACATTTATTCATTTACTTGCCCTTACTTAATCAATGACCAGTGTCTATACACAGTCTATTTCACCTTGCTAGTTTTCAATATCCATATTGCCACCATTTGCCAAATTGCTTAACTTTAGCTTCACATCAGGACCCCAAGTAAATGCCCTCATGTTTTCAGTACTTTTCTTAGAAATCACTGGTGTTTTCTTTAACATAAATTCAGACCACCAACCCCATATGTGGGTCACAATCTGTCCCTTCACCATGTGTCGTGAGAATTCAAATACCTCAGGACAAAGACCAGATGCCTTATTCTTACATTTTTGTTAAAGTTTCTAATACTCTTGGTAATAAAATCTTATTTGGGCTCTGAAAGATGTTAAGATCTTCTAAATCTTCCTTCACAATTCTCTAAACTGATAAAGACCATTATGCCTAGTCATATGCAACAGCTTCTTACTTGGTCTCCCTAAATCCAGAATCTTTTCACTTTAAAGTAGACTGCAAACTATGGTGAGATGTTTTTTGTTTACATTTCACTTTGCTATTTGAAGGCATTCAATTGCATCCCATTTGCTAACAACAGGATTTTCAAGCAGGTGCATACTTTTGTGAAACTTTTTTCCTAGTCATGTGTTTCATCAGGATGTAAACGTATCCTGCTTTGTCACAATGTAAATGAATCATGGCTAAATAGAAAAACTGGAAAAACAACAACAGACTAAAGAATAAGGTCTAAATTTCTATACTAGACATTCAAGATCTATAACAATCTTACCCCATATATCCTTAATGTCCACTATTTGCTTCACAAATCCATTGCCCCTTTTAAATTAATCTACTTGCCTTGCTTCAAACACACCCCATGCTTTGCCAACTAAACCTTTTTGTGGATATGCCACAGGGATTTCACTAAATACATAGTGAAAGGAAAAGGACAAAATAGAACCCTAAAAACAAATCAATTAGAATTTTATCTAGATGAAGTGCTTCCCTCTCCATGAAACTTTATCACAGTAACAGAGAAGGCATTGTCCACTTACCTTAATTTTGCAATAGCTATTCTTTTTACTATCCTTTTGGTGATTATGTAAGGTCTTGTAACATGAATTATTATCATCTTAGAGCCCTTGCTGTAATTTAAGTACATTAAAATTGGTATTTCAACTTACATACCTTTTTAAATAAAATATTTAATGTTTCTCAAAAAATTAAGATAAATTTAACCAGCACCCAACTGAAGAAATAAAACATTAGAGATTAAACTGAAGCACTTGCACAGTTCTCTCCATTCCAAACCTTTCCCCTAGTAGGAGTAACTTATCCTCAATTCCCATGCATGTTTTTATACTTTTATTACATATATAACTAACTCAGCATTTTAAAACATTAATGACATCCCAATGTAAATAGTACATTTTGGCTTACTTTGTCCTACATTGTTTTCCATATTTGTTTATATTGATGCAAACAGCTATAGTTCATTCATTAGCTGTGTAATATTCTTTTACATTCATCACAGATTTGTTTATTCTTTTGATGGAGAATTCCAATTATTCACTCTTATGATGAATATACTTATACATTTCTGTGTGCTTATATATGAGAGTTTCCTTAGGGTAGTACCTATAGATGGATTTTCTCTATCATGAGCATTTCTGCCTTTATTACATGTTAACAAAATGATTTCCCTGTCTCTGGAATATATTTTCACTGTTTATTTCTTTCAGCGAACAAAAAATTTAATTTCTTTTTTTTTAATTTAACTTCTTAATAGGTTAGAGGTATATTAATTTCTTATAGAGTTATAGTTCTATTTGTGTTTCCTAATTGCTCTTGAGTCAATTTGGACAAGTTTTATTTTTCTGGGAAATTATCCATTTCAGCTAAGTTTTCAACTTTATTGCCATAATTTATGCCCACAAGAGGGAAGTTTCTTGAGCTTAACTAACAGTTAGATTCACATAACTACTATTGAACATTCTTGACATAAATTCTTTTAACAGAGTTCAGGCCAGGATATACATTAGATTGGCAGGACAATTCAGGCATTTTTCTTCAATAGGAGTATTCTTCACAATAGGCCACCAAACAGAAGCTAATCTCAGATATGAAGGAACAAAATCACACTGGATGGGTACAGGGGTCATTAATATTTTCTTTCATAATTCTACAGATACAGCTTAAAGTCACCAAGGTTTTCAGGGAAGTTTAAAGCTATGGTTTTCTAATAGCTTATTTACAGCCCTCCCAGGCCAATGTGGTTTACTCATCAAGTGTCACTTTTACCATAAGCATTGGTGCCTGGCATAAACATAGGTCACATTCCAAAAGTCAATCTCAATTATTATTTGCAATTCTAGGGGAACAGAGGGAACAGCTTTCCAGGGGAACAGAGCTAGGTAACTCTTGACTAAAAACTGTATTCCCTTATGTATTTAAATATTAATGCATCGGTAGCTCTTGACTCCTTTTTCATTCTAATACTGATTATTTGTGGATTTCTTAATTAGCTTTGTTTCATGTTTATGTATTACACTAGTCTCTTCCAAGAACAATCTTATTATTCTATATTTTCTAATTCCTCAATTTCAGCTCTTTATTTCCTTCCTTTTACTTTCTTTCAGTTTATTCCCTGTTTTTCTAGTTGGATATTTATCTATAACTTTTCCTTTAAGTACTTCCTTACCTTCATCTCACAAGCTTTGAAATGGTACATTTTTATTATTGTGTCATTCCAAAAATTTTCAAACTTCTATTGCAATTTTTATTCTGACCCATGAGTTTAAGAAGTTTATTTTTAAATTTCCAAGGTTAAGGGATGTTTTAAATTATCTTTTTCTAATTTCTAATTTTGTGGGTTATAGATTACAGGTAGTATGATCCTGATTTTTTTTTCAGCTTTTGTTAAGACTTCCTTTGTGCCCTAGTTTATGGCAACTCCTTACAAATGTTATATATTTATGTGAAAAGTAATTCACAAATATTAGAATCATTGCATAAATCTACCCATTAGATTACATTGTTAATTGTTTTCTTCAAATTCTTTCTAGCCTTATTAATAATTTGTATGCTTGAGCAATTATTCAGGGAAGTGTATTATGTCTCCAGTCGGGACTATAGATTTGTCATTTTATTGTAATTCTGTCAATTTTTGCTATATATAATTTGTGACTTTGTTAATAGGTGCATACAACCTTTTTTATATTTATTTGGAGTCTTTCATTTTTAATTTGTAGTATAACAAAGTTTATGCCTTAAAAATATTGCATCTGATATCAGTGTGTTAGTCTTCTTTTTATTAATGTTTGCCTCACATCTTTTTTTACTTCTAATTTGTCTCTTAATGTGTCAACTATGCCTCTTATAAGCAAAATGTAGGTTAAAAAATCTGACAACACTGTTTACTGATCTGATAAGTTCACTGTATTTTACATCTCTGAAAGCTAATAGTTGAGTACATTTCTATATTATTTTGAATTTAATATTTTTATTTGCTTTCTTAGAACTTGTCTTTTTCTGCTGTAAACTTGACAGTTTTTTAAATTAAAAATTGTTTATATTAAATATTGAATGAATAAAAAGGAGTATCCATAAAATATAAAGTATGACTAGCTCTTAATTTTAATGTGTAGATATAGCAATCAGCCTATTAGTATTAGATAGATCTTGCAAAAACTGAGAGATGTGTTAAATGCTTATGAAAAAGATTGGTGAATCTATTTCTCCTTATAAGTTTGTCAATTTTTGTTTTATTTACTTTTACACCCTCTTATAATGTACACTTAGAAAAGTATCTTCTTAGTGAGCTGAAAATTTTATACTTATGTAGTAGCTTGTCTTTATCTCCAGTACAGCTTTTTCCTTAAAGTCTATGTGAAATTTATACAGTTCTTCAAACTTAAAAAAATATTTATATTACCTATTATTTTTCTTTTAGTAATTCCATATAAATTTTTGCATACCTACCTACCTCACCATAGCCTAAATGTAATAAATATCTAAATATCCAATATTTCTTTCTGAAGATTAGAGGGAATCCAACTTTTAATTCCAATCACTTTGTATCCTCCTTACAGTTCTAGTCTGTGTTCTCAGTTTTAAGGAGATATTTATTTGAGTAGTTCCTGAATTTTGACTACTATTCCTTCTACCTTGGAAACACAAAAACCAAAGGTTCAACCCAATTCAGTAAATGTCTTCAAGGTGAAAGCTGACTCCTTACTTGGCTTAGGTTCTTGCTTCCACTCAGTTTTAGGCTTGAATTCCTCATATTTTCTTACCAATTCATGGATAGAATTAAATTAACTCTTATTTAACATTTTTAATTGTTTTTGGTGGGAAGTTGGTGTTAGTACCTAGTTAACCCCACTGCTAGAAATAAAATTCATCTCCTAAGTTTTATTTATTCTGTCCTTTTTCATTTCTTTATATGTTTAGAAATAACATTGTAATTTTACATTTTAATGGATACATTTAAGCTTTTACTATGGAAAATGGACTTAAAATATAATAGCAATCAATATATCATCTTCTCAAATAATACAAGGAATTTGTCACTCAAGGCAAAATTTTCTTCCTTCTTACATGGCATTATTGTCCGGTATTTCAGTTTCACTTTTATTTTTCCTTTTTAAAAAACTTCTTTGGAAATCATTATAGATTCAAAGAAGTTGCAAAGATAATACAGGAAGGTCCCATGTTTCAGTTTCTCCCAATGGTTACATCTTAAATAACTATGGCAGAAATACCAAAACCAGAAAGTTTGCACTGGTACAATGTGTGTGTACAGTTCTATGCCATTTTATCATGTGAAGATTCAGGCAACCACCACTGCAATTAAGAAACAGGGTGTTTTGTTATCACCAAGTTCTCTCTTGTGCTTTACAGTTACCCCTCTCTGTCCTTCCCCAACCACCATTCTTACCCCTTGGCAACCATTAATATGCACTCCTTTCACTATAATCCTGTAATTTTGAAAATGGTGTCTAAGTGGAATCACACCTCATATGACCTTTTGAGATTGGCTTTTTTCACTCAGCATAATGCCCTCTTCCTTCTAGGCTCATTCTCCTATTACTTGAAGTATTCCTTAGCAATTCTTTCAGAGCATCTATAAGTGAATGAAATCTTTCAGTTCTTGTTTTTAAAATGATTTTATTATGCTCTCATTCTTAATAGCTCAGATGAAATTATATCAATCATGAGACAGTCAGGAAAAGAGAAGCTATTCCAGATACTTAAAGTTTAAGTATTTCATACAGAAATTTAGGTGCTTAACTGTTGGGAAAACTTCTTCATCAAATAGTATGTCTCCTTCATTCCTCTATGGTCTCCATCCGTAACTCCTATTCTATGTATGTTGGATCTTCTCATTTTATTTGCCATATCTATGAAACTCCACATTTTCTATCTCTACAACTCTGTACTACTTCTAGGGTAATTTCTGATCTAGCTTCTGATTGTTAATTCTCTCTTAGCTGGCCAAATTTTTCCTTTTTAGGTATTCTGCTTTTATGTTTTGATGCTTTGTTGAAAATATTTTATACTTTTCTATTTACATTCTCTATTAATTATCTGAAGTTGATAAAGGCTAATCCTGGTATATATTGGTCTACTGACACTTATTTATATTGGCTGTTTTGTAGTTTTTGGAAAATAAGTCTATGTTAATAGTGCATTTTCTGGGGGGAAATACAGTATAGCCTGGGATGAGGGTGCATCCTTCTAGAATGGCTTTTATTTTAGTTTCTTGTAAGGCACCTAGGGAGTATTCACATTCACTTACTACTTCATTGCTTTCTCAGCATATGGCATGTAAGAAGTATTGATTTAAAACCTCAAATCTAAAAAAATGTATGTCTATGGTTAGAAATTTTTTTTCCATTTAGACATAGAGTCCACGTTGAGAAAAAAATCTTCCTGTATTCTGCCTATCCTAGAGAGATTAAAAAACAACAACACACACACACACACAAACTTTTCTTTGATAAAACGCCTAAAGGTTCCTGCAAACTGATGTCAGTTCTAACTCCCTTCATTGTGTAGGCTCCAGATCTTGTCTCCTAATTGTGATTGGCTATTAAATCTATAACCTGAGGCCAGGATATTCCCTCAACCTTTCCCATATACCCACCATGCCCAGGGTAGCCCATGTTACTCATGCTTATGACTCTATTTTTTAAACCCTCTCCATTTATAGGTCTTAAGGATTTTCCTTACTTTCTCCTAAGCACAGCTAAACATTCAAAAGGAAATCTGTTGCATTTTATTTACCATTTCTGGATGTTTAGTAGTGGGAGGATTTTCAAGTTAATTCTAAGTTCCCTGCCCAGGAATTCTCTTATAAATCATTTTATTCTTCATATATCCCCTAGCAGTGTTGTGGGGGCAAAGAGCAGTAATGTAATAAATGTGTGTGGAATGACCCCTTAAATGAATGGATATTTTTTTTTTGAATGGATATTTTTTATCATCATTCCTTTTCTTCATTAATTCTTTTTCTCAAACTTTTATTTCTGCAATCTCTCACTATAAATTTGTGAATTTATGTTTTATGAACTTCATTTAGGTTAGTATAATTTTCTCACATTGGTTACTACAGTAGTCATGATAATCTTCCCTTCAGCCTTTTTCTTCTGTTTTCCACATATGGATTTTTCAGTCGTCTTTTTAACATGAAAATCTTCTTATGTCATTTTACAGCCATTGGAGCAAAAATCTTTTGGGGTCTACTGACACTTATTCATATTGGCTGTTTCCTTGCATATTTTGTAGCTTTTGGAAAACGAGTCTATGTTAATAGTGCATTTTCTGGGGAAATACAGTATAGCCTGGGTGAGTAAACATTTTTAACATCTTAAATTCTTTTCTTTCAAGAGTTATACTTTACTGTATTTTCCACTAAAGAAAGCAGTGTCATATGTGTGCAGCGATAATTTTTTTCATAAGATGATTCTTAATCATTTACTGCTATTATATTCTGCTTTATTCTTGATAATTCATCAACTTGAGGAATATTTTATATAAGGATTTGTTTCACTCTCCAGAAATATATAAATTATTCATATACATCTTTCATATTTCTGCCCTGTTCATATGCACTAAAGTATATCATATATTTGCTAAAATATATACATATGATCCAATTATATTACTATTTTCTTCATTTTTATATATGTATGAAATTGTATTCACATGAATCTTCTCCCTTTTACACCTTAGCCCACCCCTGAATGTTATATACTATTATCTATCTTCAGTGGAATCTTTGCAAAACCTAGTATAATGTAAAGAACCCAATGGACATTTAATTAATACTCATTTGTGACAATCATGATCTCATGCAGAATTTGAAAGTGAATTCTAGAAATTATCAGACATTCTTTAATATAGACAAAGAAATCTTCTTCCAGAAGAGATTATTACCTCTCACTCAAAAAAGAAACAAATACAGCAAAATAAGTGAGCTCAAGTTTTTATTTTTTTTATTTTTTTTATTTTTTTAAGCTAAAGATCCAGTGGAATACAGTATTAGGTACCACAAACATTTTGGATAAATAAAACTGTATGGAAACTCAAGTTAGTGACCAAGATTATACATGGTTTAAAGTCTTTTCCACACACTGTAGTATGCATTATGAATTTCAGACTTGTGGTTTAAAAACACTAGTATCTAGGCACTGGTATAGAGCTCAATTATGTCAATGGACATTCTATGAACCTCAGTATTGAGGATACAAATCCACTGCAGTAAGCTGATTAGCAATGCTAATGTGCACACTATACAGTCATAATTAGAACGAGTTTTACTCGCAGTGATGTTGAGGTTATGGGGTTAGGACAGTTTCCATTTCAAAGACATATGAATCTGGGTTACCATGACAGGAAAAAGTAAATCATCTAATTTAAGTTGTTGAACATATGATGGCTTATTTAAATAAAAACTTTTACCTTTCCTTGTGAAAATTAAAGTAAATTATGAGTTAATTCTTCCCCAGCTAAAGGAGATTTTTAAAAAAGCAGACTCTCTATAGCCATGACAGCTAAAGAATCTCCACCATGTAAGACTACATTAGTACAACTATGTTGTCACCTCATTGTTCACTTAATAGAAAATGGATCTTGGTTAGAGAAAAAAATCATAAAAATATTCACTACTTCTCCTAAATGGAAACATGTACAGGGAAATAGGGAGGTGGAGAAGAGAAGGCAGTCAGAAACAAACTGTTGGTTATAATGATGAAAATTCATTTCTTTGTACAATTTAGTTAGTGTTCCTTCTTTATATTCCTTTTCAGCTGTAACAATCTATAAAACTTCCCTAGGTTTGGTAGTCTGTAATTAGCTATAGCTATCTCTGCTTTCAATGGGGAACATGCTAGCCAATCACTTAAAAAATATTAAATGAATTCCACTGTCTCAAAATTTAGGTGTAAATACACTTAAAGTTTAGAGACAAATTATTTTATTTCTGACATGATTTATCACAATTGGAATATATCATCCATATCATGATACTTTTTAGGGGAAAAAGATGTGTTATTACTCTGCTTTAGTGTAAAAAACTGAATCATTAAAGTCTTGTGATATGTGAATTTTATATACATGCCCTGAAATGAAAAAGCATTCTCACAAATCCTTATTTTACATAGGAAAGTATCAACTACATCCTTAAATAATAATCCTAGAGACAGAAAGAACCCCAAATTATCTGCTCTTGAGAAGACTAAAGGCTAACACACACACATACACAAACCCCTCTTGCCTCCTTAGAAATCTATTACTATTTTCATAATATAGTTAAGTTGGATTACCAAAAGAAAAAATTTCAAAGGATTTATCATTTAACACTTCAATGAAGTTACTAATAAGAATTATATTGAAGTAGGTCATGCCAAAATCCACCCTCAAAGTACATGGGATCCTACAGTAGTCAGCAACCATTTCAAACCCAATAGCAACAGAAAACCACAATTGCCAGTGCATATGGCCTAGTATAATGAGGACTAGAGATTTGAACTGCAACTCAGACTTGCAATTACATTCTTATTAATATCTGTTAATCATCTCTAAAATTAGTAGATGGTTTATATCATAAAGGTTAGTATAATCGTATTAATAAAGACTTGCTTTTCTCTCAGTCAATGATATATCCTCCTAACAAGATAAATCAAAGCTCAAGAAATATGAATTCAAACTGAAGGCATTAAACAATGGGAGTTTCTTTTATCTAAACGAAACATAGAAATAATTTCCCAGGTCGCAAAGTCTTGTTTTTCATGGAACATATCTGTCTTATCCTTTGTTTTTGTTTTTTTTTCTGTATAGTTTTTTTTTTAATTTATTTTTTTAATTTATTTTTAAATTTATTTTTTATTGGTGTTCAATTTACTAACATACAGAATAAACCCCAGTGCCCGTCACCCATTCACTCCCACCCCCCGGCCCTTCTCCCCTTCTACCACCCCTAGTTCGTTTCCCAGAGTTAGCAGTCTTTACATTCTGTCTCCCTTTCTGATATTTCCCACACATTTCTTCTCCCTTCCCTTATATTCCCTTTCACTATTATTTATATTCCCCAAATGAATGAGAACATATAATGTTTGTCCTTCTCCGATTGACTTACTTCACTCAGCATAATACCCTCCAGTTCCATCCACGTTGAAGCAAATGGTGGGTATTTGTCATTTCTAATAGCTGAGTAATATTCCATTGTATACATAAACCACATCTTCTTTATCCATTCATCTTTCGTTGGACACCGAGGCTCCTTCCACAGTTTGGCTATCATGGCCATTGGGCTATAAACATCAGGGTGCAGGTGTCCCGGCGTTTCATTGCATTTGTATCTTTGGGGTAAATCCCCAACAGTGCAATTGCTGGGTCGTAGGGCAGGTATATTTTTAACTGTTTGAGGAACCTCCACACAATTTTCCAGAGTGGCTGCACCAGTTCACATTCCCACCAACAGTATAAGAGGGTTCCCTTTTCTCCGCATCCTCTCCAACATTTGTTGTTTCCTGTCTTGTTAATTTGCCCCATTCTCGCTGGTGTGAGGTGGTATCTCTCTGTCTTATCCTTTGGAAAATACTTCCTAAATTATTCACAAAAAAGATACTGTAAAGTATTAATTAATATTAATGATGAAATAGTTTTTAAAATAGGAAGAGGATTATTTACCAGGTTTTCCTCATTGGCCTGTACATACATGCCCTAAGTTAATTTGCAGGGAAAAAGAAAGTCCTATAAGCCTATATTATTTTCCAACAAAGGAAGGAGCATTATAAACAGGGTATATGCTAAGGAAATAAAAATATATAATTCTTTTAATTAAAAAATTTTGTTTCTGATCTAGCATATCAGAGGTCCTTGTCTTGTTTTCTAACTTCACATCAAAAGTCTAATAAGTTTATAACTCTTACAATTGGGAACTGGACAGATGCTTGCTGTCTCAAGAAGTCATGTATCCCTGTTTCTGATCTGTGTTCTATTTGGAAGGTTTAACATATTTTTGCTATCACGTATGACACTGGGCTGAAACCATAACCAAGAGGATAACCTGCCCATCAGTTCACTAACATCAAATTACTCAAATATCTTCCAACGCTTGGGATTCAGAAAGGGTAGTAAAGGGAGGGAGAGAGGGATTCTCGGGGTTAGTATTATACTGTTTCTAAAAGTTATTTCCATTGTTTTATTTAATTCATTATTTCCACTGAATTAAATGAACTAGGTTTCAGGCTTAGTCCTAGCCCCAAACTTGCTCTTAAGAGTTTGCATATTTTATTTTTGATGAATTACATTATTCTCATTTCTAGTCCTAGAGGCTCTATCCTCTTTATTTTTATTTTATTTTCTTATCCTCTTTAACACATTTCTATGGATGTGTGTGGGTTCCATAAGAAGAAAGCATAGTGCATTTGTTTTTATTCTTTTTTTTTTTTAAAGGATTTTGATTTATTCTCCTACTGAGATGCAAGGTCTGTTATCCAAAAGCCAAAATGCAGGTTAAGATGTCTAAACAGAATATTCAGGAAAGCTCTTCAAAGTTCTTTCAGCCTTCTTCAAAATACGACTCCTTCTTTCTTATGTCCGTATTCTAACAACTTTGACTCCATTCTCCTGAATGAATAAAAACTGAAATTTCTGTTTTCCCCTCAAATTTATGACTTGCCTTTAGTTGTGATACCTAATAAATCCTCTTATTGACTTAAAATATATCTATACTCAACAATTTTCAGCAATGGGAAGGAGGAAGCACAACTAGATACTTTTGTGCATTTAAAATCATAATAATGAAAAAGAATATCATTAAGAAATATCTACATAGATATATATTACCCTTTATGTATTTCCCTATCTTGAATTTTTTCAGTAACTCTATTGTTTAAGCAGGGAAAGAATTACTCTACTTTACAGGTGAGATATAGAAGACACTTGGAAAGGTAAGTGACCGCCCTAAAGTCTCACAGATTAAATGGCCGAGCTGAGACTAGAAATAAAATTATGAGCACAGCTACCAATGTTTAATAAAGACAATTTCCTTAATAATGTATTTCAATGACAATTTTTAGTAATGTCTGCATCAACTAAATTTTATACTAAATACAATTAAAAAAAAATTTGTGAGAGACAGAGAGAGAGAGGCAGAGACATAGGCAGAGGGAGAAGCAGGCTCCCCATAGGGAGCCTGATGTGGAATTCGATCCCAGGACCCTGGGATCATGACTGGAGCCAAAGGCAGATGCTCAACCACTTAGCCATGCAAGCACCCCAATAAACACAAATGTTTGTATACACACATATTTGTATAGAACAAATGAACATCAGAGAAAAAAACGCTCATATTTACATAGATTATAATATAAATCACTGTATAAATGATAAGTAAAATCTCATTCAACTAATAAGAATTATTTATTTAGGAGGCAAACCATAAGAGACTTTTAACTATAAGGAACAAACTGAGGGTTGCTGGAGGGGAGGTAAGAGGGAGGGGGTAAATGGGTGATGGGCATTAAAAGGAAGGTAATTGTTATAATGAGCAATAAGTATTAAATGCAACTGATGAATCACTAAATTTACTCCTGAAACTAATACTACACTATATGTTAACTAACTTGAATTTAAATGAAATCTTGAAAGAAAAAAGAGAATTATTTAGTATAAGAGCTTTGAGACCAACTATATTTAAAACTTGCATTTTACCCTGTAAGTTTGTGTGTGAATACATGTTTGTATATGTAAGAGAGAGACTTTTAGAAAATATACTGATTTCTTAGTGTGAATTAAGATACACAATTCATGTTAAGGTCAAGAAAAAGAGTATTTTTTTTTTTTTGTAGAGGGCATTATGGGATCAACCTAAAAAGCTTTAATGAGATCTAACTTATGAAGACATCATTTCTCCTTTGTCCATGCCCACATCATTAGCACTGACTTCCAGTTTTTTTTTTTTTTACCATATACTTTCCAAAGAGCTCTATGTTGTTTTCACTTTATTACTACTTTTTTCTAACATCTGTCTACTACTATCTCACTTTCTATCCATTCTTCCCTGTCATTATCTCTCCTCATTCTAAGGAGCCTCACCATTACCAAGTAATTCAATAAAAGGTGTAAGTATAGTCTAATCCAATTAAGCCCTGTAAAACTCAGATGCCAAAGTGTCCCTAGAAAAACGAAACTGGAAGCAATGATAATATATATTTGGACAAAATATAAAGTACTCTAAAGTTTAGATTACTAAACTTTAGAAAACATTGAATTAGCTTACAGTAGCTATTTTTTATTATTTAATCCATTATACTACATTAGGAACTTGAGCATGTCCTTCTAAAGATACTACCATTAACTTTCAGATGTTTAGTAATGTAAGATTCCATTTGTAGGTTAATCAAGGTTCCTTGATTTTTAATACCCCTATTTCAGCTCTGGACAAAGGAAGAAAGACACAGCAAAATATTAAATCAAGAAAAGCTGTAAAAGGGCTTTTGAAAAGACATAAAATTACAGAGAAAACAATTTGTCAAAAATCTTCCTGCCTACTATTCTTGTTTGCCTGGCTTTGGTACCTTCTACTAAAGTATGGATAGAATCATGTAGAATGGGTGGAAATATTGCCTCCAAAGATAGAGACAATAAGCTAGGGATCATGGGTAATATGATTTCCAACATGCAACTCTTCTGTTTTTTTTCAAGATCACCATTTTGCTACACACACACACACACACACACACACGTAAAATCATTAAGTTAAGTATAATACAAAAATTTAAAAATTTTCTGTCAGTTTGACATTTAATTTACTCTATGGGGCTTCCCACACCCTTGCATGAAATTGAAGGCAGATTTTCTGTTTCTGTGCATTTACAAGTACTCAAAATATTCAACAATGAATATATCTCATCTAGTAATAAAAACTTTAAATTTGGGGCAGCCCGGGTGGCTCAGCGGTTTAGCTCTGCCTTCAGCTGGGGGTGTGATCCTGGAGACCAGGGATGAGTCCCACAGCGGGTTCCCAGCATGGAGCCTGCTCCTCCCTCTCCCGGTGCCTCTGTTTTTTTTTCTCTGTGTCTCTCATGAATAAATAAATAAAATCTTAAAAAAAAAAAAAAACTTTAAATTTCAAAGTTATAGTTACTTTTGTTTCCCAGTTCAGTTCTGCTATAGGCTGGCCATTGCAGTGGGAAATAGGGTGTCTTGACTCTCATTTGCAGATCCTTTGATAGAGGTGGGGCTCTATTTCATCCCACTGCTCCTGAAAAGATAGCAGTTCACTTCACCATTTGGATCAATGGGCTCCTTTAGGAAGTCTCTGAATCTAAGACAACTTTACATCATCTCTCTTGTGCATATGCCTACCTTTAATTCATGCCATAAACTTAAGTAACATTTGCTTCAAAAAACTCTGAGAATGTAGGTCACCTAACATAGCCTCTTCATCACAATACCTTTGAAGCAGCTGCCAATCAATCTCAAGCTCTAGATTTTTCAGGCATGAGTCAGATAGCAGTTCTCAAGCTCTAGATTTTTCAGGCATGAGTCAGATAGCAGTTCTTAAGTTCTTAAGGGGTCAGTTACTAAGCTTTCCAAGTCATCTCCTTCAAGCCTTTCTCTCCCTTAATGAAGGGAGACGCATCTGTACTCCTTCCCGTTGGAGGTGTGATGGGACACTCAAGCATATCAACTCCTCCAAAAATTTCTTTTCCTTAATTTTCAGCTTCTCACTTTGCTTATATGCTTGACATGATTAACTAGCTTAAGAATCATATAACTGGTTTTCTCTCTCTTCTTCATGTATAAACTGGAGGACGTTTTCATATATGACTGTGAAATCTTTTCTCTTAGGGTTCCAGCTAAGACAAACAGGGAGAGCCCAATTTTAAGATTGTTACACATGGTTCCAAAGCTGAACCAAATTTAGGAGTTGAGGGGAAAGAATTATTTTTCATCAAATAAAGAACAGAAAATGCTAGCAGAGGATTTGAAAATCTTTAAAGCTGGGGACCTGGGTGGCTCAGTGGTTGAGCGCCTGCCTTTGGTTCCGGTCATAATCCAGGGATCCTAGGATTGAGTCCCACATCAGGCTATCTACAGGGAGTCTGCTTTTCCCTCTATGTCTCTGCCTCTCTCTGTGTGTCTCTCATGAATAAATAAACAAAATCTTTTAAAAAAAAAAAGAAAAAATGTTTATAGCTGAAGTGAGATCACTAAAGGAATAGTATTTACTTACCGCTATGTTTTCATTTGCCAACCATATGCTTCTTTTCATAACAATTAAATTAAAATGAAAAGTTATTGGTGATTTTCATGCACCAAGGATAAATTATGGCTCAAATCCTAAGAAAACAGACATGCTGCTCCATGCCCAAAACTGCTAACCTTATTTCCACAGAACATTCCATCTAAGACATAAACAAGAGCCCAATGAAAGAAAAATATCTTCTGTTTTGGCTATGTTAGCTTAGGGAACTTAGAAGCTCTTAAGAAACAATTAACATTAAAGAGGTCAAATAGAGATTTTATAGCAAGGAAGATACTGGCTCTAGGAAAGCCCCAAAAGAATTGACTCTGTATAGAATGAATTATTAGGAGCTGAGTTTAAGCCAACAGTTTTCATAAGGAGAAACAATTTCAAATGAACTTTGTTAAGTTTTAAAATTTTAAGAATTTTCAGTGGTACTTGATGAGAATGCAACTTTTGACTACTGTGGTGTTTGGGTTTAAAGTTCTTTCTGGAACATCAAAAATCTTACTATTTCAACATGACCCTTTTTCACTTTTCTCAACATTTGAGGTGTACTAGCCAAATCTTTGTGGAATGTTTTCCCTATGATTTGCCATTTTAATAAGGCCTTGTTTGGCCTTTTCAAATTTTACTTGGTCTTTTACAATTACCTGTTTTTAAGGTAGCTTTAGTTAGTATGAATTGTAAGTATTTATGCAAATTTATCCAGGATGAAAGAATAATCTCTAGGAAAAAATGCTAATAATAATTAAATCTCTTTTGAAAATGCATTGGAAACTTTGATTTTGTTAATTTCACATCAGTCAATTTCCTAGCTTGAATTCAGGTTCCAGTGCCCAATGGAAAGCTAAAGGAATCTAACACTGCTTCCTTTCCTCCTTTTCTTCCCTTGTATACGAATGTGTGTGTATATATGTGTGTGTGTGTGTGTGTGCATGAGTGTATAGAAAACATTATTTTTGCATGTTTGCCTGAATGCTTGTCACTCTATTTGCTGTAATTCAATTTACACCCTTACAAAAAGATAGATGTTTCAGTTGGAATCCTTGCCTGTTTAGAATCTTCATGCAGGCAAGCATAGCTAATAAATTTTGATTAATGTAGCCAAATACCAACTCCCACCTCAAGTCCTCTTTACTTGGAATACTATCATCAGGTTTACAGAGAGAAGGAAATAACAATAAGGTTGGGAGGGATGGAGATATGGTAAGACAGCAATAAAAAAGTAATTATATAAAAATGCTAAAGAGGGATCCCTGGGTGGCGCAGTGGTTTGGCGCCTGCCTTTGGCCCAGGGCGCGATCCTGTGACCCGGGATCGAATCCCACGTCGGGCTCCCGGTGCATGGAGCCTGCTTCTCCCTCTGCCTGTGTCTCTGCCTCTCTCTCTCTATCTGTGTGTGACTATCATAAAAAAAAAAAAAATGCTAAAGATATAACATCTGTTTTTTTGCTTAGCACACTGATCTTGGCAGTTCCAGATATATGCTATTTTCTGTGTTTAAACAGATACAGAAAAGGGAAAAGGAAAAAATGTTTATGTGAGATTATTAAATAGTATAGGAAAAATAAGAGTCATTATTACACTGGTGAGGAAAAGAGAAACTCAGTGAAATTTCTTTCCACAGATTTGCCTTTGTGATCTGCAAGGTGCTGTTCCCCTGCTTACATTCAGTTACCCTGGCAACACACTCCTGTAAAATAAAGATTATTAAAGCGCATATGATTATTTTGCTGCTGAGTGAATAAGACAAGCCGCTTCTGAAATGCCTTATCAGAGAAATTCAATTTTAGGCCAAATTGTGTTTTTGCCTCCTTCTAGCTTTCTCCTCCCTCCCCCCACTTCAAATAAAACCATCATCTCCACAGTTACTACATGATATTTTGTTACTCATTCACACTTTTAGTATTTTAAACTAGATTTTAACTTCATGAAAGCATTTTCCCCAGTTTTTCTTTAATAGCTCCTTTCTATTTTTTCAGCCATCTACCATCTGTTTGTAAATCAAAATTAGAAGGCAATGTGTCCTTGCCTTGATTTTATTACATAGTACTAATATTGGGTTCTGTACCAAATATAAATGCATATGTTATATACTGAATAAGCAATATTTGACCAAAGAATGATGCAAAGAGGTAAGATAAGCCATGCAGTGACATTTTAAAGGCTGCATATTTGGGGATCCCTGGGTGGCTCAGCGGTTTAGCTCCTGCCTTTGGCCCAGGGTGCGATCCTGGAGTCCCAGGATTGAGTCCCAGGATTGAGTCCCAGGATCGAGTCCCACGTCGGGCTCCCGGCATGGAGCCTGCTTCTCCTCCCTCCTGTGTCTCTGCCTCTCTCTATCGTAAATAAATCTTAAAAAAAAATAAAATACAATAAAGGCTGCATATCCAACTGTGCCAGGTGTCCTCACCCTTACAATTAGTGTCTTGTGCTTTTCCATAAGGGAATTCCCTATAAGGTAATATAGAGATGGGTTGTTTCATAGCCACTTTGAGAGCTACTCACACCCTTGTTGCCTGATACTTACACATTTTTTCCTTCAGTTATTGAAGATAGTAAAAAGATGGTTGAGATCTCTAGAATTGTCTAGTGATTTTCTTAGAAACTATAGCTGTATCATGTTCTCTGTCCAAAGGTCAATAAAAAAAGTACATTGATAATAGTAAATTTTTAATGTATTCATGCTGTGTATGAAAAAGCTATATTTAAAATCTTTTAATACAAGAGTTAAGTTAGTTTTGAAGCAGAGGTGGAAGAAATGAAGTCTCAACAGAAAAAAAACAAGGTTCCCACAGAGGATACCTAGAAGACTCCTTACATGTTTTTTTTTTTTTAGAAGTAATGGAAGGTATGGATGGACACGAGTGGTTCTGGAGAAATCTTTATCCTCCATGGTCCTAATGGTGGATGGTCATGATACAAGATATTGTTTCTACTGAGATATCTTTTATAGGACATTTTCCCACTGCTATGAAGCACTGGTATGTAACCAGATACTGTTGTATCAGAGCATGGCAAAAAACAAAACAAAACAAAAAACAATAGTGAACAGTGTTGACACTAATGACATGCAATTGCTAATTTTTCCCTCTGCTGACATTCATTTTCAGGCCCAACCAAGTACCATATCCTTTACATTGATTAAATAGGCAGGTCTACTGGCTTTTTATTTAGATATCCACAAATCTTTCCTCATTAGTAAGAAATGATATCAATATTTAACAACCTTTAGAAACCCTGAGCAGAAGCAGAATGCTGTATGGGTTCATTTGATGAAGCAAACTAAATTTGGTGGCATAAACCAAATCTTTGGTATGCATAACACCACCATGCAATTTATGGCTGTAATTCACTCCCATCATTGCCCAGAAGGTGTCACCACAGCCTCATTGGCTTGAAGGACTTGGGGACATGTGGGGGAGTAGAAAGCAAAGGGAGAAAAACAGACACAAAGAAAAAAAATCTTCATGCAGACAAAGGAAAATAAGCCAACTACCAGGCAGTAATATTCCCAAATGTAGAAACCCACATATTCACTCTACGCCAAAACTATAAATCACTACAGGAGAAAGTGGACTGCTACTTATCAGTAAGAATAGAAAGTAGGAGATTCAAGAAGGTGCTACTACCTCAAGTAAAAAACAGGTGACGAATAGGAAATATTCATGCACTGAGCTTGGTCCAAGCTTCTCATCTTAACGGGATTACCTGATTATCACATCTAGTTGTATAAACTGCACTGGACCTTGTAAAAGGAAAGATAAAAGAGCAGGTGGGAGAGCTCTAATACTGTGTTTCAAGAACATATCATGGAGTGATGATGGTTAAGATACATTGATGGATACTTTAGATACATCTCCAAAGCAACTAGAATACAGCCTTCAAAAATACTAATCTATATAAAGTTCATTTGGAGAAATAAAAATCATTTTCAGTACTAACAAATAAAGGGAACTAGCAGATTGCCAAAAACAAAAACAAAAACAAAAACAAAACAAAAAACCAAATAGCTGGGAAAAGATGCTAGGAAGAATCAGAGAATATAAAACACAGTCTTTTATTGAGAAGCTGCACAAATTAACTCCAAATTACTGCCACAGTCAGACAAGAGGAAGCTTCAAGGCACAAAACTTGTTGCTACACTCCATCTTGCTTTATTGTGGTGTCTTCACTCATGTACTAGTAGCTAAAAGCCATCCACTTTATACTACTACATCTTTTAATCTCTGCTCTTCCCCCCTGTAGTTTAATTAAAAGACAATGAACCTTTTAGAGTAGTCAAATGGAAAATATAAAATTGCACCATTCTATCAAAGCTTAAGATATTCCTGTTCTCAGAGCATGAGAAGAATTAAAAAATACTTGGTATTTTATTACACTCCTCTGTGCCATTTTCTCATCAGAAAGCTTCTTGGTTGGAACACCTATTTGGAACCAGAAACATAATTCCACCCCAGACTGATAAATGAGGCAAAAAATTTAAAAACAATGGAAAAGTTAGATCAATTTGATCTGTTCTCTAAATCACTGTATTTGATTTTTAATTTCTAAAATAATATTGTTGTAACTCTATCTCTCCTCTGTTTAACTGACATTAGGTCTAAAATTAGTGGCCTTTCTTATTTAAGTATTATTTATTCAATGTGTTGTGAGTCTTAAAGCATCTCAGCTAAAATTAGATAGATAAAGCAAAATATCATTGAATGATAAGTAGGCCTGGATGCTTAGCTTTCCTCCAAGTCAGCAGCCCAAATCTATTAATTTTGGCAAAGGGCACCAAGACAAATCCATGCTCTTTGAAATGTTCCATGGGAGTCTTTAAACATGAAGCCCTCATCTACTCTTTATGGACATTAAAATGCTTCATCCCAAGGACCCCTTTATGGCAAATTGTAGGCTGTTCTGTTTTATCTGCTTTGACAAGATGAAGGGCTGAGCTGGCCCTAGAGGAATGGGATACAGAGTCTGAGTAGTTCAAACTTGAGATTTCCAATAAACTATCTCCCACAATTAGAAGAAAAGGGTGGAGGAGATTCATTTCAGCAGATACGGGTTTCCCCTACTATTGGAAAGTAGAATGCTCCTATGGAAACTTTCATAAACCAAAAAGGCATAAAGTGAAGAAGCAATTACCATTAATTTACATGGAAAATTTTTTGAGCATTCTCAGAGCCAAAAAATAAAATAAAATAACCTCTCTTGGGCATTTCTGCAACTTAGGACACATCTTGCTAACAGATGCACAAATCAAGATAAAGCACACATGCTCAAGAATGCAGTTCAAAGCTATGGGGGCTTAATGCTGAGATGCTGAATGTAGTTCCCAGGAAAGGAGCTTGGTGGTGCCACTCTTGCTGGTTAGGGGTGTGCGCTGGCTGCAAAACAAATGCCGAATGCCATTTTTGCATTCCCCTTTTTTTCATAAAAGCAAACATTCTCTTCATATTTCTTTCAGTTAGTGAAAACAGGTACTAAGATGTCTTTCGTAAAAGCGAAGTGGCATAACACAAACTTTAGAAAAGCAGTTTCAATCTATTAAGAATTATTCTACTCCTTACTTAGTTCATCACTAAAAATCTAACTAACATCATGTTCCTCCAAAGTTCCACTGCAAACTGGGACTGAGGTTCTTATTAATTAGCATAGCAGAGCTCTGTCCTACACATAGCTCCTTCTAAGTCACTTGATTCTGATGCCTGCTCTTTTAATTCCATTTTTCACAAATTAAAATCTTTCACAATACTATTCTTATCCAGTCATTATTATTCTTTAAGTTCAATTATCCAGTAAAGAGTGAAAACTTCTCTATCATCCTTTTATCTCACTGGATATACCCGCATATTTCAGTTAGTTAATAAATGCTGTCAGGACATGAGATTTAGGTTTAATTCTTTATCTGTTGATTCCTACTACAGGCATCTTGCTGAAAACTTCCAGAGACATCACTGAATTCATTACTGTCAACTCTACCTTACTTTTGCCCTTCTGCATTAGGTTTGTCTCATATGTCTTTGTATTTCCTTAGAATAATAAAATATAAGAATTAGCCCTATATCAAAAAAGAGTCACCAAAGACACACGATCATAAGTATCCCTCTATGGAAGTGATCTCATAACGTAAAAGTAATGAAAATGGACAAATAGGAAAAAAAAAGGCTCTTGCAATCACCTCTGAAAGTTTAAATAATAACAAAAATGATTATCATGGAAGACCCACCAATTTAGAGAACATCTCTCAACTGTATTCTGAAATACTACACTATAGCTAATAGCTAAACCTCTGACCAACTGCTGAAAACATCTAGTCTGTTTCCTTCTCAGATAAAGTTTCTCAATTTTCTGTAGCAAAATATCATTAAAATTGTACTAATTGATCAAAAGGGAGAAGTGAATGTGAACTTCCCAACAACTAAAATATAAACACTTGGGATCCCTGGGTGGCGCAGCGGTTTGGCGCCTGCCTTTGGCCCAGGGCGCGATCCTGGAGACCCGGGATCGAATCCCAAGTTGGGCTCCCGGTGCATGGAGCCTGCTTCTCCCTCTGCCTGTGTCTCTGCCTCTCTCTCTCTCTCTGTGACTATCATAAATAAATAAAAATTAAAAAAAAAATAAAATATAAACACTTAAAAAAGTAATTTAAAGTACAAGCTTTCACATCAGACAAACCTAAACTTGAATATTGGTTCTACTGACTACTTACACGTTCCTGAACAGTTTATTATGCTATAATAATGACAACTTCTACTTTGTAGGGTTGTTGTGAATGAATAAAATGTCACAGTAAAATGTTCAGCACAGTGCTTGTCATAGGGCAAATAAATATTCAAATGATAGTTATTACTGAAAAGATTTTCCTTTAAGGGGGGACCTATTTGATAATGTAAATATAATATTCATTTTATGACTTGTTTCATAATAATAGAACATTCCATATGAGAGAGCAAACACATTACTTTCAATTTTTTGAAAATTTAAAATTCACCTGAAGAATAAATATTATTGGGCTTTCAGTACTGAAGATGTAGTGACCTCAAAATTTGATATGAAATTACACATATACCCTCTGCTCAAAATAGAAAACATGGTAGAAAAAATACAAATATGGATAACAACAACAAAAAGACATAAATAAGCTTATAAGCTATGGAGCAGAATGGAAAGAGAAATGCAAAACTGTGTAGTAATGAGGCTACTGGACTCTGGAGAGAAACAGTAGTAGCAAGAGATCAGGCTACTGTGGTTTACATAGGTTTCACAGAAAGAAGGAATACACAGGTTTATGGTTTGACACTGGGGGATGGTGTGGGGTCCCCCACCCTCGTGAAAGATGGTTCTGTGGCTGAATTTGTGTAACTCCTAATATCACTCTGGGCTGAACACCAAACTGTCAATATAAGATCTATGACTGGACAGGAGCTTTAGGGAGCCAGATGCAGGTAATTGAAAGATCATTATAGGGAGAAATGAACAGAGTCAAATAAAAAGAACAAAACACTCATAAAACCTCTCACTCAAAATAGGCCTGCAAACCAAAATTCACAGAAATCTAAATTTAACAAAGGTATCCAAGAGATCAAGTATGAAAACAAATTCACTCTACTGAAACAGTCTAAAAGACTTTATTTTTTTTAAGATTTTATTTATTTATTCATGAGAGAGAGAAAAAGAGAGAGAGAGAGAGAGAGAGGCAGAGACACAGGCAGATGAGAAGCAGGCTCCATACTGGGAGCCCGATGTGGGACTTGATCCCCAGACTCCAGGATCACACCCTGGGCCAAGGCAGGCGCCAAACCGCTGAGCCACCAAGGGATCCCCTCTAAAAGACTTTAAAATAAGTATTAGAACATTCAAAATGTTTGAAGGTATAAGTAACAAAAAATAAATTATAAAATGAAAGAGGCAGGAATGAAAGAATAGGTAGATGTGGAAAAAAATTAGAAGTGAAAATATAGTCCCTGAAATTAAAAACTCGATAGCATGGATAAAATCTTGACTGGATCCTGTATACAAAACTCTAAGGAATCAACAACAAAAACTATTAGATCATTAAGTGAATTTATCAAGATTGCAAGATATGAGACCAAAAATATAAAAAATCAGTTTTATCTCTATATACCACCAACATATAGAGAACAATTTCAAAATAAAATTAAGTGAGCAATTCCATTTACAATAGCATCAACAAAAATAAAATATTTAGGAATAATGTAACAATAGAAAGCAAGCTAGAACTTATAAAATACTGTTGAAAAAATTTTAAGGACTAAAATAGGCAGAAATACATCCAATGGTCATGGACTGGAAGACTTAATACTGCTAAAATGGTCATATTACCCAAATTGATCTGCAGATTCATCACAATACCTAGCAAAATCCTAGATGCTATTTTACAGAAACTGAGAAGCTGATCTTAAAATTCATATGGAAGTGCAAGGGATCCTGAATAACCAGAACAGTCTTGAGAAAGAAGTATAAAGCTGTACAGCTCATACTTTCTGATTTCAAAACTTCCTATAAAGCACGATAATTATGACTGGGTGGTACTGGCATAAAACAGACATATTAGTCAATAAAAGAGAATTAGGATACCAGAAACAAACCTGTATGTTTATAATCAGCTGGTTTTCAACAAGGGTGCCAAAATAAATCTATAATGGAACAGATGTTGCTGCCACAAAGGGAGATAAACATGTAAAAGAATGAAGCCTCTACCTCACACCATATACAAAATTAAGTTAAAAATAGATCAAATACCTAAATATAGGGGGAAAAACTATAAAACTCTTAGAAGAAAACATAAGAGTAAATATTGTTGACCTTGGTTTCAGCAATGATATTTTTAGATAATCAAATAAAAATACAAGCAATAAAAGAAAAGTTGATAAATTGGACTTCATCAAATTTAAACATTTCTGTACTTCAAGGGTCACCATCAAGAAAGTGAGAACACAAGCTATACAAAGGGAGAAAGTTTTTGCAATTCATGGATCTGATAAGGGATATATATTCAAAAGTGGAAAAAACACATAAAGCTCAATAATAAAAAAACTAAAAACCAACCTTAAAAAAATAGGTAAAAGAGAGGCACCTGGGTGGCTCAGTCAGTTAAGCATTCAATTCTTGATTTCAGCTCAGGTCATGATCTCAGGGGTCATGGGATAGAGCCCCATGTCTGGCTCTGCACTCAGTGGGGAGGAGTCTGCTTGAGAGTCTCTCTCTCTTCCTCTCCCTCTACCCCTCCTTCTGCCTCTCCTCCTACACATTTTCTTTCTCTCTCTCTCATAAAGAAAGAAAGAAAGAAAGAAAGAAAGAAAGAAAGAAAGAAAGAAAGAAAGAAAGATTTAAAATTAAAGTTCCTTCAAAGGACATACAGAAATGCTAGCAAGCATATGAAAAGATGCTCATTAGTTCTTAAGAAAATGCAAACAAACCAAACCACACTGAGATGCCATTTCATAACCACTAGGATAGTTATAATGAAAAGAGACAAGTATTAGTAAAAATGTGGAAAAATTAGAACCCTTGTACATTGTTGGTGGGATTGTACAATATTGCAGCCACCTTTTGTGCTTCTTCAGAATGTTAAACACAGAGTTTTCAATATGATACAGCCCAACAATTCCACTCCTAGGAATACCCCCAAGAGAATAAAAATCTATATTCACACAAAAACTTGTACCTAAAAACATTATTCATAAGTCACTGAATAGTATGCTTTAATAGGTGAACTTTATAGCATGTAATTATATCTCAGTAAAGTGTTTACAAAATGGCTGAGGATAGGGCTGACATGTAAATTGGTACAACCGTTTTCAAGAACAATTTGGCAACATCTAATATTACATGTACCCAGTAATTCCACCTTATGTATATAACCAGGGAAAAAATCTTACATGTAAGCATAAGGAGGCAGGTCCAAGAATGTTCATTGTAGCATTGTTTTTAATAGTAAAAAAAATAGAAACTATCAAAATGCTTATGAAGAGATAAATGGATAAATGGGGACATACTCTTACAAAATAAAATACTATATTAAATGCATCAATGAAATTAAATGTCAAAAATAGGATGTTGAAGAAAAAAGCAAATTGCAGAATAACATAGTGTGACATCATTTATTGCTCAAAAACATGCTTTTGGATACATAAATATATAATAAGAATGTTAAAATTTCCTAGGAATAAAGCCCACTAACATCAAGGTACAAATTACTTCTGAGAAGGAACTTAATGGGACTTGGGAATATGTAAGTTATATTTATAAAGTGTCATTATTAGTATTTAATAATTCTATAGCAATCATAGAAAATGATAAGAACTTACTAACCTGTATAGTATGCATAAGGGTATTGCTTATATTAGTGTCTGTCTTTTTTCAGGTTTAAAATACATTTTAACACATATAAAAATGGCACGATTCCATAAACTTTAAGTTTCCCCAGCAGTAAGTTTCCTCAAAGGATTTTTCTGTTTTTCAACCAACATATCAAGGGCAAATATCACTTACTTGAGCCAGCATTAAAGTACCAATAAAAATCAAAGGACTCATTTAGTCAAAATGTTAAATTTTTTAAAAAGGTAAAATTACTATGCATGAATTTAAGCACTTTGAAAATCAGATGCTCTCCGGCCTTCCCACCAAGTGTCACTTGACAAGGTCATTGTTTCAAAAAATATAATAATTATTCAGGAATGAGAGAGAACATTCAGTAGGGTATTCTCCCTACTGTTTCCTCAGTAGAAATCACAAAAATGACAACTGTAATTAAATCTTTTAAAAAAAATTACCTATGAGTTTAAGTCAGGATGAAAATTACTTCTAACCTTATGAACTTTCACACTGCACTGTACTAAAAGAAATTCTTTCAGTTTTCCCTTATATCAGCAATGCATATGACAGCTAAATAAATAGGAACTCTCCAGTTTCGACCTTTCATAGCTATTCAAAAGAAGTAATTCTGTTTGCCATTATTCCACTTACCAAAGATACAAATGAAACAGGTATAATATTTAACATTAAGTCATCTCTTATCCAAAAGGGCTGAATGCTTTAAGAAAAACATTGCTACATATAAAGGGAATCATATAATATATGGCCTTTTGTGACTGTCATCTTTTATTTAGCATAATTCTTTCACTACTTCATACATTTTTAGGGTAAAATAATGTTTCATTGTATGGATATATAACAGTTTTTTTCCCCATTCATCAGTTCATGGACCTCTGGGTTATTTTCATTTTTAAAAAAATAAAATGTTTTATTGGATATGTTAAGTAACAACTCTCAAATATTTTATCTTACTATTTCAAAGCACTTGATAATTGATACCCCTATCTATGTTAACTGGCATTACTAGAATGTTTTATAGTTGTTGGAAATGAAAGAGAAAAATCTATTCTGATTTCCAGGGGCAAAACTTAAAAAGAATCCAGAATCACTGAAACTAAATTTCCTGGCTAAGCCACCCCTAAAAACTAAAACAGAATCACGTCCCAGGTATTTCATCTTTCATAATCTGTTACTTAAGAGATTTTTTAAGAGGTTCAGAATCTGTTCCAGTACATAAATAGGGCCAAACAGCTTCTGTAAAAGAATTATTAAACACATAGAGGAGACCTGTTATTCATATTATAAAAGGAATCCTTACCTGATTCATAGTTCAGAAAAACACCAGTCTTATTGGGACTTACTACTGGCAGAAATGGTTCTCTTAATGTCCAGTGCAATGTAACTGCTCTCAATATAATGTCCAATTGCCCAGAGACGCCCAGAAATAATAGCTGATGCCACCACTTCTGAGGAAGACAGTTTTGGTACCTTCTCAATGTCTACTCAGGCTTACTTTCCACTTCTACCTCTCAGTTATATTTTCACTTTTTGATACTATTAAAAATTCTTGTATGAATGTGGCATTTTATGTGGACATGTTTTCATTTCTCTTGGATATATTCCTTGGAGTAGAATTGCTGGGTAATATGATAATTCTGTGTAACATTTTGTGAAACTACTTTCCAAAGTAGCTGTTCCATTTAAATTCACAATACTAATATATGAGGGTTCCAATTATTCAACATCCTTGACAACACTTATTATTATTTTCTTTTTGATTTATTTATTGTAGGAATGAAGTGGTATCTTATTGTGGTTTCAGTTTGAGTTGTCTTAATGAGTAATAATATTCAGTATCTTCTCACAGACCATTTGTCTACTTTCTTTTGGAAAACTTCAAACCTTTTGCAGACTTTTAAATGGGGTGGTTTGGTACTCTTTGTTGTGATATAAGATGGTCCCCCCCCCAATATATTACAGATGTCCCTTTTTGGGTATGTGATTTGCAAATAATTTCTCTCATTCTGTGAGTTGTCTTTCAATTTCTCGGCATAAACCTTTAAAGCACAAAAGCTTTTAGTTTTGATAAAGTCTATTTTCATCTATCTTTTTCTTTTGTCACTGTGCTTTTGGTGACTAAGAAACCATGGCCTAACCCAAGATCATCAATTTTTATTCCCGCTCTCTAACAAGAGTTCCAGCTATTGACTTTTAGGCATAAAATCTACTTTCAGTTATTTTTTTATGTATGGTTCGAGGCAGGGGTCAAATTTCATTATTTTCCATGTGACTCCTACTTCTTTTGGCACAATTTGTTGAAAACACTACTTTCTTCCCCCACTGAATTATCTTCATTACAGTCAAAAATAAATGGGCCATAAATGTCAAAGTTTGTTTCTGGGATTTCTATTCTATTCATTTTTGGCATCTCCTTGTCAGTACCACAGTCTTGATTACCATAGCTTTGTAGTGACTTCTGAAATTGGGCCTACGCTGTAGGAACAAACGTTCAGAAACGGAATTTATTTTTGTATATTCATCTTTTATCTTGTAACCCTAGTGAACTCATTTAATAGATCTAATGAGTTTTTTTGTGGCTTCTTTAGGATTTTCCATATATAAGATCATGCCATTTGCAAAAGAGTTTTATATCTTTTCTTTTTCCAATGCAGACGTCTCTTCTTTTTCTTTAACTTGCTAGAATTTCCAGTACAATGCTAAATAGGAATGCTGAGAGTAGACAACCTCATTATGTTTCTGATCTTAGGTGGAAAGTATTTAGTCTTTCATGATTAAGTATGATGTTAGCTGTGGGTTTTTTATAGATGCTTTTTATTGGATTAAGGGATTTCCTTTCTATTTCTAGCTGGTTAAGTGTTTTTATGAAAGGATGCTGAATTTTGTCAAAAGCTTATTCTGCATCTTTTGAAATAAGATGTATGTATGTATGTCCTTTGTTCTATTAATTTGATGTAATACAGTAACTAATTTTCAAATGCTAAATCAAACTTGCCTTCCTGGGATAAAATCCCACCTGGTCATAGCATATGCTTTTTAAAAATATGTTTTTGGATTTTGTTTGGTAGTATTTTATTGAAGATTTTTGCACTGTATTTGTGAGGAATACTGGTCAATATGTTTTCTCACGTTTGTCTTTGTCTAGTTTTGGTATCAGGTCAATATTGGTCTGATAGAATGAGTTGGGAAGTGTCCTTCTTCAGGTATTTTTTTTGTAATAAGCATGTGTGAAAGATTGGTGTTAACTGTTCTTTGAACATTTGGTAAATTTCACCAATGAAGCTACCTGTGCTTGGGCGTATGGGAAGTTTTTAAAATTACTAATCCAATTGCTTTACTTAATATACTGGTTTATTGAGATTTTTCATCTTCTGGTAGTTTTAGTCTTTCTAGGAATTCTTCCATTTCATGTTAGTTGTCTAATTTGTTGTTTATAGTGCTACCTTAGATTACTTTTCATTTCATTTCTCTGTAGGTTCATTACTGTTGTTCCCTCTTTCATTCATGATTTTAGTAATTTGAGTCTTCTCTTTTCTTGTTGGTCTAGCTAAACCTTTGTTAATTTTGTTAATCTTTTTAAAAAATCAAATTTTGGTTTTGTTGATTTTCTCTATTTTTCTGTTGTGTTTTTCTGCTCTAGTCTTTCTTATAGCTTTTCTTCTGCTTCATTGTGTTTAGTTTGTTCTTTTTATCACTTGTTATGATGAGATTTTTTATTTCAGCTCCACCCTCTTCCCCTTCCTCCTCCTGCTGCTTTTTATTTATTTATTTTTAAAGATTTTATTTATTTATTCATTCATGAGACACACACACACACACACACACACACGGGGGGGGGGGGCAGAGACACAGGCAGAGGGAGAAGCAGGCTCCATGCAGGGAGCCCGACATGGGACTTGATCCCGTGTCTCCAGGATCAGGCCCTGGGCTGACAGCAGGCGCGAAACCGCTGAGCCACTCAGGCTGCCCTGCTGCTTCTTTTTAGAATAAATTCTACACTCAATGTGGGGCTTGAACTCACGGCCCCAAGATCAAGAGTCACATGTTCCACTGACTGAGCCAACCAGGTGCCCTTCTTTCCTCTTTTTTAATAGAGCGAAACATACTGTAAGTTTCCATTGTAAGCATTGCTTTAGCTGCATCTCATAAATTTTGCTATGTTTTGATTTCATTTTCATTCATTTCAAAGTATTTCATAATTTCTTTTTTTCTTCATTTCACTGGTTACTTAAGAGTATGTTACCTTTCATGTATTTCTGAATCTCTCAAATTTCCTTTCCTTATTTTAAATATCATTCCAGTGTGTTGAAACATATATTTCATATGGTTTCAATCATTTAAATTTATTGAGACTTGTTTTGTGGCATAGTATAAGGCCTACTCTGGAGAATATCCATGTACATTTGAGAAGAATGAAAATCTGGCTGTTGTTGAGTGGGATAATTATAGATGTCAATTCTTATTACTTGGTATTGTCATTAGCTCTTCTATTTCCTTGTTGATCTTCGTCCTAGTTGTTCTATCAGTTATTATGAGTAGAGTACCCAAAGTCTATTATATTTAAATTGTCTATTTCTTCAATTCTGTCAGTTGTTACTTTGTGTATTTTGGGGTCATTTATTAGTGCATATATGTTTATAATTTTTATATCTTCATGATGGATTGACATTTTATTATAAACTTTTCTGCTTTGACTCTAGTAACAATTTTTGTCTGAACATCTATTTGTTATTAATATAGCCACTTGAGGTCTATTTTGTTATTGTTTCCATGATATATAGTTTTCCATCCCCCTTTTTTTTCCCCCCTATTTCACACATCCTACCAACTTCCCCTCTGGCAACCACCAGTTGTTCCTGTATTTAAGAGTCTGGTTTTTGCCTCTTTTTTTCTTTGTTCATTTGTTTGGTATCTTAAATTCCACATATGAGTGAATAATGCAGTATTTGTCTTTCCCTAACTTATTATTTCACCTAGCATTAAACCCTCTAGGTTCATCCATGTTGCTGCAAATGGCAAGATTTCATTCTTTTTTATGGCTAACACCTCATTGTACATAATGTCACATCTTTACTCGTTTAACTATTGATGGGTACTTGGGTTGCTTTCATATCTTGGTTATTGTAAATAATGGTGCAATAAGCATATGGGTGCATATATCTTTTCAAATTACTCCTTTGTTTTCTTTGGATAAATGCTAGTGGAGTTTACTAGATCATTTAATATTTCTATTGTTAATTTTCTGAGAAACTTCCATACTGTTTTCCAAACTGGTTGCAATGTTTGCATTTCCACCAACAGCGCCAGAGTTCCTTTTCTTCCACATCCTCATCAACACTTGTTATTTCTTTTTATTTCAACCATTCTGACTGGTGTAAAATGGTAACTTATTGTGGTTTTAATTTGCACATCCCTGATGATTAGTGATGTTGAGCATCTTTTCATATTTCTATTAGCCATGTGTATGTTTTCTTTGGAAAAGTGTCTGTTCATGTCTTCTGACCATTTTTTTTAAAAATTTCTTTCTTTCTTTCTTTCTTTCTTTTCTTTTTTTTTTTTTTGTAACCTCTACACCCAATGTAGGCTCAAACTCATGGCCCCAAGATCAAGGGTTATATGTGCTTCTGACTGAGCCAGCAAAGTATCCCTCTTTTGACCATTTTTTCACTGGATTACTTAAGGGTTTTGGTGTTGAGTTGTATACATTCTTTATATATTTTGGATATTAAACTTTATTGAATATATTATGTGCAAAGAGCTTCTCCCATTCAGTAGGATACCTTTTGGTTTTGTCAATGGCTTCCTTCACTGTGTAGAACCTTATTTTGATGTAGCCCCAATCAAAGTACTAACAAGATTTTTCATGAAACTAGAACAAATAACCCTAAAATTTCTATGGAACCAAAAATGACCCTAAAGAGCCAAAGCAATCTCAAAAAAGAACAAAACTGAAGGTATCATAATTCCAGACTTCAAGTTATATTACAAAGCGGTAGTAATCAAAACAGTATGATACTGGCACAAAAACAAAGACAGGGAGATCCCTGGGTGGCTCAGTGGTTTAGCACCTCCACCTGGCCCAGGGCATGATCTTGGAGTCCTGGGATCAAGTCCCACATCAGGCTCACTGCATGGAGTCTGCTTTTGTCTCTGTCTCCTTCTCTCTCTATCTCTATCTGTGTCTCTCATGAATAAATAAAATCTTAAAAAAAAAAACAAAAACAAAAACAAAAACAGATCAATGGAACAGAATAGAGCCCAGAAATAAAACCATGGGGACACCTGGGTGGCTCAGTGTTGAGCATCTGTCTTCAGCTCAGGGCGTGATCCAGGGTCCCAGGATTGAATCCCACATTAGGCTCCCTGTGAGGAGTCTGCTTCTCCCTCTGCCTATGTCTTAATCTCTCTCTGTGTGTCTCATGAATAAATAAATAAAATCTTTAAAAAAAGAAATAAAACCATGATTATATGGTTAGTTATTCTTTCACAAAGGAGACAAGAATATGTAATGGGAAAAAGCCTCTTCAACAAATGATGCTGGGAAAACTGGACAGCTACATGCAAAAGAATGGAACTAGACCACTTTCTTACATCATACACATAATGAACTCAAAATGGATTAATGATCTAAATGTAATAACTGAAACCATAAAACTCAAGAGAAAACATGGGTAGTAATTTCTTCAACATCAGTTATAAACATTTTTCTAGATAGGTTTCCTCTGGCAAGGGAAACAAGAGCAAAATTAAAATTTTGAGACTACACCAAAAGATAAAGTTCTGTCCTTTACTTTTAAACTATTTATGTCTTTGAATGTAAAATATGTCTCCTTAATTTAGGGCTTTTTAAAAGAGGTAATGAAGATAAAACAAGTTCATATGTTGAGGCTCTAATCAACATGACTGGTATCTTTGTAAAAGGAGATTAGGACACAGGCACAGAACATGTGATCATAAAGATGGCCAGGTACAAGAAGAGAAGTTTCAGAAGGAACCAACTTTGGTTCCTGCCATAACTTTGATCTTAAACCTCTAGCTTCAAGACTGAGAAAATAAATTTCTACTATTGGAGCCAAAAATAAATAATAAAGTAAGTATATCTCCTGTAGATATTATATGATGGGATTATTTTTTAATCTATTCTGCAAATCTGTTTGACTGTTTAATTTACTTATGTTTAATGTAATTACCAATAGCCTAGGATTTACTTTCAACATTTGCCCATTTGTTTTCAATAGGTCATATAGCTCTTTTGTTCCTTATTCCTCATTCCTCTATTATCATCTTCTTTACTTCCTGTTCATACAAAGCATCAAGTCCAAACAGATTAAATCTTAAGACCTGTTCAGGTATTTCTGAGGCCTACATAAAGCCTGTACATGCAGGTGGCCTTCTAGATTTACAGGAGTATATTCAAGGTTTTCAAAGTCTCCTACAGGCATCTCATTCCTATGTATTTTGATCCATCTTTTCTTGGCTTCAACTTGCGTCACTGCCTTTGGTAGCTGTGATATTAAAGAATTGCTTCTAATTGTTTTCAACAAATGTCCCAGCAATAAAGCTTTCCTCACTAAGTGAGCTCTGAGTCAGGTCCAACAAAGACAAGCCCTGTGAATAGGGCTTTTCTAGAGATCTGTCAGGTTGAATAGTGAATACTCTGGGGACAGAACTTCCTGGAGAGCTCCAAACCCAATCTGCTTCTTCCAGTAGCTGTTAAGCTGCTGGGTTTTACAGCTACTATGGTTCTGAGGATGTTGTTTTCCAAGGCTACTGCAGAACATGGGAAAAGGTTATAGGAATAAGGCAGGTTAAAATACCACAAAGCCTGCTGTTCTTATTGAGATTCAGCTATTTTTATTTCCTCAGGCTGTGGCAAACCTTTGGTTAAACTCCAAAGATCTCAAAAAGTTGATCTTGACAATTTTTGCCAAAGTTTTTATAGAGGGCTAGATTTTTGGAGATCCTTACTTTCCATTTAAAAAGTGCTTTACATGTTCTTTGCAATACAGAAAGATAGTGAAATTCACTTCTGATACTGTGCATTTATAATTTCATACTGCATACAGACCCACTGAGTTCATTATGTATGCACTTAAAAAGTAGTTTTGTAAAGGCTTTATGTTTTGCATATATCCTTAGTGGATTATTATATAGTGGTTATACTTTTTTCCCACTTAAAATAACATGTTGTCAATTATATCTTAATAAAGCTGGAAAAAATTGGTGCAATATATTTGTAGTCTTCTATTACTCAAAAATCTGTATTCAATATGCTTTGGGAAATGAAACCAGCAAGGGCAAGGTGATATGGGAACTAAAAATTGAGGCAACTCTCAACCATGGTGGTAATGGGGAGAAAGACCACTGATGATGACAGGTGGTCAGGGTAATCTTACTAGTAGATGTAGCAAGCTACCTTGAAGTTAGTCAAGAAAATAACACTGGAGTGAAACAAGGGGGGCTCCTGGGAATCAGACGTTCCTTTTAGAGCAAACAGTATGAAGAAATAAAAGAGCATGGTTTATTTGGGGCACTAAATGTTGTTTCTGTATTGGTACGGGAGAAAATGGTGGTAGTGAGGGATGATTTAAGTTGCCACACATGCATCACAGTTAAATTATTAAAACTATTATAGTCAGAGTCAGTACAAGGAGTAACAAAAGATAAAGGACTTCATCTCAATCTTTGTTCTATATTTTAAAAAGAATTACTTCAAAGTAAATTTTAGATTCTAAAAAAGCAATGAAAATTGAACGAACATTCCCCCAAGAAATTTTTTGTACTAAGATTATGCAATCTAGTTTATGGTTTTATATGTCCAAATTGAAATATCCACTAGTAAGCACTGAGAAGTTTGGAGGAGTAACAAACTTATACCATGCTACACTGTCTTCTGAGAAGAGGCTGCACATGTTGCCACAAGTTTGTGCCACACTGCCATGTTTTACAATAGCAATAACTATTTAATATCATTTAGCTGCACACATAAAGGTATCATACAATTATTCATTAATCCTTACTATACTGCTCAGAAAATAAATCTATAATGTGCATAGAATATCTTAGCTCACTTATTTTTAAAAAACTATTAGAATATATATGAAATCCCATTACGGTTAATACATAATTCTCATATGATAGCTATCTCTGTTTCTTGTATTTCCTTCCATTGCTTTGCCTCCTTGTATATAGGAAGAAAAAAAAAAACAATTTGGCTATCCATCACAATTTTTTTATGTTTTCTGTATTCCTTATTTCTAAAATGCGCGCGCGCGCACATACACACACACACATTTACACATAGGCACATACTCTACCAACTCATCCCAAGAGCATACATTCTTTAAGGTAAACCATGAAAAGAGAAGTAGCAGAAACATCTGATTCATGTTGGCAATCACTTTATATATATATATTTTTTTAATGATAGTCATACAGAGAGAGAGAGAGAGGCAGAGACATAGGCAGAGGGATAAGCAGGCTCCATGCACCGGGAGCCCGACGTGGGATTCGATCCGCGGTCTCCAGGATCGCGCCCTGGGCCAAAGGCAGGCGCCAAACCGCTGCGCCACCCAGGGATCCCGGCAATCACTTTATAAATTAGGATTGTTCTTTAATCCTCCGTGTTCTAATGCTCATGGGAAAAGATTTTTAAATATAGAGAGTTATGCTGAAGAAAAGGGTTCTTCTTCAGCCCTGTTTTTTCCAACACTATATGTGACTAACCTCCGTAATCCTGCGGTAGCTTGCCCTGTGTTTCCCTATCCAAAACACTGAATATACTGCTGTTTCCCTATCCAAAACACTGAATATACTGCTGATTTTGACCCTGTTTTTTCCAACACTATATGTGACTAACCTCCGTAATCCTGCGGTAGCTTGCCCTGTGTTTCCCTATCCAAAACACTGAATATACTGCTGATTTGACAGGGTAGGAGTGAATACTAGTAACAATAATACTAGTTCCATCAGTGGCCGCTTCGGTATTTTGAATATAAAATGGTCCATAACTATTGGAAAATGAGAAAATATAACAGTTGTGACTGCAAAAGCAGTCAACTTGCTATCTTCCTGAACTTGAGAATCTGTTGGAACACCTTTACATTATATGACAAGTATGAACTGGCTGAAAATCTAATTTACCATAACATTCTCTTCCTCTCTATGCTAAGCTGCAGGAGTTCTATTATTATATTAAATCCAATATTCTGCTATTCTTCCTGTTTCTCACTTTCATCCTCTACCCCTAGAGTAGCAACGTATAAAATACTGTAATAGTAGACTCGATGATATTTAGTAATAAGGTAGGTATAGGTTTAACCTAGAATAAATGGCTTTCATAAATTATTTCCGTCTTTATCGAACAAGTCTGATCTAAGCATTGTTAACTCAAGTTTCCATCATCTCAGAACATCCTGCAGCTGAAGAGTAACTCCAATTTGTTTTTGTCCCCATGACTAAAAGTTACTTGACTTCATATTTTTTCATGGTCTTAGGGAATGCTCAGGTACATTTTATCACTAATGAATCTAGAAGTATATCTTATAAAGGGAGGAAAGCATTATAATTCAACTCAACAAATATTTCCCAAATATAATGTTCAATACAGTAAATACTATTAATATAATTATTCATAAAGCAATAGCTATGTTTTTAAATGTATGTTATATGTCACCAGTTTTACATTTCATTAATCCTCACAACAAACTGTTTGTTATGCCATCTCCAACTGGTAGGTAAATAAAATAACTAGTAACTGGTAGTAATAAATTTGATTCCAAAGTTATCCAACTCCAAAGTCAGCATCCTCAAATGTTATATGAAATCTTCCTAATAGTATATTCACTGGCTTTACAATCTTTTTGTGATTTCAGGTGTATTTGGGGTCTAAAGTTTTAAATTACAATTTTAAAAGGGTAATACATGTACATGATTCAAGAGTCAACATTGGGCCTAGAAGAATGGAAAATTATTCAATAATAAACATGATTAGTATGAGGATCTTAATTTCAAGTATTAAAAGAAACCATTTCCTTGGAGACTGAAGGACTGAAGGAAGAAATGTCTAAGATAAGCCTGGAATGTCTTGCTATATCAGAAAGCAAGGAAGTGATTTAAAAAAAAATGCTGGGCTGAAAGGGACACAAGAGCTAGCTTAAAGAGGTTTCTACCGGCCAAATTTGGGACAGTATAAACATCTGAGCCCATATAAATTGATATAAATATATTTTTATATTGGAGAGAAGTTTTTCCTTAGAGTAGGACACCAACTAATAAATGTAGAAGGAATAAGATAATGTCACTATTTGGTAAACAACATCAATATATGTTACAATTAATAGGTGAAAAGTTGATGAAGACTAGAATATCTCTCTGGTCTCAAATTATCTCCCCACAGGGGCACCTGGGTGGCTCAGTCAGCTAAGCCTCTGTCTTCAGCTCAGGTTGTGATCCCAGGGTCTGGGATCAGCTCCATTACAGGCTTCTGTTCAGTGGGGAGTCAACTTCTCCCTCTCCTTCCACCTGCCACTTCCCCTGCTTGTGCTCTTAAATAAATAAATAAATAAACAAACAAACAAACAATTAAATAAAATCAATCTTTAAAAAATTATCTCCTCACAAAATTCTTATTAATTACATGGGGGAAAAAAGTAACTTTACAATGGAGAAACCTACCAACTACCACCTAAACCTCAAAGATTGTATCAACAGAAATGGGAAGAAAAGACATCGAATGCCTCCAAAGGCAATACACTGAAAAAGATGCATCACTTTTGTGGTATCTTTGCCAAAAAAGTTCATAATCGGAATCTAATCATGAAAAAACACCAGATAAACCCAACTGAGGGAATCCTTTAAAATACTTAGCCTATACTCCTTAAAAAATGTCAAACACATAACAGAGAAATAATTCCAGATTAAATGAATCTAAGAGATATGACAAAAAATGCATTGTATGATCCTGGTTTGGATCCTGATTCAGAAAAAAATTTTTCTGCTATAAAGGCTATTACAAGGAAAAATAAGCATAATATAAATCAGGTTTACAGATTAAATAATAGTATTGAACCATGTTAATTTCTTCTGTGACTATGTACCAGAATATTCTTAGGAAATAAAAAAACAGGTATTTGAGTATAGAGAATATGCACATATTCTCAAGTGATCTGGAATAAAACTACGTATACATAAATAGATGCACATAATTCATATATAGAGAGGGGTGGAGAAGGAATGATACAAAGCAAATACAGTAAAATGTTAACAATTTGGTTGTCTGAAGAGAATATAGAAATTTTTTATAATATTTTTATAGTTCTACTCTGAGATTAAATTATTTCCAATGAAAATTTATCAGTAAACTATACTATAAGGCTCTATAATAAATTCAGATTCTGCAAGCAGAGAAGGAAACAGGGCAGGTGAAAAATAAGGTAATGTTTACAAAAATGTATTCTAAGTGTTCTTTAAATTTCCTTTCTTTTTTTTCTTTTTTGTTTTAAAGATTTTCTTTCTTTATTCATGAGAGACACAGAGAGAGAAGCAGGCTCCCCGTGGGGAGCCCAATTCAGGACTCGATCCCAGGACCCTGGAATCATGACCTGAGCCAAAGGCAGACGTTCAATCACTTAGCCACCCAGGTGGCCCTTAAATTTCTTTTATAATAAGAAATTATAATTTTTAGTGTGACAATAATTTAAAAAAAATAGTTCCTATGTGTTAAAGATACACACTGAAATATACATGGATAGTTACAAATAAAATGATATATCTGAGATTTACTTTAAAATAACCTAGTGAAGGGGTATGGGCATGAGGTTATAGGTGAAATAAGATAGGTCATCTATAATTGTTGGAGTTCGGTGATAAGTCTGAAGGTTCATTATTCTACTCTTTCTTCTTGTATATAATGTCTGTAGTAAAAAGTTTTAAACAATCAATCCTATATAAAAACACATAAAAAAGAAATCTCATTCCCACTCCTGACCATTTCCATATTTCTTATCAACTTATAGGTTACTATAGGTTAACTATAGGTTATAGGTTACTTTTAGGTAACCATTTTATTATTAGTTTATTATTTTTCTTTCTGGTTTCTTCACACAAATACAAGGAAATATAAATATATTTATATAATATATATTCATATTCCTTTTTCTCCATTCTTTTTTACAAAAAAGTAACATACAATACACATTCCTCTATAATTCGTTCCTCCCTTTTCCTCCACTGCCATCTTCATATGTCATGGAGATATCTCCACATTGGTATATAGAGCTTTATTTTTCTGTGTACGTGTGTTCCATTGTTTATTCAATTAATCCCTTATTATTGGACCATTCAGTTATTTCCAATTTTGTATTCTTCCAACAATGCTACAAAAAATCACCTTGGATATTTTGCCATTTTGTACCTTTGCATGAAACACCATTCTTAGTTCCTTATGTATTCTTTCAATCACATTCTATACGTATGGAAGCATATATTTATACATTCAATTTTATAGTTATATTCAAATGGCAATATACTGTTAAGGTAATGCTAGCTGCTGCAATAATTAAACCCTGAAGTCTTAGTTTAGCAAAATGAAAGGTTGGTTTGCATACACCCAACAGTCCTATGTTCACTGGGCAACCTTCCATGTGTGCCTCAAGAGTCCAAGTTCTGTCATAGCCCAGGGCTTCAAAGTCTTCACTTCAGCAGCAAAGGAAGAAAAATAGAAGATATAACTGCTTTTTAACCTTGCCCAGAAGTCAGCAGATCACTCTGCACATACTCCACTGGAAATAATAGTCATTTAGACGACTTTTAGGTCCTTTTAGATGCAAGTGAGGCTGGAAAATGTAGTCCATGGCTTGGCACTTACTCAAATTTACTTTATAAATGGGTAGCATAAATCTTTGGAGAGTAGCTGTCTCTTGAACACATTCTTCACACTATTTTATTCTGTGTATGTGTACTTCATTTATCTTAGAAATGTTTCCAATAGTCGATACAGGGCTGATCCATCTAAAAACCTTTTTAACAGCTGCATAGTACAGGTACTTCTGTCTTACATCTTTCATTTCAGCAGCATGACTACAACAAATACAGGTATTTCTGCTATAAAAGTTGACTGAAATACCTGAGGTTTCTGCAAAATAATCAGGCTGCTGAGATATATATTGGAGAATTATCCTGAAGAAAGAGAGCTTGCAGACTTGGAGACTAGTTAGCTCTCCCTCTCCAAATCCATTTGGCCTTGGTTACCTGTTGCAGCCTATCATAGTGGATTTCATCCCATCCTGCTGCCTACAGAGTGGGTATTAACCCTCCTTTCCACCTTTGTTCCTTCCTCCTCACACACCTCTTTTTGCTTGTAGCAGGGGCTTAATAGCCTGAAGACTCTCTCCTAAGCCACTCTGCCCTTGTACACAGCAGGTTGGAAGATTAAAAACAAAAAAAGTAAAAGCTGTCAACCAAAGACTGATAGGATTCAGTGTGAATCTGCCCTATCTTTGAGTAGGATAACTCAAGCATCTATATTCCACTCTTATGGATAATTTATACACAGTACTCCTAACTTGATTTTGCATCCTTTATTGACTATTAAGCTGCACTTTTATTTCACTATCCTCTAACAATGTTTCTTGAGATCACCTCCAAAATAAAGTACTCAGATCCGTATCTGAGGGTCTTTCCTGGGGAACCCAAACTAAGACATTCCTTTTCCCAGTTCCTAGCCTGCAGGCCTCCCAATAGTCAGGCTGGTTGGAAGCTTACCAGACAATGTTCAAGCTGCAGTCATTAATAATGGGCGAGACAGCACAAAAAAAGCACTTGAAGCCACTGTTACTCAGTGCAAAGTGCATTAACATGTGAGGGAAAATCACATAGAAATCAACATGACTTCTGTGTTATGATGATAGCTCTTTCCTACTTATAAATTATACACAAAATTATACCAGAGTTTCTTCAGTAGTCATCTCTGGTGGACATTTATCTTATTTCCACTCTCAGTGTTTACAGACAATGATGCCAGGACTCCTCTTGTGCATAGAACCTTTCATGTGTGGGTACACCTGTCTTTGGTATATATTCCTAAAAGTAGAATTCCTGGATCAGAAACACATGTACAGCAATTTTGAGAACTATTAATGAGTTGCTTTCTTGAGTTTTCACCAACTTTGACTCCCATGTATGACAATGCTTTTTCCTCCTTACTACCTGACAACAAAACATTATTTTTACCTCTGCCTATCTAATGAGCGAAAAATGGTATCTCAGTATAGTTTTAATTCAAAATTCTAAGAAAAAATGAGCATCTGTTCAGGATTTTACGAAACTGTATTGCGTTTCTCATCATCTATTTATATTCTTCAAATTGTTAATATTTGTCTTATTGATTTGTAAGAGCTCTTTATGTATTAATGTTATCTTTTATCTGCAATATAGAATTACAAATATATTTCCCCAGTTTAGAGTTGGCCTTTTTACTCTGCTTATGGTGTTTTGCTTTGTTTTGTTTTGTTTTTGAGGCGGGGACACAGAAAGGGAAGGGCAGCAAATGAAAAGCAGGCTCCATGCCCAGCCCAGAGCCCAATGCCAGGCTCCATCTCACAACCCTAAAAGCATGATCTGAGCTGAAATCAAGAGTCAGATGCTTAACTGAGCCATCCAGGCACCTCTTATGGTCATGGAATTTTTTTTCTTTTTTCTTTAGTCAAATTAATTAATATTTTCCATTATGACTTCTGAAGTTTATGTCTTTCTTCTGTAATTAAAAAAAATCTCAGAGTTTTTTCTAATACTTTTATATTTTCATTTTTAAAGATTAAATCTTTGCTCCATAAGCCATGAGCTGTAAGGTAAGAACCCAACATTTTATATGTATACACTGGCTAACCAGTTGTCACATCATTTACTATGGAATAATCCACCTTTTTCACATTAACTCAAAACATCACCTTTATTATATGCTAAATTTCCATATGTATTTATTTCCATACTCTCCATTTATTCAATTGATCTGCTTGTCTATTCATGTGTTCTTACCACATTATTTAAATCAAGTTAGCTTTGTACTGCCTTTTTTTTTTTTTTTTTTTTTTTTGCTTTGTACTACTTTTAACATCTGAGTGGGATAGTCTCTCTTCATCATGCTACTTTTAAAGACTTTTCTGGATTATTACTTGTTTATTTTTTCATGTAAACAATAGAGTCAAGTTGGCTAATTCTAAAAATCACCCCAAAAAGATGTGTATAGTAGTAGTCTCTTACTACTTCTGTAGCCTACTCTCTGTTTTTCTGTCCATAATAAGATGCTGTTTCTGTCTTAACACTAAAAGTTACTGTCTTTCTAGTTTTGTTTTGAGAGAGAGAGCATGGGAATACAATAAAGAAGGACAGACGGAGACAGAGTCCCAAGCTGACCCTCCCACTGAGCACAGAGCCCCATGCAGGGCTCGATCTGAAGACCCTGAGAGCATGACCTGAGCCAAAATCAAGAGTTGGATGCTTAATTGACCATGCTACCCAGGCACCTCTGAAAATTTAATCTTTTAAAAGCTTGAGCTCACTCTCATTACATAAAAAAATAATCAAGAATATATTAATTGCTATATCCAGTAGCCTTTGCCTCTTGGAAGTTCAGATACTGTTAACCATTCACCCTTATTTTTTTTTTAAGATTTTATTATTTATTCATGAGACAGAGAGAGAGAGAGAGACAGAGACAGAGACAGAGACACAGGCAGAGGGAGAAGCAGGCTCCATGCAGGGAGTCTGATGCGGGACCTGATTCTGGGACCCCGGGATCACACCCTGGACCGAAGACAGAAGCTCAACCGCTGAGCCACTCAGGTGTCCCTCATTTACCCTTTCTTGAAATTCTCTCCTTTCTTTGTTTCTGTCTGATTCATTTAGATACTTAGCATCCCTTTCTTACTACTTTTCCTTAGCTCTTTCAGAGAAATTCACTCAAAAACATTCTGTGTCCTTGGTATACTATTTTCCCTTAAATATATATAATGAAATAAATAAATATATTTATGTATATAGTCAATTTTTTTATATAGTCAATTCTTATCTATCTCTCTCTGCAGTTAATTACCACTAAAATTCTACCTCTAGTTCTGAGCACCTAAAAAGTACATGCCATATGTTAGGTATGAAATGAATACTTAATAAAGCACCAGTGCTAATTTCCAAATTCTAGTTAAAAATTTCAGCTGAAATACTCCTTAGTTATCAACACATCAACATATAAAATACCTGTATATGTAGAAGAAATAACTGCCCAGAATCCTACATTGGTCAAACCATACAAGAACACTGAATTATTCTGGGCACCCCATTTCTCAGGAGAGGTAGTAACCAATTAGAATGAATCCAAAGAAGGGAGCTAGTACAAGATTTACATTATAAGAAGATATGTTGAAGTTAGGATGCTTAGTCATCAGAAGAGATGATTAGAAAAGACATAAATGTCCTAAAATACATGAAGAGCCTTGAAGGTAACACCTTCTTACAAAGTCTTTCAGTCTGTGATCCATCCCAAAATTTTGTCATATCAAACACCCTAACATATACTTTCCCTTCTCAAAATCTAATGACTTCCAATGTTGACAGAAAGTACAAAAAAATTTGTGCAAAGAAAAACCTTCTATAACCCTTTGCTAATTTCTTAATATTATTTTCACTACTCTCTCATTAATCCTTTTCTTCATTTAAATGCCTAGTGCTTTGGTATATATCCACTGAATCGGATACTACTAAATAATCCCTTTCTTTTGTGTATACCTATACCTCAAGGTCTAGCTCAAATAGTATCTCCTCCACAGGCTTTGATCATTACAGAAGGAAGACATCCCATCCCATTCTGAGGATATGTGATACTAACCATCAAAATCATTCCCTTAGAATTGTGTTCCTTGTTTGGCAGTCATGTATATGTCCTAACCGTAATTCTGCATTTTAAGATCCTATAGCATTGCTGTTAAATGGAACTTTCTACGATGAAGGAAATAATCTATTATCCGTGCTGTCCAATAAAATGGCCACTAGCAACATGAAACTATTGAGTATATAAATCTGGCTACTGGCTATATTAAAAAAGAATGGTCCTGGGAGGCAATAAATTAGTTTTCTGATCTTAGAATATTTACTGAGAAATAACTATGTTTCAGGTCCCATTTAAACATTTTATACCTATTATTTCATTTTTACTTTTCTATTATTATTCTGTTTTCCAGATAAGTAAATTGAATTCCAGAAAGGTTAAGTAACTGCATAAAGTCCTAATTCTTTGGGATTAAAAAAGAATGAGGCTTATCCACAGACTACTGAAGTTAGAATATTAGAAAATATGGGAAGGACGTTAGTAAATCATAAAACAGTATTCTTAAGATATCATTTTACCTTCTTTTGGTCTCTCTTATGATATTTAGTATATCACTTTAAACATAGTAATTATATCTGAATCAGATGAAAATTTTACATGGTTTACATGTAATTTGTCCTTGTACATAATGTGTTTCTTAATATTTGAATGGACGTTAAATGTGCAAAACTGATATCATAATAGTAAAGTGTGGTAACAGACACAGAATGGAATATTACTGAAGAATAAAAGGAATGAAGTACAGATGCATGTTACAACACAGATGACCACATAAACATTATGCTTTGTAAAAGAAGCCAGTCACAAAAGACTACATATTATATGAAACATCCAGAATAGATAAATCCATAGAGACAAAAAGTAGATTAGGGCTAAGAGGGCTGCGAGAATTAGGGGGAAATAAGGAGTGGATTTTTTTCTAGGCTGTTGTAAATGTCCTAAGACTGTAGTGATAACTGCATAACTGCGATTATAATCAAAACCATGGAATTGCACACTTAAAATGGGAGAACTGCATGGTATGAAAATGATATCTAGATAATTGTTTAAAAAAGTGGAATCATAATTTTATGTTTAAAAAGGGGGATATTCTTAAGGGCTAAATACAAATTATAAAATATCTAGAATATAGCTTTACATTTTAGCATAATCTTTGACAGAAACATTTCTAACATATTTAAGAGTAAAGTGAAATAAAATTGTGGTTTTCAAAATTGTTTTTTCAGGAATGGACAAAAGAAATCTTTCTTAGAAACTCAATAAAACAAAAATAATCTGGAGCTGCCCTGGTTGAAGCCGAGTGGAGATTCAGACCTCTCCGACTCAGACTCCTGCACTTTCTTCAATATTGGCATCTAAGGAATCTCTACAGGGTTTGGGGAAGACAAATTTGAAAGTTGCAGCAAAAAACAACATAAATAAATAAATACAAGGAAGTAAAAACTCTGCAAATTGAAGTGTTTGCTACTCAACAGGTTACCACCTTGTAATAATGGCTCAGAATGGTCTTATGTTAGTAATACACAAACACAAGAATTCTCTTTAGTAAATTTGAATTCTACTTCTGAGATTAGATGTAAGACATGTTGTTTAAAAGTGTGAATTGTTCTAAAGTCAAGATTTACCTCTAATTTTTGTGGTTTTTTTTCTTACCTATTTGGTTTAGGAACTTTTTAATTTTGCTTACAACAACAACAACAAAAAAATGAAAACATCCCAAAATTAAAAAACAGGTGCCCTAGTTCTGTGATAGCAGGGAGGCTGCATTCCTAGAGTAATACTACCTAATCAATAAGGAAAAAGGGGTAGTTTTTAACCCACATGTATTTATGTAACTTATGTAACTCACTTCTACTTAAATGGCTTGTTAACACCTAAAATTTATATTATTTAATTATACATGACATGTTATACTATACTTTGTTTTAGTTACACCAAAATCATAACTGATCATTTATTTCCCTCAAAAATATTTTTAACTTAAAGTTGAAGATGAATAAAACCGTGGTTTTCAAAATTGTTTTTTCAAGGGTGGACAAAATTAATCCTATTGGCAACAAAATAGAGCAGAAAAATCTTCTCAATGTTCCCATTTCTACTGAACTCTAAATCACCACATTGGTATCTGTCTTTAAATAGAAATTAGTAGACTCTACATTTATAGTTTATGAACAAGGCATGATTCTTTCCTCCTTAGAAATGTCTTTTGGATCTTCTTTCTTTTTTTTTTTTTAAGATTTTATTTATTCATGAGAGACATAGAGAGAGAGAAGCAGAGACACAGGTAAAGGGCGAAGCAGCTCCCCGCACAGAGCCCGATGTGGGACTTGATCCCTGGGCCCTGGAATCACGCCCTGAGCTGAAGGCAGATGCTCAACTGCTGAGCCATCCAGGCGTCCCATGGATCTCCTTCCTTTCTTTTTCCAAAGCTACTAACTTCTCTTGAATCAAGTTTGCTTCTCCTATCTTTTCTATTTACTGTTATTAGAATAGTTCTCAAGTCCTATCTCTATAATGTTACTTTCCTACCCCAAAATTTACAAATGATCTCTATAAATCAAATTCTTCTCAGTCTCTGTGACAGTTAATTTTATATGTCAACTTGACTGGGTCATGTGGTGCCCAGATCATTTGGTCAAGCATTCTGGGTATTTCTATGAGGTAGTTTTGGATGAGATTAACATTAATATCAGTAGAATGAATAAAGCAAATTGTACTCTAAAATGGGAGTGACCTTAGTGTAATTAGTTGAAGGTCTGAATGGAACAGAAGTCTGACTCTCCTCTAGTAAGAGCAAATTCTGCCTGATGGCCTTCAAACTGTGTAATATCTGGTCTTCCTGATTGAAAGCCTTTGAATTGGAACAACAGCTCTGCAGATTTTAGACCTGCCAGCCTCCATAATCACAAGGTCAATGTAAATCTGTCAATCAATCAATCAATCATTCATCTGTCTCCATCCTATTGGTTTTCTCTGGAGAGCTCTAATATACTATTATAATTCTGTAGTCTCATTTCTCCAGTTCATTCCTTATTAGACCTCAATAGATTCTCCACTCTACTGAATCAAATCTATTTGTCATCTTCTCATAATTTGCACAATTCTATCCAAATGCTTTTATTAAATAACTGACATATATCTACACCACCTATATTTGCTTTGCACATATTCCTCTCCAGCTAGGCTGTAAAGTACTTGAGAACTGGAGCCTCTATTCTCTTTACTTTTTTTCTACAAGGACTAATCATGTGAAATATAGTGTGTGTATGTGTATATTTGTGTATATGTGTGTATGTGTGTATATACACTTTAAAACATAAATATATAGATTATAAAATTTACCTTTAAAATCTGTCACAAAAAAAACACACAAAAAAAATCTGTCACAAAATTTAATTTTAATTTGTTTTTGTTTAGAAGAATCACACTTTGGGTTAAAATTGTCATTTACCAGTATTCTTCCATAGTCATTTTACTCTGCTGTAACAGAGAACAAGTTACAGACAAACTTTAGCTAATTTAAGAGTACAATTGACAGAATGTTTTAATGTTGGGATGAAGTGCATACTTTATATTTTTCAAACTCAGTTATATTGCTTTGCTAAAAGTAAATAGTACCTTCAGGATACCATCTGGTAAAAATCTCTCTGTGGATTAACCCAAAAAAGGAAGTGAATGAATTTTTATATATTGCATAGTTGTGGTTACAAAACTGCAGTAAAAATATGTTTTCAATGCACTGGTGTAAGTGAGACTTTAGCTACCTCATCTGATTTGATCCAAAAGGCTTGGAATATTTAAGGCCATATCTCATCAACAGGGAAAAGGAGGGGTGTTTTCTTTTCTAGCATTCCTACGACTTGGGAGAAAAAAAAAATCCAGGAAATTGAAGTCCAGAGCTAGAAAACATAAATTGGTCTTTTAGAAATCATTCATTAAAAAATAACATGCAGTTCCTTAATAATAGGATATGTCTGAGAAGTCTGAGACTGTCTACAACAATTAGATGACCCAACAATGTTACTGTGTGCATCCTTTCCAATGCAAAATGGTCAATTTAGTTTTTACCTTTTTTTTTTTTTTTTTTAAATAATGTGTTGTCCAAGCCTTGATCTAGTCCAATGACTAGAGCAATGGAACTTCCCCTCTCTCCTCTAGGGAATCCATTCCAGAGACTAATAGATTTCACTGTCAGGAAACATTTCCCAGATTCAGTCTTAAATTTCCGTTACTTAATTTCATCCCATTACTTGAATAGAAACCCCTTATTCTACTCTTAAAAATGACTTGGCTTCCATGATGTTTACATCTTTCAAATATTTGTGAAATGTTATCATAACTGGACTTAGAGATGGACAAATATATATTTTGTTATTTTAATCTTCTCCTTCAAGCTAAAGACTAAAGCCTATTATGTATGTATTTTCTAGTTTGAGCACTACTCAATTTACTTAGTGAGGTATTTACACCTTAAAGTGGTATTTGTGTTATGATCTCAGCAATACCATTTACAGAACTTTTATCTTCCAGCCATTCGACATGAAGCTTTTGCATATACAGACTAAAATCTCATTGACTGATTTTACTCTCATATTGCATTACAAGATCATATATAATTTGCTACCCACTATCATCTCAAAGTCTCTTGGTATTACTGCTTTCCAAGTACTATATATCCTGCCAATTGAATGGCTGTGTTTCTGATTATTTTTCCCCGATGTATTAGCTACATTTTTCCAGGTTGAATCACATTTCATTTCCTGCCCATATTTCTAACCACTTTAGGTCCCTTTTATCTGCCCTCACTGGTTTTGTCAACACTCTTCAATTTAGTATCATCTGTAAATTTAATTAACATGATGTGTATCCTCTCTTATAAATCATTAATGAAGTTTTTCTATAATGATTTATTTTTTAAAATTCTAATGCTGCTTCATGTTTGTAGTCTTGCTATAGTCTTAAAAATGTACCACTTTTTGCCACTTGATATTTATTTCAGTATTTTAGGAGTAGCTAATGGTGGACTAACAACAGAATCATACTCAAGATCACTGTTTTTTTTTAATATTAACACTAAATTGCTATTATGATCATTTCTCTGAAGATTAACAATGTTTTTGCAGTCACTTTTCCACCTTTCTGCAGTTCTACATATCCTAAATGTGGTCTAAGACCTCATTATGATGTTCTCACATATATAATGTAAAATTATCAAAGATCTCTTATTCCAAATTCTGTTGTGCAATGAATTTAAACTTTTGATACCAATTTACCTTAACAGTATTCTCTTATATTAAGTGATAGAAATTAATTTAAAATGCTTCTATTTTGGGACGCCTGGGTAGCTCAGTGGTTGAGTGCCTGCCTTCTGCTCAGGTGTGATCCTGGAATCCTGGGATCAAGTCCTACGTCGGGCTCCCTTCATGGAGCCTGCTTCTCCCTCTGCCTGTGTCTCTGCCTCTCTCTCTCTCTCTCTCTCTGTGTCTCTCATGAATGAATAAATAAAATCTTAAAAAAAATGCTTCTATTTTAAATATTTTGGAATTGGTAAGTTAAATCAGTTCATGGTTCATATGAACTTAGCACTATTTTGTTCCTCCTTTACAGTTATAACTGTGATTTCTTTTTAATTTATTGGTTATTTAAAATTGTTTTATGTATTAAAACCTATTTTTAATTATATTTTTATGAATAAGTATATCAGACTTCTAAAGGTATGTTTTCAATACGTAATATTAGAAATAATACTGCACATACCCACTACCCAGATTTTAAAAAGCTACTATTGGTAACATTAACAATTACTTATCTACAGCTTTTTCTTTTCTCTCCCTTAGGATAACTGCTTCTGTGCATTTTATGAAAAGAGTTTATCTTTTTTGTTTATACAATCATATACATATCCTTATAGCTAAGAGATATTCTTCAAAAACTGAACACATCAGGCATTTTAATTATCAATTTTCATCTTATATTAATTCATTCCTTTTTTTCCCCCTCTAAATATTTTGCTTTTCCACATGGATATCTTTTGATATGTCTTCAATAATCCTGGAAGAAAGCATACATTTTTTTCCTTCAATTTTCACTTTACCTAAATCTCTAGTGTTACCTTTATACACAATTTTCTATTCTTTTTTTAATCAATACCCCTTACCTTATTTTTGAACAGTTTGTGGGTATGTGTCTTTGTGGGTGTGATATGCCTCTTTTTCATTTAGGGGTATATAAACATTCTAATATTACTTATTATGGCCTAAGTAGGGCATATATGTCTGATTTCACATACTTGAGCCAATAAGATGATCCCCTAACCTGCCCTTCAGCCAAGTCTTATATTTCAAAATATTTGTTAAGGGAATAGAACACTCATGTGGGTACCTAAACATAAGAAATGTATTTATTCCCTAATAAATTTAAACTTCTGTTCTTTTTTAGTTATCAAAATTTTACTTTCATAGTTGGTTCCATCTTAATTTCCACTTCTCATCTCTATATCCATGCAACAACTTTAATATATTTCTATCTTTTAAACCAAAATTTAACTCAATAATCCTTAATTGTGTTAGTATGATACAATAAAAAGCTGATAATCTAGGGTTTCTTCATATTTGCCAATTATCTTATTATTACTTTAAAAAGTGACATGTAGTTCATTATTTAGGGAATGGTTTGTACTGTAAACATTTGGTTTACAATAGAAAAAAAATGGAAACTAATAATTATGCCTCCAGGTAAGTGAAATATAAATGTAATTCTCCAATGGAATACTAGGAACCTAATTAAGATTGGTTCTTAATCCTAAAAAAGGTTATCAAATTTACTCCCTGTCAGTGAGTGTCTCTTTGTTCAGTAATATCTGGGTTATAGAATCAACCACCTTGGGGGCCTGCACACTTGAGTAACAAATACAAGTTTACAAAAACCAAGCCATCAGATTTTGGTCTCACAAGGGATAATTCCATGGTACCATTTACTTTCCAGAGCTTCCCATGGGATCAAGCTAAGGCTAGACTAGACTTCTTTTGAAACCACATCTTTGCCTATCTTCTTCCTCTGCCCTTTACTGCTTTCCTCACTTTCTTTTTAAGAATACTCTCTAAATAAATCACTGCACACAAATCTTTCTTAAGCTCTGCTTTCTTGAGGTGCTTCTCGTTTTACCTAAGAGAGCTGGTGACAGAAATGGTCTCAGAAAGTACATCTAAGGGTGAGATTCTAGAGTTGATTCACTCACCACTGGCTGGCTGTTAATAAGGACAAAATTAGTAGTCAGTGATTTCTAAGATTCTGTAGTAGTATAACTGCTGAGACTTTCACCTGGGTGAACTGAGATGGAATACGTACAGAAAATAATTGACTGGCTTACTATCTCCAGATATTGTACGAGAGCAGGTGATATTTCAGGGTTGGAATCCAGACACAGAAGATAAGAGTTAAGGATGTCAGGAAACTATGTGGCTATGTTATCAGACAGGACATCTTAAGTGAGTATATTGATGGCATCTAGAACAACAAAATAATACAAAATTAGGGGGGAAAGCACTCAGCCTGGTATAAGCTCTTACTTAACATAGAACAATAACTGAGAGATTGGTACATGACCACCAAAAAGCAAGGTAGTCAGATGATTGAAAAGTTGTTGTGTTACAGGATTATTTTTAGCAGAAGATAGAGGAGTGATGGGTTATAAACAGCAAAAAGGAACCTGAAATAATAATGAGTAACCAGTATTAGATTATAATGAGGGAGCAAAGTAGTTTCCACTCAAGAGGGATCTAGAGGTAATAAAATTCTTAGGGTAGCTCCAAATGTGAAACGAGTGCAAGAATAACTGAAAAGGCTGAAGACCTAAGATAATTTTTTCTTATAGGACAAATTCTACAGGGCACAATGGAAAGGTGTGGAAGAGAAAAAGCACTGAAAGATCATGAGGTCAAACACAGAGCATTACTTGGATGAAAGTTTAAAATAAAAGAAAGGGGGATCCCTGGGTGGCGCAGCGGTTTGGCGCCTGCCTTTGGCCCAGGGCACGATCCTGGAGACCCGGGATCGAATCCCACATCGGGCTCCCGGTGCATGGAGCCTGCTTCTCCCTCTGCCTGTGTCTCTGCCTCTCTCTCTCTGTGACTATCATAGATAAATTAAAAAATAAATAAATAAATAAATAAAATAAAATAAAAGAAAGGACTACGACAGCGGCCAGTATGTATTTGGGTTCATGATCAAGGATGACAGAAATATGGAATGTGGTGGAATTAAGGAATGTGAGAGAAACTAAAAATAGTTCAGATATAATATCTTATTATAACCCTTTGTGGTAGATAAAAGCATGACTGAGAAACTATATAATTTTCTCAAGGATGTGCAGATATTAAAGGTAGGAGTAATGAAAAAAAAAATAAAGGTAGAAGTAATGATTTTTACTCGGTTCCACCTAGATCTAAACTCTATACTTTCATCATTAAGTGCAAGAGATGCTTATGATTCCAGATGTTTATAGGCTGAGACCTCAGTTAGGTGAGGAAGGCCTGACTAGCAGATGAGAATCTCTGCATGGATTATGTTGGAGACCCCCACCCGACACACACACACCCAAAGGAATCCAAGCCCTAATATACTAGAAAAGAGTAGTTCTTTTCTTAGACTTTTTTGTCTTGGTAGAAATCACAACAGTACCTAAAGGGCAGAAGAGTTTTTTTTAACGGAGCTGGTTGTGACATAGATTGGCGGCTTGGAACATTAATCCCAGAGAGAAGCCACAAGTCACTGGTTCTCAAGAAAGACCCTCAGTCACCCTGTGGCATCAAACTAATTCTAAAGATACAGAAATATGTGCTTTGATTTTTTAGTTAATTGAAAAAAATGAAAAATTAAAATTTCACTTTGTGTGTTATTAACACTATTTTTGTATTCTCTGTTTTGGTGTTTAATTTGTACATCCATTAGAAGTTGCCAAGGGCTTAGATAAAAATCAGATTAATCACTTTTCCTGCATCTAGCATCTTTGTTTTGGGAAAAAAAATGTGAGATTATTGGTAGAAATATTTGGTCTGTGATCACTGTCATGTCGTCTGAATAATTCCTCTCATATATAAAATCATTACATTGTTGAACATAGATTGTGTACACCCACACACATAAAACTTCAAAATGCAACTAGTCATAGTACCATTTAGAACAGATCATTTCTATCTTCTTTAAGAACAAAATAAGAGTTGAGACAAGTACTCTGGCTTCTCTTTATCTGGTCAATGGCAAAAGGGCAAACCCTGGGACACTGTTTCATCATATTAATTTTTAAAGTCCAATTAAAGGTAACATCTACAATCTTCCTTCTGTTGTGTTTGCCAAATATTTTTAAACATTAAACAAGGTGCTGATTGCAAGAGAAGAGGAAAGCTCTTGCTGCTAGGGCTCTGCCAGTGATAAAATCTTTGTCCCTGGAGACTTTGGTAAACATTCAGTCACATGAAACAATGTATATTACACAAAAGCTCACTCTATTCTAAGGGCTTTTTAATCCAAATATAGCCTGATATTATTATTAGCTCTGATTTCATTGCTTCCTATAAGAGCATAGGTATCAGATTCTAAAATAAAAATATTAAATAAAAAACTTAGAACGGTCTAAACCTGAAGAAAACTGCCTTAACGAAAATTGGTACATATTCCTTTTTTAAAGATATTATTTATTTATTCATGAGAGACACAGAGAAAGAGGCAGAGACATCAGCGTGGGGAGCCTGATGGGGCACTCAATCCCAAGACCCCAGGATCATGACCTGAGCCAAAGGCAGATGCTCAACCACTGAGCCACCCAGGTGTCCCTTGTTACATATTCTTAACTATTCAGAAATTTGTATATCTTCATAATTTAATTCTAGGAATAAGAGCTCTGTATATTTGGGCAGACTCTCGGGTTCAGGTAGGGAAGATATGGATTCTATCATACCCACATGTACTTCCTACTACTCTCCTTATCTATATCACTTGGGGCTCTTCTGGTTAGAAGTGGCCAAAACTATCTCGAATTGCTTAGCAAAATGAGAAATTTACTAAAATCATACTGGGGTATCTATGAGTACAAGAAAAAATTGTATAAAAATGAAGGACAAAGACACAGAACTTTTTACAGATTTTTTTCTCATATCCCATCTATCTTTATGGGCCAGCTTAATCCTCTATATCACTGTGGTCTGGCTTTTCCCACATAAAGAAAGAGGTGGCTACCTAGACCTAGGAATTTATACATTTCACAGCTTTAATTTTAGTCTTTCAGTCCCAAATCCAAAATTCTTTTTTTTTTTTTTTCCAAATCCAAAATTCTTAGGAAGATTTTCACTGGCCCAACTAATGAGCCATGTGTCTATTTCTGGGCCTATTCACTCTGCCTACATAGGTAGGGACCTATGTCTAGCTTGGACAAATAGCTAAGTATCTCTGAAGTGCACACTTGGGACCAAGAGATGTGCTGAACATTAGAATGGAAAGAGAAAGTTCCAGAAAAGATATGCTAGACACACTATGCCATAAATGTTCCCTACTCTGAAAAATTCTCTTCCTAAGTTTAAATATTAAGTTTTACTAATGTCACTATGCATTTTTTTCTCTTGAACCAAAAACAGTAATCATATGGAAGACAACTGATTTAATTTTGTTTGGCAGTTCTACCAGCTTATACTTTTGTAGGCAATGCTATAATTTCTAGGTTTAAGTATTTATATCCTACCTTGTTCCAGAAATAATTTAAGACAGCTTGAAAAAGAAATACATTACATGATACCAGAACATAAATTAAATGTGAAACAAAAGGGAAAAACAGGGCAGAGACAGAATGAAATAATAAATAATGTATTCTATAATGCAGGGATACACATTCACTAGGTAGGCCACAAAGTTTTCCAGTAACTTTTCTAATCACTGGCTAAGTTTTCTAATAACTTTGTCATTACATAACTCATAATGCACTTTAGGTAGTAAACCAATTGCTTAAGAAGCATAGAATGCACACCTAGAAATGTAAACACGTGCTTCATAAATGACCAAGCTTTCAAAAAAGCTTCTGCTAAAAAATCGTTACTTAGCCTGAATTATATTCTCTATGCCACAGTTCATTTATTAGGGACAAAGGATGAAGAGTAACAACGTTAGGGAGGAGGCAAAGTGGGCGAGTTCCTACTTTTGAAGTGTTCTAGGATATAAATTTGAGCAGAAGTCTGAGCAAATGGTACCTACTTAAGAACATCTGAGAGAACATTCAGGTGGAGGAAACAGTAAGCATTAAGCCCAGAAAATGGAGCATACTTAGCATGTTCAAGGAAAAGCAAGGAGGCCAGTGTGTCAGAGCAGAATCAGTGAGGGGTAAAGTAGAGGGCAATGAGAGGCAGGACAAGACTACAAAGGGCACTGTATGTCATGGTGAAGACAGGATGCTGTTCCAAGTGAAAAGGCAAATTATTAGAGGGTTCTGAGCAGAGAAGTTATATGATCTGACTGGTTTTAAAAAGAGGACTCTGTGCAGAGAACAGACTTTGAGGAGGTAAAAATGGAAACAGACAGATAGTTAAGAGGCTATTAGAGATGTCTAGATACGAGAACAAAGTATCTTGGACTAAGGGGGAACACTAGAGGCAAAAAATAAATAAATAACAGTGGTCATATTTGGGATATATTTTGGAAGTAAACCTGACAAGTTTTGCTGATGGACTGAATGTAGAGTGAGAGAAGACTGGCAGTTCAAGAACAGTCTCCTAAAGTTGATGGCGATAAGCTTGGTTACTAGACACTTCTGCTAAAGTTATTTATCTTGACACAGCAAGAGATAAAAGATGCTTAACTGTAAAACAGGGAAATAAATATTGTATAACTTGAAAACCCCTCACTTTCCTTTATGGCCTCAACTGTTCATGTACAACAATATAACTATTAATCACTGCAGACAACGGTACAATTTAAAAATGGCCTTCTGTTAGTTTTACAGAATGCCTGGTCATGCCCTAATGTTGCCTCTTCTTGAAAAGACCTTTAGTGCAAAGAGAGGGGTGAGCCCACAATACCAAATCTTCTAAGTTGATGAAACTAGAGACCTTCTGAGCAGGTCACCTACTTTGAATTTGACATGCATTGGTATTCTTTAATAACAGACAGTAAAAGAGGAGCAAAGCTGTGAAGGGAAGTAGTATGGAAAGGGTTAATGAAATCCTCATTTTCCAAAATGGTTCATGGTTGGATGCATTTTGTAATTCGGAAATGAAGGGGAGCTAGGAAGAAAGGGGGGTAAGGAAAGCATGTAAATTGGGTTTATCTAGAACCATCAATAGTATTATCTAAAATCTGTCATTTGATTAAGATGTTTTTCTAAGAATTTCATATTGCAGACAAACAAAAGCTCTGAGAATTTGTTATCAGAAGACCTGCCCTACAAGAAATGTTGAGAGAGGTTTTCAAGCTAAAGGAGAATACCAGATCTATACAAAGAATGAAGAGCACTGGAAATGAAAACTGTGTGGGTAAATATAAAACATATTTTTCTTTCATATCTTAATTTCTTTAAACACTGTACAGTTGGCTTATAAGGGAATGAAAATTTAAATTATGATACCCAAAACAAGAAGAATGGTGAGGAAAGTAGAATTATGTGATATAGTATAATATTCTATGATGGCAGACTGTGATAACCTAAAATTGAATATTATAAACCTGAGTAAACACTGAAAGTAATAATACAGAATATGTGACTAATAAACCAGTAGTATATATTAAAAAACTATTAATTCATTCAAAAGTAAGCAGGAAAGGAGGCAAAAAGAACAAAGAAAGGATGAACAGAAAACAAGGGGTGCATGAGTGGCTCAGTTGGGTAAATGTCTAACTTTGGCCTGGGGCATGCTCTCATGGTCCTGGGATCAAGCAACATGGCAGGCTCCCTGCTCAGTGGGGAGTCTGGTTCTCCCTCTCCTCTGCTTCATCCACCCCTGCTTGTGTTCTCTCTCTCAAATAAATGAATAAAATCTTTAAAAAAAAAATAACAAGATGGTAGGCTTAACCCAAAGCACATTAAAAGTTAAATGTAAGTGGCCAAAACATTTCCATTAAAAGTAAGAAACTGTCAGACAATAAAAAATGAGAATCAATATTTATAAGGGCACACATTAAATATAAAATACAGAAAGGTTAAAAGTAAAAGAACAAAAAAAATGCAAACATTAAGCATAAGAAAGCTAAAGTTGCTATATTTAGATCAGACAAAATCAAGTTCAGAACAAGGATATTATCAGACATAAGACATCGCATAATGATAAAAAAAAAAGGTCAGTTTAGCGAGATGACATAATAGTAAATGTGTATCCATCTCATAACAAAAACTTCAAATGCTGACAGAAATAAAAGAAGATATACATAAATCCTACAACCATAATTAGAAAATTTAATATCCCCTTCCTAGTAGTTGATAAAAAATTAAAAAGTATAGATTAGAAGAACTAGAGCACACAATCCTAAAATTTGTATAGAACTTAAGACCCCAAAGAGCCAAAGCAATCTTGAAAAGACAAAACTACAGGAGTCACAATTTCCGACTTCAAGTTATATTACAAAGGTAAAGTAATCAGTACAGTATGGTACTGATACAAAAACAGACATATATATCAATGGAACAGAATAGAAAACCCAGAAATGTCAATTCACAATTATACAGTCAATTAATCTTCAACAAAGCAGGCAAGAGTATGCAACAGGAAAAAGACAGTCTCTTCAACAAATGGTGTTGGGAAAACAGGACAGCATCATGCAAAAGAATGAAACTGGACAATTTTCATTCACCATATGAAAAAATAAACTTTCAATGAGTTAAAGACCTAAATGTGAGACCTGGACTCTTGATTTCAGCTCAGGTCATGACCTCAGGGTTGTGAGATGGAGCTCTGTATCAGGCTCTGTGCTGGGTGTGGAGCCTGCTTAAGAGGGATCTCTCCCTCCCCCAACACCCTCTCTTCCTGCTCACTTACCTCTCTCTTAAAAACAACCCCCCCGCCCCCCAAAAAAAAAAACTAAACTAAACACAACTTAAATGTCAGAAATGAAGGAGCTGGCTAAAGACTTCTATATAACAAAATGCTGTATTTTTAAAAAATGCGGCAGCTTTACAGGTACTAATATGGCATGATCTGAGATGTCTTGTGAAGTTATAAAAGCAAAGTGCATAACAATATATAAAGGATACTATCATAAGTGTACACATGTGCTTATTAAAGAATCTATGCATATGTTATGTATTTTTATACATTCCCGTATACATAAAACATCTCTGTAAAAACAGACCAGAAGCTGGTGATAGTGGTTGCTTCTGGAGAAGAGACCTATGTGGTTTAGATATAAAAGTAGTATTACATTTCAGTAAATACTCTTTTTCGCTTTAGAATACAAACATTCCTTATTTAAAAAAAATATTTTAAGCATAAAAAATAAAGGTAACAAACATCATAAAATAATAAGTATGGATAATAAAACAAAAAGGCCTGAAGTCGAAGTCCTTGCTAGGTTATATAGACAGCTTGGCTTTCTATACATGCAGTCTCCTTTGAGGCTGCAGGCCCTTGTTTATCTAGATAGGACAGCCAAGAAACAAAGAGCTTCTGTGGCCTTTTTCTCTGTACCCTTACAGTTACGTCTAAAGCAAACATGGCAGGAGTCCTTTGCTATATACCTAAAGGGATTAAAAAGGTACAGATGGACAAGCTCACAGGAATCCCCATTTATTGCTAAAGTAGCCCAAACTCAGGTATCTTTTTTTTTGAGAGTGCAGATTCCATCTAAGCTACCGTGTATTCTTTGCTCTTTATCTATGATGGATAAAAAAAAGAAATGGTGCAGTAATTGCTTCATGACCACATACATACACAGGGTAGTCACAAAAGCTAGCAGTCAGAAATTGCTATTGTGGTGTTTTCCCGGTGTCAAGAACCCAGGGAAAGGCATTTTCAGGAAGCAAAATAAAAATATTTACCTTTCCTTGTATAAAATATTTAATTCTTCAGATTTTAAAATTAAAGTTACCCTCTATGTTCAGAACTACAGAACAGTATGACTCTATTTATAGCTCTAGAATTTTATCTTCTAGAATAATTTTTCCTCTCTGATTTTATTACTTCCTTCTGGAAAACAGTATATTTTTTGGATGTGATTTAAATGTCTTTTCTATTTTAATAAATAGAATTTTAAATTCTATCACTATTAGGTGAAATTTTATAAAAAGCGTATTTTATAAAGGGCTGTAAAAACTGACTTCCTATTTAAACAGATATTTGTATAAAGCATCTGCCTTGTCTTACTAAAATCACTTACAAAATAATCCTTGTTTGATTCATTAGTTCTAACAGTACCATTAATATAGAAAAAGTGATGTGACAGAAGTTAGTATTTAGAATTTATCTTATGAATTCTTAAGTATTTCATGAAGTACTCCATTTAAATGTCCATTGATTTCCTTTACCCATGGGTAAACTATTATAAGAGTATAATAGTTTTTTGCTATTGCTTTGCTATTGCTCAGGCAAAGCAGTAATTAGTTCCTTTAGGCATGTAAATAAGCATTACAGTAGTAGAGAATAAAAGCAGATATGCATCCATGTATCATTTCTTGAAACATGGAGATGGGTTGATATTTAGCTCAAAGTACACAAAACCTCACTTGAATTAGTTTGAAATTTGGGAGAAGATAAATCTGCAGCTAGGGAAAACTAACCCGTACTTTTAAATCAATCAAGAAAATTCTTCAGTTTACTTCCAGACAATAGTAACTATCTAGCCAAAAAAGTGATAACTTTTCTTTTCTATCTTTAGTGTCAAAGCTAAAGAGAAAATTTAGTTTAGTGGATTTGTAAAACACTATATATAATTTAGGTTGTCTTTTGCTTGTTTATCATTTATTTATTTTGCCTAAGTGTATAAGAAATGGGGAAATGAGTGAATGAGGCAAGACCTAAAAATGCCTAATGTCAATGGTAACAAAATTCCACCTCATTGAGTTATAGTTAAAATAATTAAGTCAAATATTCCTCATATGATATGAAAATGTCAGTGGGGAAACATACATGACTAAGCTCAAACATACTCCTTCATCTGAAAATTGTGTATCTTCCTCTCTCTAGAGCTTTCTCACATAGAAAAATAGTATGAGTCCCAAAGGTGGAATGTTTAGTAAGAACCCAGGAGAAAAGAATTACCAATACTCTGAGTAGAAAGACATTCTTTAGACACTACTTTCTTCAACTACTAAAAACAACAAAAAACAACTACAAAAAAAAAACAACAACCCTCTACTGCTTTAATAAAGGACATTGATCCATTCAAATTATAAAACACGTACGATACTTTATGTTGCTCACAAATATGTAAACATGTAGTGGGAATATAAAAACATGTAAGAATGAAAACATTGGATTTGGAAAACACTAAAGAAGGAGGGAGGGAAGAGAATGAGATAGGAGAGGAACAGTAGGAACTGTAATTGTATTTATGCTTAATTGGAGGAGAAAGATCAGCAGCAGGAAATCAGGCATAGTGCTAATACTTCACAAAGCTCGGATTAAGTCCATAGGTGTTCATTATATTTTTCTCTATTCTCATCTATATATTTAAAATATTTCACAATAAAATAAATAAAATACCATTTACAATAGCAACAAAAACACATATGCTACAAATAGAGCAAAAATATATAAAAGATTTATGAAAAAATTTCTAAGACTTTATTAAAAGACAGTAAGAAAGATAAATAAATGGAGAAATAATACATATTTATGGAAAGATGCTATATTTTAAAGAAAGCAGTTCTCCCCCAAATTAATCTATAAATTTAAAATTTTTAATAGACTTTTCCTTGAATTTGACAAGTGATCATAAAATACATATGGAAAAGCAAAGATGGCCATTATACTCATGAAGAAGGACAAGTTGAGGGATCTGTTCTACTGAAAATGTTCTTCTAATACCAATACTTATTTAAGCCAAGATAAAGACAGTGGCAGTAGCACAGGGAACAACGAAAAAAGAAAGAAAACAGTAACAGACCTATCTATTATGAAAACTTCATTTACAACACAGCTGGCAGTAATGATCAATGAGGAGAGGTTAATCAGTCCCATGGTGGGGCAGTTGGGTTTCAATATGGAAAAAGATGAAATTGCTTCCTTATTTCTCACTATATAGTGAATCACTTCCAGGTGGATTATAGTCCTAAATGTGAGAGACAAACTATTAAAGCTTTAAAAGAAATATGAAACAAAAGTTTTATAACAGTATAGCAGGGAAGGATTTCAACAAAAAACAAAAAGCATATTGAAAAAAAAAAGATTGACGATTGAATCACATTAAAATTACAAACATTTGTAAAACAAAGCACAGTAAAAAAAAAACTTTCAAAGATAAGCCACAACCTAAGAAAAGATGTTTGCAATATATACATACATCCAATAAAGGATTCATATCCTGTATATTTAAATAACTCCCCAAATCAATACAAAATGATAAACATATAGAAAAGGTGGCAAAAGAGAAGAGCTCTTCAGAGAACAAAAAGCACAAATGGCTCATAAACATATGATGGTCTTATTATTATGAGGTAACTCCAAAATAAAACCAAAAATACATTTCAGACCAATAAGACCCATAAAATATTGACAATATTTAAAAAATCCTAACAAATCTAAATTTTGTCAGAATGGGAAACAAGAGGAATTCATGAGTACTGTTAAAGCAAAAACCAGTAGAGGCACTTTGGAAAATAAGTTTGGTGTTTCTAATATAGCTAACATACACATATCCTCTGACCCAGTAATTCCACTCCGAGGTGAACACAGCCTAGAAAATACAGCTTAGATGTGTGTGTGTGTGTGTGTGTGTGTACATCAGATACACACACACAAATTTTCTTAGTAGCATTGTTTCTAAAGGCATAAACCATAAAAGAACCTCATTTTCCACCAATAGTGAAATGGATAAATGTTACAGAGCAATGGAAATGAAAAGGAAACTGGAGTTTACATTCATCATGACTGAAATTTACAAACATAATTGTATACTAAAGAAGGAAGCACAGAATACACACAGGATGGTTCCATGCATATCAGTTTCACAATCAAGCAAAACTGAAGACTCTCTCATTTCGGAATCCACACATAGTTGGAAAACACAAAGAAAAGCAATAGCTGCTTTACAACAAAATTCAGGGTGGCAGTTAAGTCTGAGGAAAGCAAAGGTGATGACACGTATGTGCTTTTAAAATACTGGTGTGTCCAGAAATCAGCTGCAATTCTATACACTAACAATGAGACAGAAGAAAGAGATATTAAGGAATCAATCCCATTTACAATTGCACCAAAATCATAAGATACCTAGAAATAAGCCTAAACAAAGATCTATACTCTAAAAACTTCAGGACACTAATGAAAGAAATTTAGGAAGACACAAAGAAAAATATTCCATGCTCATGGATTGGAAGAACAAATATTGTTAAAATGTTTATGCTACCCAGAGCCTTCTACACATTCAATGCAATCCCTACAAAATACCATCAACATTTTTCATAGAGCTGGAACAAACAATCCTAAAATTTGTATGGAACCAGAGAAGACCCCAAATAGCCAGAGGAATATTGAAAAAGAAAACCAAAGCTGGTGGCATCACAATTCTGAAGCTATATTACAAAGCTGTAATCATCAAGACAGGAAGATACTGCTACAAAAACAGACACATAGATCAATGGAACAGAACAGCGAATCCAGAAATGGACCTTCAACTCTGTGGTCAACTAATCTTTGACAAAGCAGGAAAAAATATACAATGGAAAAAAGACACTCTCTTCAACAAATGGTGTTGGGAAAATTGGACAGCCACGTGTAGAAGAATGAAAATGGATGATTTTCTTACACTATACACAAAGATAAACTCAAAATGGATGAAAGATCTAAATGTGAGACAGGAATCCATCAAAATCCTAGAGGAGAACACAGGCAGCAACCTCTTCTACCTCAGCTGCAGCAACTTCTTGCTAGACATGTCTCCAAAGGCAGGAGAAACAAAAGCAAAAGTGAACTACTGGGACTTCATCATAGTTAACAAAACTAAAAGGCAACCTTAGGAATGGGAGAAGATAATTAGCAAATCAGATGAAGAGATCCAAGATCTATAAAGAACTTATCAAACTCAACACCCAAAAAATAAATAATCCAGTCAAGAAATGGGCAGAAGACATTAACAGACATTTCTCCAAATAAGACATACAAATGTCCAATAGACACATGAAAAAAAAAATGCTCAACATCACCTAGCATCAGGGAAATACAAATCAACCCAAAATGAGATACCATCTCACACTCGTCAGAATGGCTAAAATTAACAGGTCAGGAAACAACAGATGTTGGCCAGGATGTGGAGAAAGTGGAACCCTCTCCTCTTATACTGTTGGTGGAAATGCAAGCTGGTACAGCCACTCTGGAAAACAATATGGAGGTTCCTGAAGAAGCTAAAAATAGAGCTACCCTACAGTCCAACAATTGCACTACTAGGTATTTGCCCAAAGGATACCAAAATAGTGATTCAAAGAGGCATATCCACCCCTATTTTTATAGCAGCAATGTCTACAACAGCCAAACTATGGAAAGAGCTCAGATGTCCACTGACAGATGAATGGATAAAGAAGATGTCATATATATAGATACAATGGAATATTACCCAGCCATCAGAAAGGATGAAATCTTAACATTCACATTAACATGGATGGAACTGGAGGGTATTATGCTGAGTGAAATAAGTCAATCAGAGAAAGACAATTATATAGTTTCACTCATATGTGAAATATAAGAAATAATGTAGAGGATCATAGGGGATGAGAGGGAAAACAGGATAGGAAGAAATCAGAAAGGGAGACAAACCATGAGAGACTCTTAACTATAGGAAACAAATTGAGGGTTGCTGGAGGGGAAGTGGCAGGGAGATGGGGTAAATGGGTAATGGGTATTGAGGAGGGCACATGATATGAGGAGCACTAGGTATTATATGCAACTGATGAACTAACAAACTTTATATCTGAAAATAATGATATGTTGGCTAATTAAGTTTAAATAAAAAAATAAGTTGCTGAAAAAAAAAGATACTGATGTGTCCTATTTCTTCAATTGGGAAGTATATACATAGATATTTGTTCAATTACTCTTAGAGCCACATACTCATGTTTATTCTTTTATATGAAAATATATTTTACCATTTTGAAAACAAGTTTTAAAAAAGTCTGATGCTAATAAAGACAACTCAAAGACATTCACCCTAGAAGCTTGTGGTAGCAAAACATTTAAAGGGACTTTAAGTAGGTCATAAATGTCTAAAGAGCCATTGGGAAGAAAGAGCACTAATAAAATAAGAATGTGAGATCATAAAATAGGAAAATATTAAAATGAACATTTGGGTATGAAAAATGGATGTTGTAATTTCAAATTCCATTTATATAAGTACATAGGTCACTAGACAAAGCTAATGAGAGAATTAGTGAATTGCAAAATAAGGGGAAAGAAATCTCCCAAAGCACAGTAAGAGAAATAAAAAGATGGAGGATATGAATGAGAAGTCAGTAGAAATGGAAGATAAAATACAGAACTCTAACACAATCGGAAGCACCAGGAAAAGAGAATAGAGGCAACAATTGAACAGATAATGGATGAGAATTTTCCAAACATACAGAAAAATACTAATTGCCAGATTACAAAGTCCCACCAAACATCATGTAGGAGTTAAAAAAAAAAAATCACACTCTGACCCACATAATAAAGCCACAGAGCATTAAAAAAATTAGAAAAATGCAAAGGCTACTTTCCAAGAAATACATTATCTACAAAAAAAATACATATATATACATATGTATATGTATATGTCATATATATACATGACAGATTTCTCAGTAGCAACAAAATATCAAACTGTGGAGCCAAGGATAAATGTAAACTCAAAATCTTATCACATAAGAAAGAGTGTGAATAAAAGATATTTTCAGACCTTTAAAACTAAAATTTTATCACCCATAACCTTTGTTGGAAGCTATACTTATGATGTACTCTAACAAGGAGAAAATCAAACCCAAGAGGAAGTGGTGAACAAAGCCAAAAATGAGCAAGGATACCAATGTGGCATGGTAGTGAATATGGATAATTACTAATTGTAAAATAAATAAGAATTATTGTGTTTAAAAATTTGTGTGATGAGACACAGAGCATAGACTCTGAAACCGGACTGAATTTGAATATGAACTAAAGTTCTCCCTAAAACTTAAGTCTAACTTGACTAAAGAATACTTATGACATCAAAGAAATGTGATTGGTATTGTTTTTGTTGACCAACTGTCATCTTTATAAGAAAAACAAGAGAAGAGCAATAGAGGGCTGAAAAGAAAAGAAAACTTAGATTTTTCAGACCAGTTTAACTTTCATTAAAAATCTTAAGCAAGGGCAGCCCCGGTGGCACAGCGGTTTAGCGCTACCTTCAGCCCAGGGTATGATCCTGGAGACCCGGGATTGAGTCCCACGTCGGGCTCCCTGAGTGGAGCCTGCTTCTCCCTTTGCCTCTCTGTGTCTCTCATGAAATAATAAACAAAAATCTTTAAAAAAAAATCTTAAGCAAAAGATACTCAGAAAGATAATCTTCGTACAGCTCAAGAAAATTCTTCATGGATGGTTAGTTTGGATATTCAACCAGAAAATAAATATGTAATGTCTTTGCAAAACTATTTTGCTCTCTTAAAATCATCTTCTGATAGAAATGCTATCAGACAGAAGATAGATAGATAAAAGAATAAAATTGTTTTGGAGATAGCTGGCCCATTACGCCAGGAAGAGAACTAAAACCAGGGGTTGGTAAAGTTTACAAATTTCTTTTAATTGCTTAAGATAACAGGAGCCATAGAACAGAATTAAATCTTGCCTGATTTCTTTGGGTCAGGGCTGAAAACTAGGCAATTCCACTACATTCTTAGTTCTGTAAATATTTAAGTACCTCCTATATGTGCAGGCCTTTAACAATCTGCAGTGACTTTTTATCTAAAATCACCTCCTTCCCACATTTGACAAGCCCTCCAACGCCTTTAGATTCCTAAAAGATGGCCACCAAGCGCAATCCTGCACTTTCTAGATAATTAGCTCAATTTCAAACACGATGGGTCTTTCTTTGGGTTCCACTCAAAAGACTTCATCAAAGGTTTTTGCTTGGCAAGTGATCTTATTCTTTCTCACTAGGTTATCTCCTTTTTATGCACTATTTGTATTTTATTGTTAATAACAACTATTATTATTGCACTTTTTGCACTATTTTTATGCATATTTTTATGCACTATTTGTATTTTATTGTTAATAACAACTGTTATTATTAACTATCCTAAGGCTTTGGTTATTTTACTCCATTCCCACTCTTAAGTATTTTTCTCCTGTCATTTTCGGAAGATTTACTGAAGTCACAGTATTTTCATCACACATTCTTTTAACACATGTATACTGGGCAATTACCCTGTGCCAGGCTCTGTCTTGATCAAACCATTTTAAGTTTCTACTCAAAACCCTCTCATGGCTTCCCATCACATTCTGAAAAAAGCCCATGTCTTTAGTTGATCTACAAACTCACCTTCCCTCATGCTCCACAATCTCTCCAGCTTTCTGTTACTCTCACTCACTTCACTCTGTATACTGCCCTCATTCTTGCTGTTCCTCTTACAGGTCAGCTATTTTGCCACCTTAGAAATTTGTATTTATTGTTCTATCTGCCTGGATCACTCTTTCCCTGAACATCCACATGATTCTCTCCTTTGATTCTCACTTTACTCAACTGACAGCAAGGAATCCTTTGACCTTACATTAGATTACATTATCAGTCTCAATTTTTTACTCTTCCGCACTAGTACTACATATCCACACTTTGGCGTAATGGTGGCCAGAATGTAGATCCCTGCCCCTAAACTTTAGGCTTGACCACTAATTTGTTTGGGCCATTAGAAAGTCAAGAGACATGGTTCAGCGGACTTAAAATGGCTTGCACTGCTCGGCCTGGTCTCTTGCCCTCCTGTCTTTTGCCATGGATTATAACAGGATTTGGTATTCCACTAGTGCCAGAAAAACAGAGACACATGGAATATACCTGTAACTGAACCACAAACTACAACAAGTCTAGCTTGGATTATATAAACACCAGAAAACTCAGAGAAAATGTCATGTGTTGTGAGTCACTAATTTTAGGTGGTTTCTTATGCACATTCCTCTGAAAATAGCAAATAGAAATAAAAAAATTGCCAACATCCAGATTCCACATTTTTCCATATTTTTAATAGGACTTGAAGTACTATGTATTTTATTACTTCTTTGTGTAATGTCTGTCCTCCTATATATACACACACACACACACACACACACACACACACATACACACACACACACACACACACCAATAAAAGCTCCATGAAGGTAGTAGTTTTTGTCCATTCCGTTTCTTGTTATTATTCCTATATAGCAAAATAGGGTCTGGCACAAAGCAGGTGCTCAATAAATGTTTACTGAATGACAAAGTTAATAAGACAAAGTCCCTGAACTCAGCAGGAACTTACATTTTAGTGAGAAAACCAGAGAATTAATAACTTTATAAATCATAATATTTAGATAGCAAGAGTGTCATGAGGAAAATAAAACAGAGAAATGGAATAGAAAATGTTGGAGTACAAGTACCAAGGGCTAGAATAGATGATAAAAAGGTTGCCATGAGGAGGTACTGTATAGGCTGAGTCCTAAATAAAGAGTCCTGCATGCATCTTAGAGAAAGCCATTTAGGCAAAGGAAGCTGAATACGCAAGTATACTAAGGCAGGAGCAATATTTCTGTTCCAACAATCTTCAAGAGAAAGAAACCCTAGAGTGGGAGGAGCTAAAGAAGAAGTAGACAAACAGCTAGGGCTTCAGTGTCTCAGGATAGTCTTTGGATTTCATCCTAATTACAGCCAGAAGCCTTTGGAGAGGTTTATTCAGGAAAATTCTTGTTTTTTAATGTCACTTAGTTTATTGTATCAATTGTAAGGGGCAAGAAGGGAAGTAGGTAGATGAGCATGGTGGTCAGGCCTGGAAGAGAAGTACTGGTAGAGTGGGTGAGGTATCTGGGATATCTTTTGAAGGTAGAACCAGCAGGATTTACTAAGTGAATAGCTTTGGTGTAAGAGAAGAGAAAGAGAAGCATCTGGAGGCTGGGGAGAGAGAAATCAAGGGTGACCACTTGTGGGGTTTGAACAATTTACCAAATAGTAGTTTTGTTAATTGAGTTGAAGATGAGCAGTTATGGGGGAAAAGACATCATGAGTTCCATTTTGTACATTTATTCATCATATTCTCCACACAAGGCACTGCTACACAGACGACTCAGGTATCTGTTCTCAAGATAACTTATACCTTTGTCAGTTGCTAAGTAGAATCAATAGTTTCAGTGCTATCTGGGATACTACTAGACTCCATTTGGACAAATAAATAAATAAATAAAACAGCACATGGCAGATGTTATTAGTATCCTTTCCTTCTAATTAAGAGAATTCTGGCTTATGTGTTTGGCTTAGTCTGGTGGGGAGAGCTATGTGAACAGTTAAAGATACTTGTCTCATATACCAGTTATGTTTTAAAAAGAGGAGGGGTAAGAATGTATATGTGAATCAGCCTGAGTATATTTTCAAAAAATTTCTGGAAGGATAAAAAAGAGACACACCAATGGTTGGTTACCTATTTTGTGGTAGTGGGGCAGGAAGTCATGACAGTGAAATAATGAAGAAGATGTGATAGACAAGGAAGATTTTCACTATTTACAGTTTTGCACTTTGAAGTTTTAAGCTTGAGAATGTAATGGTTATTAAAAACAATTATTAAAAATAATTGTTAAAAAAAATTCTCACCTTCCTAGGTTCCCTCACAACTAGGAGTGATGAGGTGACAATCCTAGCCAATAAAATATAAGTAAAAGTCCCTGAAGAAGTCTTTTCTTTCCTGATAAAGTCTAGCAAGATGAATTTTGTCCTTTGCTATTTCTCCCTTCTTCTTACCTGGGATGGAGATATAATGTCTGCAGGTGGAGTAACCATTTTGACTAAAAAAACAAAGCTGGAAGAATAGGAACTTGCCAGAGGGAACATGGGTCCTTGATGACTTCTTCAAGTAGCCGAACCAGCTCTGAACTGCTGACTTCAGGACTACTTATTTTATGAAAACATACTGGCTTAATCTACTATAGTTTAGATAAAGTTATAACTGATAGAGTCTTAGAATCCACATTAAAGTCTGTACTATAGTGAAAGGAGACAAATGGGGGTCTCACAATGACAGTAAAAGGTGTCATAAGAAACATAATTTCACTAGGGACTTCTAAGTTAACTTCTAAGAACAGAATAATATTAACGAGTAATCCTAATTTCCAAGTATCATAATTATCCATTCTGATAGATGTTTGAATTGCTGGGTTCCTGATATAAGTAATGTTAAGGTGTTTCCCATTGATTTCTTGTCTTATATAAGTTATAGGAAGATACTGTGAAAAGCACAGGGCTGAAGATTTAAAGATAATTCTAGTTCTTGGTCATGTCTAACCACAAATTTTAGGTATAGTTCAAGATTTGGTATAAAAACACTTTGTTAACACTGTAATTTTAAAATATGAGCTACAAAATAGACTTTAAAAAATGACAAACCTTCAAGCCCTATTATTTTAACTAAAAAAGAGTTTATGATGATAATAATATATTTTAAGATGGTGATATTTTAAGAATTAAGCTCACAATATGAATTATTCCTATGTTCATGTTTCATTTACTGCTTTTAATTTCTTTTATAGGATGCTATCTTCTTAATGCACTTATAAGAGAAAAAGACATCTATGTTAAAGACATCTTTTCAACCATACTTTGCCCTGGATGAGGTATGTCATTCAGCGTAACATATATTTTGGCCCTCGTATTTATAACACCACAGGTAGAAAAAGAAACATTTTTGAGAAACAGTGTGTGAAATCAAATATTGCAGTGATAACATAGCACATTTCATTCCAACTAAAAATAGAAATAAATTTTATTTCAAAGATTCTGCCTTCTTTCTAAATTAGACTATCTCCTGGCCAGAATATTGTAAATACTTTAAAAAACTGAATTGATGGACATTTTTTTCAAATATTTAGATAAGAAAGAAAAGTAGGATTCCTGCTCTGAAAGTATTCTTACTTATATGTTGATCTTACCTATTAAGACTCATCTGTGAAATTAATATCCATGAAACTGACCAGATAATGGCAACAAGTTTGAAGTAAGCAAAAACTCTCGCTTACCCAGGAGCATTTATTACTTCTGTGCTGCTAGTTAGGAGCCATGTCAAATGGTTACCAAGTGACCGAATATTCTGGAGAGAATTTCTACACAGTTTTAAAATTAGTTGTTCTTGGGGAATTCCTGGGTGGCTCAGTGGTTTAGTGCCTGCCTTCGGCCCAGGGCATGATTCTGGAGTCCTGGGATCAAGTCCCACATCAAGATCCCTGCATGGAGCCTGCTTCTCCCTCTGCCTGTGTCTCTGCCTCTCTCTGTCTCTGTGTCTTTTATGAATAAATAAACACTTAAAAAAAATTAGTTGTTCTTGGAAGTTAGTAAAAATATGTAGTAAAATCCAGGATGGACTGCAACCTAGGGAATAATTTAATGATACAAAAATTATAATCAACCCAAATCTTATCTCTTACAGGTAAGAAAGCCTAAAGCCTAAATTCAAAACAAAATACTTTAAAGTCTTGATTAAAAATCCCAGAAAATAGTAAAAGTTTATTAACTAAGAAATGAACATTCTCTGAATAGTTCGTTGGGGAAGATTTTTGTTTTGCTGGGGTTTTTTTCTGACCTTTGTGGTTAGGAAGCTTTTTCTGGGCTGATCCAGTCACAGATATAGAGACTGATCAGCATTTGAGAAGAGCAGTACAAAATGCTCTAAGACCATTCAACTGCCATTTTGATGGGACCATTTTTAAGAGAGTTGAGGTATAAGCTTTCATTAAGTGAAGTGAATAGCTGTTGGAAAACAAAAGTGCATATCTATAATTATCATATCTATGCTGGTTGATAATTCCTGAAGAAAATGTCATAAATGGTAATGCAATACACACTATATTCCTAAGTATGTTTGTCATATATTTCATTCTCCCAAGTGCATAGATTCTCATATTTGGTTGTCAAAAGAAATATACAATAATGCTAAGAAAAAAAAAAAAAAAACAGTACCAACGAAACCTAACAACCTTGCTCCTCTACCTTTCCACAAGACTGTCAGCCCATAACCTCTGGGGCAAAAGCCCATATTTACTATCAGACTCAACTTTTACAGTTCAGCTTCTTGGTTGTTCATAGTTTAAACCCAAAGAATGGGGGGATCCCTGGATGGCGCGGCGGTTTGGCGCCTGCCTTTGGCCCAGGATGCGATCCTGGAGACCCGGGATCGAATCCCACGTCAGGCTCCGGGTGCATGGAGCCTGCTTCTCTCTCTGCCTATGTCTCTGCCTCTCTCTCTCTCTCTCTCTCTCTCTCTGTGACTATCATAAATAAATAGAAATAAAAAAAATAAACCCAAAGAATGGTCAATATCCTTAAGATCTGCAGGGAAAGAAGCAATCGGAAAAGGAACCTTAAGTCCCAATTTCACTCACTTCTGTGAGAATATATACAGAGATGCCACGAATTCTGAGTTAGTACTATTTCACTATCTCCAGGGCTTAAGTAATTCCTGAGTAATAAGTGAAAGGATGCAGAAAGGTGCATTAACTCTTTCAAGCCACTTGGGAACTCTGCTGTACTGCTAGTGAGAGGCGCCAAAGTGCGTCTCTGAGTGCATGATTTACTATCTCAAGTCAAGTCACTCAAGCACTGAGGAGAAAAAACTCCACTGCTGTTTATCATTATATACTAGATTTTGCTGTTTTTTAAACTGGGTCTATGAAAGTTATCAGAGTTGATACTTAAACGGAAATATAGATCAAAGAAGTTACTAAGTCTCAGAAAATAATAAAACTATCAGGCAACCATGAAGCTCAAAATTGTATTACCTTGATAATGAAATCTTAGATGTTTGCATGTGAAATGAGACCATTTGTTTAAATCGATTGTGACACTAACTGTTTTAAAAACTGAAGAGGAGATATATCTAACTATATCTATATCAATTTCTATATCTGACATACAGTATAATATAAGAGACATGGAATAAGTACATATTTCATAAAGTATTGAATGCATGGACAAATGTGATTAGAAGATACAGACTGTGAGATCAAATATCCATCTTAAAATTTCAGTGCTTTGGTGGTTAAAACAGTAAGAGAAAAACAACATTGTTTTGCTCTTAGAACCTGTTTCTAATCAACTAAGCTACTCCTATGGGGTCAAATAAAAATGATTAGCTTATTAAAAGCATAGCTTTGCTATTTAATAAGCAAAAATGATTGAAAATTCTGCTCCAGATCCTGATAATGTTAGTGTTTCTAGTTAAGCTTGCAAAATTGCATTCATTATTAGTGTCTAGATTCATTAACAATTCAATTTATAGATATTAATGCTTATAATGCATGCTTCACTTGCCAAAACTTGAAGAGAAATTGTTTCAATTAGCTTTCATGGATCATGAATCCTACCGGCTGGGTATTTTTAGACAAAAGACACAAACACATCCCCAAGCAATGCTAATGCACAGCTGGGACTCGTGTGTAAGGTCACTTGAACTAACAGTTTAAAAGGAAAAACAGTAAATGAGTTTTACCCAGATGAGCAAGACAGGAACAGTCTTCTGTTTCCAACCAAATATTTGAAAGGCACATACACACCTCAAGGAAAATGACAACAGAATTATTTGCTTATGCAATTTCTAGAAGATAAAACTACTAGATAGAAATTGGCAATCTAAACTCAGCAAGCAGTATTCAGCATAGAAGACAATGTGAGGAGTCTCAGTGACACATCTTAAATTGTCCTTTTGTAGAAAAGAAAGGGGATTTCTTAGAAGTCTTAAACTTAACAGAAATGCAAATTTTATCACTTGCATAAAGGTCATGCTCTTGTGGTAGAAGAATAAAAAATAGATGTTCCAGATGATCCTGATGACCATCTAGATTTACAGATAATTATTCATTCTCTACTTCATTTTCCATTGCATACAACTAGCTCAAAGTCATTCTTTATTTTTAGTGGCAAAGGGTACTCTTGAGTAGAAGAGATATTCTTTGGAGGATAGCTACCTCTTCCAAGTACATTTTTCTCATGCAAATCTTCATGCCCATCCTCGCAGTTTTCATTTAATGCAATATTTTAGCATAGTATAGTAAAGCAAAGCATAGCGTTGCATCTCCATCCTCCTTATTTGTAGGTTGGAATTTAGTGGAATATCAAGAGAATTAGGTGATGTTTACCTTGAAACTAAAAGATCATTTGTCTTCCATAAAATGCTGGCCAATGTCACATACTCAAGAATAGGTTGAATAATAATTCTTGGTTGCCTCAAGAATGATTCTTGGTCGCTTCCATTTCTAATTCTTCAAGGATCCCATGAGAGAATCTTTGAAAACTTTAAACTATAAAATCAAAATAAAGTTTGAGGAGACTATAAGATTCCAGAAAGACAATAATATCATAAGAGTACAGTTGAGAAAGAGCATGAAGAACATATAAAGTCTTCAGGAACATCTTAGATGAGAAGTATGAGAAGATGTAAAATACTTCTAAAACTAAACTGAAGTTTAGTTTTGGATTGCATTAAATCTTAGATATTAGTCAGAGGAACAACAATTTCTAGAAAAAATTATTCATTTCATTATTGCTTTGCTAGTGGCAGAACATCTCCCATTGATAACTAGGAGTCCATTATAAGTCAATACAAAAGGTATTTAACAAAACTCAAAAATATCAAGATTAAAATTTTGATTTCTGAAAAAAAGTAAATATGAACAAAAGGAAATCTGATTGCCTCCAGAAGGTAATAAAACTATGTATGAGAATGAATTAAAAGATGATGGGATTAAATGGGGAAAAAAAAGTTAAGAAAAAATGAAAAATTCTATTTTTGATATAATAATTTGAAGAAAGTTCCAAAAGACTAAAAGAAAAAGGACCTGGCTAAAAGCTATATATGCTTGGGACAAAACACAGAATTTAATGATGTAACTTACTGGTTTACTCAGTCAGTATGACTGCAGAGAAATATATAAAGTGTTTCTCACATTGCCAAATTCATGATGACCAAATAACTATAGAAAAACGACAATTTGTTTTTTAAGCCAAGTAAATTCTTTAACAAATAAAATCATCCCCAAAACACACACACACACACACACACACACACACACACACACCCCTCCCTAAAAAGGAATAACAAGGGCCATGGTCACTGATGAAATCATTAGCACCATCACATTACTATTCAGGTCCATAATTCATTCTTTAGTACTACAGTCCATAGGGGCCCAGTTTGCTTTGCTACACTGAAAATAGAGGACAGCGGGGATCCCGGTTACAAGAAGCTTACTTCCCCATTCTTTCCTAAGCTTCCTCCAGCTTCTAAGTGCTCTGATTATTCTTTTGTCTCTCTGTGGCTAACCTATCACTTAAGGTACTTCTCCCTCTCTGCTCCTCCCATACCTCTATAATGGATGTAAAGGTCAGTGACCCCCTCAGGAATAGTAGCATTTTCAGCAAGGGGTGTGGTGAGGTGGTCACGGGATTCCCATTAGGGTTAGCAGGAGCTGAGGTTATATTCTCTCACTGAAAATCTAACCCATGGTTCTTAGAATGCTGAGAACTATACACATAATCTATACTGTCTTTAGAGCCAATATAGTTTAGGTTATAACAAAGAAGGTTTGAAGGGTGACAACATATAGCAATAAATATTACAGGGTATCAGAAGATCGAAATCCAAAGTGGTATATATTAACATTACAGAGCAGCTTGTGAAGGTGGCTAAGTATAGAGATGTGGAGCTAACTAGATCTCATAGTTTTGAGGAAATGTTGGGTAGTAGGGGGAAATAATATTCATATTACTTCACCCATGAGATAAATATCCCAGTGCTTTTCCTATAATGACTTCCTAGAGGTGCAAAAAGAAAATTAGTTTGATACAATATTACACAGAATAATATATTATAATCCCATAAAGGCAAACATATCATCTTACCATTATATGCTCATAGCCACCCTAAAATAATGCTTATCACATAGTGTGCACTCAAATATTTATTGAATTAGAAGAAAAGTTATTCCTCACAATGTGGCCTAAGTTTCTGCTTAAGGAAAAACAAAATAATAGTGGCTCTTTTCAAGGATTGTTTGTGCGAATTAAAAGAAAGCAACCAGTAATGTAAGATGGTAACATGAAGGTAAAGTGAAATCTGGTAAGGGATATACAGCTTTTCTGTAAATCTAAACTTATTCCACATTTAAAAGTTCACTTAAAAAAAGTTGTCAAAGCATTTGCATGAGCATCTGATATGTGGTTGGTATGATCAACAAGTATTTCCTGACCTTCCTCTCTCAAAACCACCCACACACTTAGAATAAATAGTAGGCTAGTGATACTGATCTAGGACACTAACCAGCCAACCAGCTAACCATGGTAGAGATTTGCTGGCCATACCTATTTGATGGTTAGTTCCTAAAATCTGTAATTGCTGTAAATTATTTAGAATATTCCCACTGGATACCACCAAAGGACTCCACCACAAACACCCCTCACTTCTTCTTTTTCACTTTGATATTTATTGTCCTCCCAAGTGATACCCATTGACATTTACTGTCCTTTCTTGGTAATGACTCCCATCTTAACATACAGTCACTAAAGCTATTGCTTACGGAAGAGAAGACTTTGACTTTATTCAAAATTTAACTGGTTCCCAGATGTTTTCATGCCTTAGACCTAGCATTCATGAATAAGATGCCAGCTTAAACTATAAAAATATTCATCCCCTTGAAGTGCAAAAAATGTTTCCATAGACATTTTTCATTTAATGAGGAAATAATTGTCAAATGTCTACATCTACCTATGAGTAGAGTAAGACATTTATTCTTGCAGGTAACAATTCTATTTTAAAAGTCTTTTCAGAAAAAAAAGAATTGGGAATTCTTTCTAGGAAGTAATCCTTTGTTTTTTTTAATATCAGAAAGTTTGAAAAAAAGATTTAACTCGAATGATCAATTTATCTCACTTTGGAAGAATACACAAAACCATTCCTGAAGGGTTGGTAACAAAACAAATGTAAATACAATCATTCTTCCCCTTACTTCTACTAAAAACTGGAAATGTGTTACCATGAAAAAAAATTATTTTTAGGGACACCTGGTTGGCTCAGAGGTTGAGCATCTGCCTTTTGCTCAGGGCATGATCCTGGGTCTGGAGTTTGAGTCCTGCATTAGGCTCCCTGCGAGAAGCCTGCTTCTCCCTCTATGTCTCTGCCTTTCTCTCTGTGTCTCTCATGAATAAATAAAATCTTTAAAAAATTATTTTTAAAAAACATTGTTTCCTTAAAAAGTAACTAAATGTTTTTAAAGAAAAATAAAATGTTGATATACTCAAAACATACTTCTTTACTTGTAAGAGTGAGCCCTGCATCAGGCTCCATGCTGGGTGTGGAGTCTGCTTAAGATTCTCTCTCTCATCCTCTTCCTCTGCCCTTCCCATCCACAAATAAATAAATAAATAAATAAATAAATAAATAAATAAAGGAAATTAAAATGGGAAAAATTTTGGAACATTTGCTAAATCATTTTAAAATAATAAATCATTACATATTAACAACACATTTTAATAAAAATAGCATTTTCCTTAGTCCAGAATATATCTATATTTGTTTCCATATGAAAATTAGGTTTTATATCATGAGCATCAAGAGAAAGTATTGCTTCAGGAAGAAGTGGCATGTTTATTCCCAGCTTGGGGGAGTGAAGTGTGCTAAAATGTACCAGACACCAGCATGACAAACACAGGATCTGAGAAAATAATTTTCTCACATTTGAATATGATATTATATTTTTGGCAATGGGTTTTCTGGTGAAATTTTATATTTCAGGAGACAAAACTGCCTAATTCCTGATTGTGTTGAGGGTAAGTATAGCATAGCTCTTACTCGCATGCATTTGTCCTGACTTAGAAAAACTCCAAGTCGTCTATGGCCTCATAAAACATAGCTTGCCTTCCACTCAGAATTCTTTAGTTAGGTTTACCCTTTGGTAGGATATACTTGATATCACATGTGTCAATGAAAAGATGGACTGGGGTTTCCTTCAAATTAACTAAACCTGAAGCTGATCAACAATATCTTTGGAGACTCTGGAGAAAAAAAATGGGTCCTACTGACAAAAAAACAAACAAAAAACAAACAAACAAAAAAACCCAACACCCTTTTATGTTATCACCAATAACCTCACACAAAGATTCAGTTTATTGAGATCTGAGTATTTGATATTGGATGTTACTGTGAATTACCAGGATTTTCATTTTATGGGATACACCTAGCAACTGGACTTCCAATTAAGATTTTTTTTTTTTACTTTGTAGAATGCAACTAGTATATACCTCTACGTAAAAAGGCAAACTTTAAAGAAAGGCTGATTTCTCCTTGCTTTATTTCTAGTCAGGTAAAAGCTTTAGGTCTATCAAGTACAGTGGTATATATCAAACTTACACGCAGGACTTATGCCCACCATTTTGCAGTAACCAGAGCTGTTACTCTCTTGTCATTTACCCAAAACTAAAATAAGCTACTACTTTGCAGACAGTGTTACCACATATAACATTATAGTCTAGTACTAATGATTAACAAATTTGACTAATTAGATTCTCTATGGGTGAAGCCCAGAAATAAGTACTTATAGAAAATTCCCCTGATGATACTAATACAGCTTTTGGTCTAAACAGTGTTGCATGAGAATTAATAGACATCAACTATAGCATTGATTTCCATATCAAAATGAGTTTTGCTTTAAAAGAAATTCTACTAAAATAGCTAAGCACACTTAACTGACAACCACTACGTTCCTTTTGATTTAATAATTAAGTCACGTTCATTCTTTCCTACATTGCAACTGCTGTTGTCTCTGGCTGAGACAGACAGACAGCCTACTGGTCTCAGGGCAATCATTTTACCTTCTTAACTTTCTTTAAGGATCCCTTGCTTCCCATCTCCAACCTTCTCCTTGCCTATCTATCCCTGTTATTTCCCTCATGTCACTGAATTATATTTTATTTTTACTCACTGTTAGTTTCTCCCCACTGGACTTTGTCTTTCTTTTCACCATGATAATCCTAATGTCTTAACATTTGGTAGAGGGTGGACTATATTAGTCAGGGATTTTGAGGGCAAGCAATAGATATCAACCGCATTGAATTAATTAAGCAGATGTCTGGTGAGAAAACTATCTTTGGGTCTGGATATTTACATCGCTAACACCACCAAATGGAGTTTAGTAATACAAAGGCTGCTGTGTCTGGAAAGTGGATGTTGCTTTACTTACTGCTTCTGCTGACATATCCCATCATTAAAAAAAAAAAAAAAAATCTACTCCTTCATTTCACCAGGCAAGTCTGATCCAGAGTTTTGTCTTTTTGGCAGAGCTCATGTTATAGGCTTACACCTCTTGCAAGCAGGTTGGAAATACATGCACCTTGCATTTTCAGCTTCCACAGTAGCAGCTGAGCTTGATCTTATACAGAGAAATCACCAAATATAAGATAAAGGTTCAGCTTCTAGGTGGCCAAAATGAAAGATAAATGTCTCCATTTATATATACTCTCAACTACTTCTTGAATGAATAAATCATAAAATATATTGAAAGATATTATTAGAGTAATTTTTAAGTAAGTATATGTAATGATAAATTTTCTAGTATTTAACTGCTATCAATTACTCTTTCTCCTAATTCTGGTTCCCTCCCTCCAGACTTGAATAAAAAAATCGTGCAAGCAGCTCTTGAATTTCTTTAACTACGGTGTGAGAGACAATGTCAGGTACATTGCAGATTCCCCTCAGATGAAGGAATTGCTGCCTGACTGCTGTGAAAGTGGTCAGCCTTCATCTGATAGGCCTTTCTGTGGTCTCAGCTGCAGAGAATCACATTCTCCAAGGTTAGACCCCTTTCTCAGGGTAGTCCACATCCAATGGCTTATGAAAATGAGAATATAAAGGATTGCACCCCTGGCCCTAACTCCAAATAACTATAAAGTCAATCAAGATCCAGAGCTCCCCATGGGGTCAGTCGAGGCTGGCATTTGGCCTTCATGCAGCTCGACTTCTCCTACTAGCCCAGTTTTGTTTTTTTCCCCTGCCTTCTGCAAATGTTGACCCCCCAAGGGCACTCCTTAATGAACACTTTGCAAGCTAAGCATTCTTTTAGAGTCTATATCCTGGGGAACATGGCCGGGGACAGTTAGTACCAGCAGTGATCCAAGAAAGCAGGCATTCAGAAGGGGTTTGGAAACCCACTGAAACACTCAACTCCTGGCTGACAGGAAAGTGGCACAAGAGAATTTTCTGAGGTGATATAAATATCCTATACTTAAACTGGGTTAGTTTTCATATTTGTGTATACTTAAAATTTGTGTTTAATAAAGTAAATAATAAAAATAATTTTAAATAAAAAAGTTTGTGGAATTTGTTTAATAAAATGAAATGTATTTTATTGTTTGCAAATTTACCTCAATAATATATAGAGAGTGAGAAGCAGAAAATTAATAGTATCTTACTGATTAGGTGGCTTCTAGTTCCTTTCACAGTGGACACTAGCATATGATATAAAAGATAACATATAAGGGACAAATATCAGCTATTAGGTAGTCAATGGTGCCTTCTGGTCTCCAATGGAATATGTCAGTAGTTTGGAAAGAAGACCTTTTGTGAGGCATTCTCATTATGAATATATAATTGAGACAAAACTATGAAAGTTAAAGATGATTAGGTTCAACCAATAATTGTTAAAATGGGATGATGTGTTAGTTGCCATATTCTACTGAAATAAGATAAGTTATGATCAAGACAGAACAGACAGAACAGAGTGATTACCAGAACATTTACCTTTTTTCCGTTAAGTTGAATAGCTTTTCCTTTTCTTTCTTTTTTTTTTTTAAGACCTCATTTATTTATTCATGAGAGACAGAGAAAAAGAGAGGCAAACACAGGCAGAGGGAGAAGCAGGCTCCTCGCAGAGAGCCTGATGCAGGACTCGAGATCCCAGGTCTCCAGGATCATGCCCTGGGCCAAAAGCAGGCCCTAAACCGCTGAGCCACCCAGGGGTCCCGAATTGATTTTCAACATAAATAAAAATAGCAGGTACTGCTAGAGAAAGTATTTAGAGTTTGGTGCTCTTTTAATTCTGCTTTAAAATTCCAGAGAACACAGACCAAACAATTAAATTTGAAGGTAATACATAACTAAGCCACAAGTACTCTTAAGGGTCAAAATTTGAACTCTTTGGTGCCTCTTACTTAAGAAATGCAAAGAAATTGACAGAACATTGAATATTTTCAACCAAAAATTAAATAGAAACCTAGAAACATCACCCAGAACTCCCTTTATAGTTTTATTTTAAATGTTACTACATAGAAGTCTGGATTATAAAATTTTAAAAACATATTTATTTTTTTCCAGTGTCATTCCCCTACCTCCAATGTCCTTGATTTTAAATAAGCAAGATATAACACTAAAGTTACCTTATAGCTATAGTGTCTAATTATCAATTTCAGAGTAAAGGTAGGAAAATGGAATTGAGAAATAGCTTGCCCCAAGGAACAGTTCAGGTTGTAAAGCACTGAATCAACAAAAGCAGGAACTCTGAACTTTACTTTCCTATTAATAGATTCTAGATTGTACCCTGAAGAAAAATAAGTACCTAAGCCCCCTGTGCTGAGATTATTTCGTTTAGAAAATAAGTTAAGTCCCCTTTATGCAAAAGCAGGTTTTTTGGTGTGACCTGAAGTTAGTGAGAGGAAGCCACTCCCTTATTAAAACATATCCAACTATGGAAATAATGTGGAGCTCCAAAATTAGTTTTATTATTACCACAGTGTAGAAATAAATTATGTTCTTTTGCTCTGTTACTCAATCTTGTTAATTATACATGTAAAGTAAAGTTATTCCTGGCAAATCCAAAGCCAAAATTCTAACTTTAACATTGTTAGGATTAGAAAAGGGAGATTTCTGCTATAGGAAAAAATAAGTTCTGATTTAATACATATGTTACACTTTACTGACTCAAAGGAATGTGATCTAACAACCACTAATACCTAACACTTTTTTGCTAATGAGACAACCTACATGATATGAGGCACAATGGTTTTAGTCAGTAACAATGGCAGCATTCAAAATGCTAGAGTAGGGACAGGAAGAAGAATAAATTCATAAAGTGCTCCATGTGAAGTCTCTGTAAGCATCATTATATTTGGGGAGTTTAGTTAGGCAATGAAACACAACCAACAATTTAACAGCACAACTGTACTATTATGATAACAATGCAAAGATGACAAGCTGGATAAAAAAAAGAACCAGTTATCTTTCTCTACAGGGGATACACTTTAAATAGGTTGAAAGTAAAAGGACAGAAAAAGACATATCATTTACACAACAATCATAAGAAATCTAGAGTTGCTATATTAATATTAGACAAAATAGTTTTTAAAGTTAAAATGTTACTAGAGATGAATACAAACATTTAATAATGGTAGAAAAGTCAATCCACTGGGAATACTTAACAATTATAAATATATATGCTCCTAACAACAGAGCCACAAAATACATGAGGAAAAAAAATGACAGAACTGAAGGGAGAAATAGATAATTAAAAAACAGTATTTGGAGACCTTAATATCTCACTTTCAGTAATAGAAAGAAAAACCACACAAACATTGACAAGGAAAAAGAAGACCTCAACAAACACTATCAATTCACATGGCCTAATAGACACTTATAGAACACTCCACGCAACAACAGTGACATACACATTCTTCTCAAGTGTACATGGCATGTGCTCCAGAACAGGCCATATATTAGAGCATAAAATAATTCCCAAAAGATGTAAAATGACGGAAATCATATAGAGTGGATTGAAGTTAGAAATGAGTAATAGAAGAAAATTTTGAGAAATCCACAAATATGTGAAAAACAACAATACAGTTAAATAGCCAATTAATCAAAGATGAAATAACAAAGGAAATTAGACCATACTTTAAGATGAAAAAAAATGAAAACAAAACAGCAAAAATTATGGGCTGCAGCTAAAGCAGTGCTAAAATAGAAATTTACAGCTCTGAAGGAAAATAAGTACCTAAGTGCCCTGTGCTGAGACATTATTTAGTTTAGTTTAGGAAGCAATCAAGTGTCCATCAATAGATGAATGGATAAAGAAGATGTAATGTGTATATATATATGTGTATATATATATATATATATATATATATATGTGTGTGTGTGTATATAAATATATATATAAATACATATACACACACATATATATATATATATATATACACAATGGAATATTACTCAGCCATATAAAAGAATAAAATCTTGTCATTTCCAACAACTTAGATGGACTTGGAGGTTATTATGCTAAGTAAAATAAGTCAAGTGGAGAAAGACAAATACCGTATGATTTCACTTATATGTAGAATCTAAAAAGCAATGAACAAACAAATGAAAACAGAACAGATTTATTAACAGAGAACTGATGGTTGCCAGAGGGAAGGGGGTAGTGAGGTGGGAAATCATGGTGAAGAGGATTAAAATGTGCAAACTTACAGTTGTAAAGTGATTTGAGTCAGGGAGATGAGAAGTACAGTGTAGGGAATATAGTCAATAACACTGTAATAACTTTATATGGTGACAGATGGTAATTATACTTACTGTGGTAAGCACTGTGTAATGCATAGACTTGTCAAATCACTATGTGGTACACCAGAAACTAATATAACATTGAATGACAACTATGCTTCAATAAAAAATAAATTTATAGCTATAATGCCTTCATTAAATAAGATCTCAAATCAAAAGATTAACTTTCTGCATTAAAATACTAGAAAAAAGAAAACTAAATCTAGAGCAGGCAAAAAAAAAAAAAAAAACTAGAGTAGAAAAATAAAATAGAAAATAGGAAAAAAAAAGAAAAATTAACAAAACCAAAAATGGGTTCTTTGAAAAGATTAACAAAATTGTCAAACTTTAGCTAGAATGATGAAGACACAAAAAAAGAAGATGTGAATTACTATACTTGGGAGTGAAAGAGGAGATATCACTACTGGACAGAAATTTAAAAAAAAACTAGAAGGAATTATTATGAACCAATGTATGCCAACAATTTATAAAATTTGGATGAAATTGACAAATTCCTAGAAAAAGACATAAACTACTTATTGAAACTGGTTCAAGAAGAAACAGAAAATATGAATAGTCCTATGTAATAAGAGATGATGGGCATTAAGGAGGGCACGTGATGTGATGACCACTGTGTGTTATATGCAACTGAAAAACTATTGAACACTTTATCTGAGACTAATGATGTACTATATGTTGGCTAATTGAATTTAAATAAAACAAAAACCAAAAAACTTCCCACAATGCCAGGGTAAAATGGTTCACTAATGTAAAAGGAATTGATTCTACATCTACACAAACTCTATCAAAATTCAGGAGCAGGGAATACTTCCCATCTTATTCCCAGTATTACCTTGGTAACAAAACCAGATAAATGCATCTTTGGAAAGTACAGACTGATATCTTTTAGTAATATAGATGCAAAAATCCTTGACAGTTACTAGCAAACTAAATCCAGCACCACATAAAAAAAAGATTACACATGATGATCCAGTGATATATATCCTAGCAATGTAGAAATGGCTCAACATCCAAAAATCAATTTATGCAATATACTATATCAATAAAACAGAAGGGGAAAAATTCACATGATTGTCTAAATAGAGAGAAAGCATTTGTTAAAACCCAACATCCTTTCATGATTAAAAAAAAAAAATCATTCAACAAACTAGGAAAAGAAGGGAACTTACTCATCCTGATAAAGGGAATGAAAGAAAAATGCAAAGTTAATTAACATCATAGGTAATGATAAGAGTGAGCGAATGCATTCTTCCTAAAAACAAGACAAGGACAAGGATGTCCACTCTAACAACTTGCATTTAACACTACTAGAAGCTCTAGTCAGGGTAATTAGTCAAGAAAATAAAAAAGCACCCAGATTGAAAATAAGAAAATAAATCTATCCCAATTTGCAGATGATGTGATCTTGTATATCAAAATTTCTAAGGATCCATTAAAAATCCATTAGATTTAACAAACCAGATCAGTAAGATCAATATACAAAACTCAAATGTACTAATATAATTTCAGAAATGAAATTAATAACAAGAGTCCATTTATACCAGCAAAAAGAATAAAATCCTTTGAAATAAAGAGAAGAATTTAAAACATACAGTGGAAGCATTAAACACTGTTGAAAACCTTAGAGAAGGTCTAAATTAATGGAAACATCCCACGTTAGTAGAGTGACGAATTTAATGTGATGACAATTCTTGAAGAATTTGAATGTGAAGATGATAATTATTCCCAAGGTGATTTAGAGATTCAACTCAATCTGTATCCAAATAATAGCTGCTTTTTCCCAGAAAATGAAAAGCTAGCCCAAAACTTCACATGGAAATGCAAAGGACACAGAATGGCCAAAAATATCTTTATTCGTTTTTCTTCCTGAGATTTTGATAGGAATTATGGTTTTCTCTTTTTAGAAACAGAGAGCGGGAGAGAGAAACTTAAGCAGGCTCCGTGCCCAGTGCAGAGTCCAACACAGGGCTAGATCTCACGACCATGAGATCATGACCTGAGCCAAAAGCAAGAGTCTGACACTTCACCAACTGAGCCACCCAGGCACCTCAGCCAAAAATATCTTTAAAAAGAAGACCAAAATTAGACTTCATACCTCCAAATTTTACAATACAAAGCTACAATAATAAAGATAATGTGCTATCAGCATAAGGATAGACATATAGATAGATTTATGGAATAGAATTGAGAGTCCATAAATAAATCTTTACAAATGGTTAATAGATTTGTTTTGCAAAGGCTCCAAGTCAATTCAATGGGGGTAAAAGAGTCTTTTCAACAAACAGTGCCAAAACAATAGGATATCCATACGCAGAAGTTTTTTGATATGCACCAAAAGTACATGAAACAAAAGAAAAAAATAGACATTCTGGGATTTATCAGAATTTTAAAATTTTGGGATGCCTGGGTGGCTCAGTGGTTAAGTGTCTGCCTTCAGCTCAGGGAGTGATACTGGAGTCCCAGGATCAAATCCCACATTGGGCTCCCTGTGATGGAGCCTGCTTCACCCTCTGCCTGTGTCTCTCCCTCTCTGTGTGTGTGTCTCTCACGAATAAATAAATAGAATCTTCTAAAAAAAATTTAAAAATTGTATGCTTCAAAAGACACTTGTATCAAGAAAGTGAAAAGACAATTCCAGAGAACGGGAGAAAATAACTTGCAGACCATATATCTGATAAAGGACTTATATGAGGAATATAAAAAAAACTCTCAGGGCAGCCCGGGTAGCTCAGCGGTTTAGCGCCGCCTTCAGCCCAGGGCCTGATCCTGGGGACCTGGGATCGACTCCCATGTCAGGCTTCCTGCATGGAGCCTGCTTTTCCCTCTGCCTGTGTTTCTGCCTCTCTCTCTCTCCCTCCCATGTCAGGCTTCCTGCATGGAGCCTGCTTCTCCCTCTGCCTGTGTCTCTGCCTCTCTCTCTCTCTCTCTCTCTCTCTCTCTCTGTGTGTGTCTCATGAATGAATAAATAAAATCTTAAAAAAGAAAACTTTAAAAAAAACTCTCATAACTCAAAAATAAAAAGATAACAATTTAAAAAACTAGATCTGAATAGACATCTTTCCAAAGAAGATATACAAATGGCTAACAAGCATATAAAAAGATGCTCAACATTCTTAGCCATCAGAGAAATGCAAATCAAATTCATCATAAGACAGCACTTCACATCCATTAGTCTTAGCATCACTAGTTGGTATCCAAATTAAAAAAGAGGAGGAAATAACAAATGTTGGCAAGAATGTGGGGTATTTGGAACCCTTATATGTTGCTGGTGGAATGTAAAATGGGGCAGCTGCTTTCGAAAACATTCTGGCAGTTCCTCAAAGGATGTATGACTCAGCAATTGTACTCCTAAGTATATATCCAAGGGAAATGAAAAAATATGTCCACACAATTTTATATTTTACATGACAGCTCATAGCAGCATAATTAATAGCCAAAAAGTAGAAACCACCAAATGTCCACGAATAGATGAATGGATAAATAAAACGTGATATATGCATATGAGGTATTATTTGATATTTATTTCTGTGAAGGGCATGATCATATTTTTTTAAATAAAGATTTACTAAAGTTCAATGTGGATAATTGATGGGAGTTGGGAAAACACGAAGAATGGAGAGAGTAAGGTTGTTAGGAAATTGTTGCTGTAATCCACCAATATCTTAAAACTTAAAACTAGGGCAGTAGCAGAGGTAATAGAAAGATCTGGGACAGATTTGGGAAATATTAAGAGTCTAGAGTTAATGAGATTCACTAATAATGAAGGAGAATGGAAAAGGCAAAGGGAGGAGTCATGCCAAGCTCCTACTTCTGAGGATTCCACTCTGGCATCACCTTCTCCAAGAACCTTTTCCTGAATCTACAATTTGAAAAGGATGTGTGTTACATATGAATACACCTCTATCACTGTATTCTCTACATTGTAAAGCAATGTAATTCTCTGTTCCTCTGTCTCTCCTATTAGTCTCTGTAATTGAGGGCAAGGACCTTATAATATCCTTGCAGCTCTGTGTGACAGAACTTAGTGTCTGGCAAGAACATTAAGGAAAAAGGAAGGAAGGAAAGAAGGGAGGGAGGGAGGGAGGGAGACAGGGAGGGAGTGAGGAGCTTTTGAATTAAAGAATGAATGCAGAAGGTACCACCAACTAGGTTAGAGAATACAAGGGAAGCACGCTTAGTTTGGGAAAGGGACATGCCAATATGATAATAATGCCAGGTTTTAGTTTGGGAAAGGGACATGCCAGTATGATAATAATGCCAGGTTTTCATATGTACCTACAACACATCCAAATATAACTGTCAGACAGAAAGCTGTAGATCAAGAGAGAGGCTTGGAAATAGAGTTAGTAAGTATCAGGACATAAGAGGTAGAGGCAATAAATAAAAATCTTGTGTACATGGACCAGATTGCCCATAAAACACATAAAACAGAAGGAAAGTCAGATTTAAAAAAAAGAATAATCTTGGAGATCTCCTACTTTTAAGGAGAGGCAAAAAAAATTAGAATTGACAAAAGGAGTCTGAGTAAGGGTCATAAAGGAAGAAGAAGAAACGAGAGAAAATGACATCAAGGAAGTGTTGGAGGAGATAAACAAGAGGATTGGACTAGGCACTGACTCTCTAGTTGGACCAGGGCAGTTGGATGGTTATGACTTCATCCCCTGTCCTTGCAATATACACATTGTCTACCATTCTTGCAGTGGGAGCCATTTCAAGGACAAAGCCTTCAAAGAATAAAGTGTTGTTGAGACCACATGGACTGAACATGTGTCTGAAGCCAGTTTATGACCTCATATGTATGGTGCAGTCTATCTCTTTGTCTTTTTCTGCCCTCCTCTTAAGGTGGTCAATTTCAGATTATATCCTGAAAGCTCCAGAGTTTGCAAACCAACAGAAAGAATTTCAAAAAGGGCAAAAGATCTTCACTAGGGGGTGCCTGGGTAGCTCAGTAGCTTGAGCAACAGACTTGATTTTGGCTCTGGTCATGATCTCAGGGTCCTGATATCAGGCCCCACCATCAGGCTCTAGGCCATGGGCCCCTGGCTCAGGGCAGAGTCTGTTTGTCCCTCTCCTTCTCCTTCCCCCATCCCCTACCACCCCGGCTTGTGCTCACTCTCTCTCAAACAAATAAAATCTTTTACCAAAAAAAGGTATTTACTAGACTTGGCAAAAATCTCTAGCAATTTTGGGAGAAGTGCTTTCAGTGGAGAAAGAAAGGTAAAAAGCCATATAAAGATTGAATAAGAGCAAATGGAGGATGTGGAAACAGTAATCAAGAAGCATGACCACAAGGGGGAAGGATAATAGTTGGGTAGTAACTAGAGGATGGTACAGGCTCAAAGCTAAGCTTTGTATTATCTGTTTTTTTTTGTTTTTGTTTTTTTTTTAATCAAGAATTTTCAATTGTGCCTATTGCTTAGAAAAAAAAGTCAATAGAGAAGCTAAGGGGAAAATGGGGATAAACTGATAAAAGCAATCACTGAGAAGATACAAGTGGATGAGAGCACAGCTTCAGGTAGGAAGGACAAATAAGGATATGATTTCTAAAAGCAGAGGGAGTAATGAGAGGGTTAGCAAGAGATAAACAAGGGAGTTCTCTCCTGAATGCCTTCACTTTATTGAAGAGGTAATGTCACAATAAAAAGTAATATGGAAATACTAAGAAAGAAGCCCTGAGGATTTAGAATAACTGTTGAAAGAATAGAAGAGGAAAGCTGAACCGGGAATACAGAGAAAAATAGGTGAAAATAGGTCCAAATGAGCTTGAAATGCAAAAAATCTAAATTAACTATAACAGTCTTCAAGATTATATGATTTATCCTTTCAGCTATACAGTCTAAAAGAGTAAAAGTTAAGTAAAATGGAAGCAGAGAAGAAATAAATACCAAAATACATTAAGCTGTATACTTCAGATTTATTTACTTAACTGTAAGTTATATCTTAATATAAATGTTAATTAAAAGAACTCTATTACATGTCTCATTTTAAGTACCCTACACTACCACCCCCAAATCAAGAGACTAAATAAAAAGGATTTCTAGTGTCTGTTTAAAAACAATAGATTTAAAAAAAAAAAGACTGAAAATGAAAACAAATAGAAACCTGGGAAAAAACCCTCTTTCCCCTCCAATGCATGTTTTTTATCTGGAGTAAATTACAGACCACCAAGCACAGTTTGACTTGGGTATCCAGCACCAGTTCCCACATGAAAATTGTTATTGTTGGCTTTAGCACTTTAATCCAAAGAGGACACAAATTCTGCTCATGTTTGAATAACCCTTGCCAACAAATTGATCCCATAGCAGCAGGGCTGTAGGGAGTAGTTTCAACGATTGAAAGGAAACATAAAGGGGAAAAAACTCAGTAAATGTATTTCCTCCTACTTAGAACCTAGGGTAGTTCACTTTAAAAAGAAAAAAAAAACTTTTACTCTTTCCTCTTTTTCCAAATGTAGCCCAAAAGGGCATTAGAGAACATCTGTAATTTACATAGAAGGGAGCAATGCCAAAGAAATGCAGATTCCACAGCTGTTAGCCCAGGGGACAACTCAAATCAGGAAAATCTCTAAATAAGGTCTGAAAGACAGATGCTCTGCTAGAGGGCAGCTAACTTCCAAAACTAGGAGTACAGAGCGGGCACTTGGAATGCTAATGTCTGCCTTTCTGGAAAGCTACCTTTTGCCTTTATATGGGCAAAACAGAATAATTCATAATTTCTTTGCCAATAAAGATATACCCAAAGAAGACTAGCAACTTTGCCTTGCCACCCGTACCATATGAACCTAAGAAGAGATTCTCCTTGTCATTTTAAATACTTATCTTCTTCATCTACTCAATATTACATGGTGGTTAATAATGTTACCAGAGTAAAAGCTCCTAAACTGTGCAATATCAAAAGTTAATATACTTTCAGAAGATCTCTAATAGAATAGGCTTCAGAACCAAATCCCCTGGATTCAAACTCAGTTGCTCCATTTCCTGGGTTGTTTTGGTAAGTTATTTTACATTTATAGACCTCAGTTTCCCATCTGTAAAATGAAGATAAAATTACCTCCTCAGACAGCTGTTGAGGATTAGACAGTCAATACATTGATGCATATAGATGGAAATATTTCAGATACATTGGAAGTGTTCCGTAAGTCTTAGCTCCTACTATTAAGTCCCTACCTTATCAATTTACATCAAATCTATCTCTTTACTACGACTTTCAAAATTTGCATGGCACCCAGCATTAACTGATGTAGCTTATACCCTGTGAATGCCTGACAGGCAGAAAAGGGTCTCAAGCTGCAGCATGATGAATTTGCTGGCCTATTCACCATTAAATAGCTAGCAAATATTAATGACTCCATTGTAAAAATAGATACATTCAGACTTATGATTTGAAAGTTACAGGCTCAATACACCAACTCCATTTCCCTTGACTAGTAGTCCTCTTCCACATAATACATGTATTTACTGTAATGACTGACTAACTGCCTTTTGCGGAAACTGTCAATATTCTGCTTGCACAGCATCTGGAAGGATTAAGCAGGACACTAGGGAATTAAAAAATACAATTAAGTGAAAATTAAGAAGGAAATAGAAAGATGTGTTTTAAATACCTAGAATGGAGTTTCATTAAGCTTTCATACTTTTTCTTCTCCTTTTTTTGTTAGACCACTATTAGAGTTCTGTCCCTTTAACTGTCAAATCGTTTTCCATCTTACAAGTAATCTTTCTCCACAAAGGAGTCTTTTAAAAGTTATAAATAAAATACCCCAAATATTTTCTTTTTCCCACAAATGAGAACATTAGAACACTGACATTTTAATCTCTTCTGTACAAGAGTGAGTTGTGTCAACACAGTGCTCCCAGCTACAACACTGGGAAAAAAAAAAAAACAAGTTTAATTAAAGACAGAGAAGAAACTCATGTGAAGCCTAAGCCACTGAGATACAACGAAAGAGTTGTCATCTTCAGAGTCAGTTCTCTATGAACAAATCTCTTTGTTAGTGTCAGGAGAAAAAAAGACATAGGAAAGTGTGATGCTATAAAGGAAAAACATGGTGGTGTCAAATGTCAGCATTGAGACTAAGAACTAAAAAATAGTATTTATGTAGTACTTACTTCCAGAGTCTAAACACTACTCCTAACATCATAAAACATCTCTGAATATAAATAGATGCCTATTAACCTCATATATGTCGTAGAAGATTAAGCTGAAGCACAATAAGGGAAAGAAGCTTAGCCAAGATCGTAAGGTAAGAGTTTAATAACAACACATATTGCCCTTGCTGGATTTACTCCAGAATATTGGTATAATCCTTAAGCTTTAATTTGTAGTCTCATCACAGTGCTATTTTCCAAAATTAAGCCCAGCTCTAGCTACATTCTAGCAATAGCTTGTTTGCCTATGCCCTGCTTTTCTGCTAGGGCACTGTATCATCAGAGAAGCAGCACAGCACAATAAAAGAAAATAGGGCAGACATGCCAGGTTCCAACCTCTGCTTTGTCATTTCCTACCTCAGTAACTTTTGGGCAAATTACTTATGTGAGATTCTTTTTTTTCTTATGTACAAAACAGGAATGATATTAATTACTCAATAATATTACTACAAGACTTTACTGAGATAATATATGTAAAGTACTCAGTTCATTTCTTGGCACATATAGATGCTCCATAAAAAATATTCTTTAAGGGATCCCTGGTGGCGCAGCGGTTTGGCGCCTGCCTTTGGCCCAGGGCGCAATCCTGGAGACCCGGGATCGAATCCCACATCGGGCTCCCGGTGCATGGAGCCTGCTTCTCCCTCTGCCTGTGTCTCTGCCTCTCTCTCTCTCTGTAACTATCATAAATAAATAAATAAAAAAAAATTAAAAAAAATATTCTTTAAAACTTCTGATTTTTATAACACTGACTCCTTTATTGTGAGTACATATTCCTTGTAACTACAACTTCTCTAACTCACCTTAGTGGGAAACCTTAGTATTAAGTATCAGTACCTGCTGGTCTACTCAGACACACACAACTAGTCTTTTTTGCAGCACAGAATTACATAGAATTCTCAGTACGGGCTCTTACATCAGAAGTACCTGCATTAACTGATCACGTTTCAATCCTAGCATTGATGTTAAGAGCTGTACAACTTTTGGCAGGTTACTTATCTGTGCCTCAGTTTCATCATTTCTAAAACAGGAAAATAAACATTTTGTATTTTTAGGGCTGCTGTAAAGATTAAATACATTAAATACACATAAAGCTATTAGGATACCTGTTCCAAGTATGGGCTCAAAAAACATATGCTATTACCTAACAAATATATCTACAAATGAATGTTATTTTATACTTATTGTAATAGTGTTAATTATTAATCAGAATTTATACAATATAAAGTTGTAGAGAAGAAGTGGAGTAAATATTTTGATGAATAGTCATAAACAAGTTAATAACAATACAAAGGGAAAAAAATGACAAACATGAGGTAGTAAGTGAATAAGAATATAGGAATTAATTAAGAATTAATCTAAGCTTTACAGAGGGCACTAAGCTGGATGAATTAGTAATGTAACGAAAAGAATACAATACGTAAGACTGCGTATTTTAACTGTATTAGGGACAGCATCATGGAGAAGATAGTACAAAGATTCAGACAGATGAGGAAGAAAAAATAGATCATTCAAAACAGAAAATCCACTTTGAGAATGATGATAAGTGGATCTCTCTCCTGGAATTGATAGTTTCAAAAGAGGATAGTTCATCAGGTGTTCTCAATTTCTTACCCACAGAGCTTAGCATGCACACATGCTATGGTGCTCATTAGATAGCTCTCTAAAAGGATGAATTCCAATTGTATTAAGTCTCAAAAGCTAGATTAAACAGCACTTCCTAACTGGTATGTCCAGGCAAACTCCTGTGCCTAGATTGGGTGACAGGTACACTGAAATGGTGACATTGGAGTCCAAACCATCCAGTTGTGAGATGATTTGCCTTCTACCCAACTGTACCAGAGAAATATCATTTTCTAAGGGTACCATGCCATAAGAAGTCGGCAAACAACAGGCTAAGAGTATGTTATTAGGCAATGTACAATGGGATGAAGATAAAAACGACTAAATAAGGAGGATATAATGTACAAAAGTTGTTGCTTAATCTGTGGAAGATCAATTAAATAAAGAAAAGACAAGTGACAAAAAGGACAATTCAAAAACTGCTATCATAGGCCTAAATTAGGGTAATAACAAAAGGCCTTCATTCAAAACAGGTTGTGTAAGAACAACTGCGTAGAACTCAGTTTAGTTCAGTTCCACCAACATTTATTGCTGTCTGTTATATGTCAGCCACTCAATAGGCATTAGAGATTTTTTTTTTTTTAAGATTTTTAAAATTTATTCCTGAGAGACACAGAGAGAGAGAGAGAGGCAGAGACACAGGCAGAGGGAGAAGCAGGCTCCCTGCAGGGACCACGATGTGGGACTGGATCCGGGGAACTCCAGGATCAGGCCCTGGGCTGAAGGCAGCACTAAACTGCTGAGCCACCCGGGCTGCCTGGCATTAGAGATTTAAATAATTGAAGACATAATTCCAATCAGGAATTTTTTTATTTTTTAAAAAGATTTTATTTATTTATTCATGATAGACATAGAGAGAGCGAGAGAGAGGCAAAGACCCAGGCAGAAGGAGAAGCAGGCTCCATTCAGGGAGCCTGATGCGGGACTTGATCCTGGGACTCCAGGATCGTGCCCTGGACCAAAGGCAGGTGCCAAACCGCTGAGCCACCCAGGGATCCCCAGGAATTTTTTTTAATTACAGAAAAAGAATTCCAGGTTTTTCTTAAAGCATTCTATTTGAGAAGAAAAGAAATACTAAGAGGTGTTGTATATTACAGTTTAAGTCAAAGTTTATGGGTAAGTTTTAGAGCATTGATATCATTGGGGGGCCATCATTCTGCCTACCAGTCGGACTATGAGAGAGTGGTACTACTCAATGTTTGAACCATGTAACTAATTTCCTTGTTTGGATTCCACATGTACAAGACAATTTATGATAATATTTTGGCTTGCCCTGTAATTTATGAGAATGTACTATTCAGGGGACAGTGTCCAATCCCCTAGGTGAATATATTTTACATTATACTTGTTTTCTGAGTTATATATTAGTGTCTTGTGAGTGCTATTAGAATGAGTCAAAATCTCTTAGTCCAAAAACTCTAGGACTCAGACAAAATCAATATTCTGAATCTTCAAGTTAAGGACCAAGTTAAGGGGGATATATTTAACAGGTCTATATCCATGATAAACAAACAAACAAACAAACAAACAAAAAAACAAAGAAAAAACACACAAAAAAACCCACAAAATTTTGAAAATGTTTAAGAAACTATACATAATTATATATACCTAAAAATACAGTTTTATGTCATTCCTTTTAATTCACAAGACTTCTATCAACAAGACAATAGTCATGTGTTTCTGATTATACTGGGGATTTCAAATCAACAACTTTTAAAATTTGGATTACGCAGAGTGATGGTTGTAGGGCTGGAGTATTGGGGGAGAATAGGGAGAGATTGCTAATGATTATTGGGTTTCCTTTTGGGAAACAAACATTTTCTATAATTGATTGTGGTGATGGTTGCACAACTTTGGGTTTAACAAAAAATCATTGCATTGGACATTTTAAATGGGTGAACTATAGAGTATGTGGATTATATTTTAATAAAGTTGCTAAAAAATAATTGGGTCACAAAGAGAAGACAATGAGAGAAGGATCTAATTAAATGGGAAGGGAGAATCTTATCTAATTTGTGATTTTAATGAAGAGCCTTCCTTAATTTCTACTGCTTTCCTCCTTGTTCTTTACTTTATTTAGCTTTTTATAGATTCTGTTATTGGAAAGCTCACAACTTCCCACCCTTTTCCTTTCCTCTTTTGTGTTTTAGTTTACTTACCAATAATATACACATAGAACATATCTAATAAGCTTATTTCATAAACTATAAGTAACATGGAACATGAATGTGATGTTAACTTCCAATTCTCTCTACTAAGGAGTAAATATGGAAAGAGGAGACATTCCCATCCTGATCCTGTTTCAAATGCTTATGTATTATCACCCTGATTCTGTCTGTATTGTGTGCCAAGGATTCTCTGTATGCCCTAAATATCATTCCATGTGTCACAAGATTCATGCCTTCTTCTATAAAGATTCTCATAGTAAATTCAAAGAATTTTTGGTGTGATGTGAATGTGAAAATTTAGTTGACATCCTCCGTCTGCTCTGTTTTATAGTTAGAACTATTACAATGGCCAACAGTGACTCCACTGATTTGTACAATGCTACTGAATGCTCTCTCTGCATTTCCTTTTGCCTGAATCCTGTTTCTCAAGAGCAATGGTACTCCATTCAAACATCCAGAGAGCATAAAAACTGGCTGTCAGAAGTCACTACATAGTTATGCTTACAAATTAGAATGTTGGACAGTTTTTGCTTGGAGCTTACTTGCAGGTAATATGAAAATAATCAACTAAATTATTCCCAATGTCTTCTTTGGATAAGTGATCAAGCCATTTCAAAGAAAATACTTTCCTGAAACTGATACATTAAAGCTGTTCAGTTAAATTAATAAAATACCATGAACCTAGCCCATAATGGTAGATCCGTTATCCACCTTGAGATAGAACACTTCCTTCATTAAGAGTTTAATTTTTTTTTTTATTTATTTATGATAGTCACAGAGAGAGAGAGAGAGAGGCAGAGACACAGGCAGAGGGAGAAGCAGGCTCCATGCACCGGGAGCCCGACGTGGGATTCGATCCCGGGTCTCCAGGATCGCGCCCTGGGCCAAAGGCAGGCGCCAAACCGCTGCGCCACCCAGGGATCCCTCATTAAGAGTTTAGACAAAATGGTTTGGTTACTTTTCTCTGTGAGAGTTGTAAGAGATCAATCTCCACTTTAAAAATAATAGGAATAACCGAGGTTGCACCCCTACATTTGGGTATAACTATGTTTATAAACTGTGTATTCCACTGAATCACAAATTCATCACACTCTGTCATATGTTTCCATGCAACACAATTTTTTTCTCATATCATGGTATACCTAATTGTATAATGTAGATAAACGTGATGGTCCAAGAAGATGGATATATACAATCCACACTGTAGAGTGTAGTTTCCTTGCTCTTAAATAAGAATCAACAACTGACTTTGTAGAACAAACATACCATAAAATCAGGTCTTGATAAAAAAAACTACCTTTGTCAAATAGTTTATATTACTCATTTTGCCAGGTTTCTTTCTTTTTTTTCTAGATTTCATTTATTCATGAGAGACAGAGAGAGAGAGAGAGTCAGAGACATAGGCAGAGGGAGAAGCAGGCTCCATGCAGGAAGCCCGATGTGGGATTCAATCCCAGGACTCCTGGATCACGCCCTGGGCCAGAGGCAGGCATTCAACCGCTGAGCCACCCAGGTGTCCCTTTTGCCAGGTTTCTGCAAAAAGTGTTGCAGTTTCAACTGCAGTAAGTTTGTTAAGATTGTGTTGTTGTTGTTTTAATGCACCCACAAACTCAAGCCCATATTACAGGGATCCTTTCAGACAATCAAAAGCAGAATTTTCCAAGCAGACAGCTGTAGTTCATTAGATCTGCCATGAACCGTGAAAGCCACTTGCCAATAGTGTCGAAAGACTATTACTCATTTCAATCTTTCCAAAGAGGACAGATCTTTCTTTGACAAAACATTAGTGAAAAACTGAGCTTGGGGCTGTGACTGGAAAAGCTCAGCACACATGAATGGCAACTCAGTAGAGAAACTAAAGCTAAGCAGAGATAGCAGATGATGTTCTAGCCTTTCACCTTCACATACCAAGATTCCACCTAGATTCCAAGGGGAAAAAAAAAAACAAAAAACAAGGAATAACAACGCATTTGCAGCATGCATGATAATCGTACCACCTGACCTGACAGAACTGTCAATCTGAATGGCAAATTCTCTGCATATGATTGAGTTTTGTAAGCTCAGCAGCTCAAAACAGAGAAACTTAAGGGGCCAATCAAATCAGCTTTGAATGTCAGTGACTGTCCAAGCAACGTAGTTAATCAGAAAAATCAAGATCACACTCAGAGATTGTCCTTATTCAGCAATGACAAAGACAACCAAGGAGACTCCAGACATTTAAAATTCTATAGAATTAAATTGAATATAAGTATGCCCAGCCAGTATGTCAAAGACAAAAATAATATAACCATCTGGACAATCTGTGCAAATATTAAGTAATCTTGCTCTTCATAAGTTTTGAAATTTAGATAACTATTTGAAACTCAGCTAAAATTTAGCTAGGTAGATAGAGCCTGGTGTTCAGTTAGGCGTTAGCACTAATAAGGATTCCAGGGTACAGGTTAAATTCTATTGCTTGATCAAGGTGCTAGCTACATAGGTATCATTAAGTTATAAAAATTCATTGAGCTGTACACTTATAATATGTGAATCTTTGTGATCAAAGAAACTTCGTGATCAAAGACACATCATGTCCTCTAGTCAACTGCCCCATGAATTCAGTCTCCAAAAAAAGCAATACTATCAAATTCCCATTTGATCAAGATCATCGCAGCTTCACACGTACTTATTTTTCAGCTTTTCAAGCTAAACCATTTAGAGAGAGACTCAAGTTAGACATGTTAGACCAATGGAACATGTTTTATTATATTTGGGTCTATTATCTCATAACAGAGCTTTTAACAATGACAATTATTTCTTTTCTAAAGACCTACAAATGTATTTTTTAAGACAGTCCAGATAATCAGGATATTTCACTATTAAAAAGATCTACCAAACCACAATTCAGGCACATTGCTCTTTAATAGTCACAAAGTAGTTTGTGAAAAATATTTAAGATTGAGTACAATGTTTCAGTGGTACAGGACTCTCAAAATATGTGCTATTGATGGCAAATGCAAATCAAGAGATATACTAAGACTGCTGAAAGTACTTATGAAAGATCATGATGGGAAAAAGACTGAGACTCAAAGATGAATTCCAATTTTGCAAGACACTGGTAAAGATTTATATAAAAGTCTAAGAGATGCAAAAGTCTTAAAGCTATAGTTATTTAAAATTCTATATTAGTTTGCTATTTTTATAAGGTGGAATCATTTCTCAGCATCAGCTTAGTCTACTGTATCTACAACTAGAAACCTTAAAGGATTCTCTTCTCTTTTTATGAGCCAAGTGTTACACAAATGTGGGATTAAAAGAGCAAGAGACAAAAAAAACAAAAAGTATACTTTCAATACCAAAAATTCACATGTACAGTGTTATATATATACCATTAAAATATCAAAATTTTGATAGCTAGCAGTATGAGGCTGAGACAAGTAGTAACTGCTTTCATTTCTTCTGAAAACATTCAGTTACTTCCTAAATTTACCTAAATTATTAACAAGGCAGACCTCAGGGTGCCTGGGTGGTGGCACTGCTGATTAAGCGGCCCGACTCTTGGTTTTGTCTCAGATGGTGATCTCTGGGTCATAAGATCAAGCCCTGCTCAGTTCAGAGTCCACTTGACACTCTTTCTCCTTCTCCCTCTGCCCCTACCCTGCTTGCTAGCTCTCTTTCTAAAATCAATAAATAAAATCTTAAAAAAAAAGTAAAGAAAAAAAAGAAGGCAAATCTCACATCAGATTGACTGCCTAAGGTATAGAAAATAATCTTACTGTTTACTATTTGTTTCTTTTAATAACACAGAAACAATTTGTTTTTATTTTTTTAAAGATTTATTTATTTATTTATGATAGACCTAGAGAGAGAGAGGCAGAGACACAGGAGGAGGGAGAAGCAGGCTCCATGCCGGGAGTCCGACACGGGACTCGATCCCTGGGCCAAAGGCAGGCGCTAAACCGCTGAGCCACCCAGGGATCCCCCACAGCAACAATTTTAAATCTGACTCTAGTAAAGAAGCATTCTTCTTCCAAGATGAACATTTACATAAGCTACTATAGCTTACAATTAATATAATGGGTCAAAATTCTGAGAAAGAAAAATGGTTAAATTTGATCTTAACCTTCAGTTAAGATACATTTTTATGCCTATCAAATATTAGTGGCTATGCAGTGCTCATTTTTACCACATTTCAAAAGTTATGTCTTGGGGTAGCCCGGGTGGTTCAGCGGTTTAGCGCAACCTTCAGCCTAGGGCGTGATCCTGGAGACAAGGAACAAGTCCCATATCAGACTCCCTGCATGAAGCCTGCTTCTCCCCGTGTCTCTGTGTCTCTGCCTCTCTCTCTCTCTCTCTCTCTCTGTGTGTCTCTCATGAATGAATGAATGAATGAATGAATAAATAAATAAATCTATCAAAAAAAGTTATGTCTTTTAACATGTATTTTTAGCAAATGAATAGCATAGAGTAATCAGCCCAAAGTTCAAGTCAGTTTCTAATATTAAACAGGATTTCAAAGGAATCTTTAGAGCTAAATTAGTAGCCTAATATTTCCAAATAACCAAAAGTTAAATTAACTATTAGTTGAGCTATATGAAATTGCCATTGCTATAGGTCAAAAAGTTAAATCTTGGCAATTTTGTGTGGCTTAACCTCATAAGTTTTTTAGACAGTTCCAATTCTATAGAAGAGCAAATATACACAAAAAATGTTTATATCATGCGCAAATACATGTGAAAAAGTGTTTCCGAAGAAACAACTAAATTTAATTGTACAAAGAGAAATAATAGTGGGCTTTATGAAAATGGGGGAAAAAAATCAGGTAGTTCAACAGGTTACTGAAATCCTGGTGGTGATCGATAAATCGACTTCTGCTTCACCTTTTATGAAGAGGCTGTACTTAGCAAATCACTGTGTAAGCTGCTTCAATAACAGCACTCCTGCTATCAAGTTTACTTGCAATGATTCCAACAAAGAAATTAATTTCTTAGATGACAAGAAAAGGTTATCTGAAACAGGGAAAACACAGGAGACTAAGCTTTCTGCTAATAAAACAGACAAATATCAGTCTAGGCGCTGAATTCAGAGCTGTTTTAAGCTCTGCAAGATCTGAAGTCCCTGTAGCCTAACTACTACCATTACTTTAGACACATATACATCTACCTATACACACATACTCATACTATATATATATATATATATAGCCCCTGTTTATATTTTAGTAAAGTTCCTAGTTATAGCACCAAAAGTTCCATGATCCAGAAACCCAAGCCTGGGCAAACTGGGATTATTGAAAACCCTAATCTACAGCCACAACTTGCATGTGCATGTATGCTTTAACTTGCTTTAAGTTAAAAACTTAAACTTGCTTTATTGATAACTATATCAATAAAATAGGTAACTGGCAATGATCAAATCTGAGAAAGTGAAAACTGCCATTTATCATCAGACTTATTCATTCTGAAAAGGTTTCATGCTTAAATCATATTCATAGAGGTAAACATTGGTAACCTATTACAATTATTCTATGTTATAAATATGAGGAAAATCTCTGTAGCATTCATTAGATCTACATACCTCTTACCAATGATGTAACCTTAAGAAAACTGCCTAACCTCTTTAATTCTTTATTCCCTAGTATGTAAAATAGGGATAATAGCACTTATCTCATAGGGTTTTCATGAGTACTAAATGATGTAATGTATATAAAATCTTAGTACAACACAGTAGCATAAAATTCTCGATAAATGTTACTATTATAGTTGCTAATAGTGTTATTGTACAGTTAAGAATTTATAAGTGCTTTGAAGGTAGCAGTCACCTATTCTTATCTCCTTTGGTGGAAACATTTTGTACTAAAAATAATTTATTTCCTTTTGTAATATTTAGATTTCCAGAATTATTGTTTCTAACTGTAAAAACTATGAGAATCTTGAGTAGTTTAAAAGAAAGAGTGCTTTTATAATAAGATTAATTACTACTTTATATGGAATTTCTTTCTATTATTGAATTTCAACCTCAGATGTAATAGTGCAAGTAAAGAATAAAAATCAGAGCTCCTTGCCCCCTAACTTTAATAAAATATCATACTTAATGGGCTGAAATATAGATGATAAAGTTGTATGTGTGCTAAAAAGAACAAGTGTAAACATTAAATCAAAATAGAGTCAAATTAGATTTTAGAGTTCAAGGAAACCTTTTAAAATCATCTAGTCCAATGCCCTCATTTTATAAATGAGACCCAAAAAAGGTAATTTGTCCAATGTCATATGGCCAGAATCAGAGACAGTACAGTAAGTCAGGTTTCCTGCTATGTACTCTATTTTCAATATGCTTCTCTCCAAATCATAAGTGAAAATCATGAGACGAATTCCTATTTCAAAATTTCTAATAAAAACCATCTTTAAATACACAATGATAATTAAGAGGTGTGATGAGAAGGCTGAGGAAAAATAACTAGAAAAATGTAGTGGAAAATACACTTTGAAGTCAACAGATCTTGTTTCAAATGACATCTCTGTCACTCCTTTACTCTGTGTCAATGGGCAAAGTACTTACCCTATCTGAGCTTCAGATTCTTCACTTGTAAAATGGGGATAATACCACCTAGAACAAATAAATAGATTATAAGAAGGATTAGAATTGCACAATAAGGGCATCCCCAGTGGCTCAGCAGTTTAGCGTCGCCTTCAACCCAGGGCGTGATCCTGGGGACCCCGGATCGAGTCCCATGTCAGGCTCCCTGCATGGAGCCTGCTTCTCCCTCTGTCTGTGTCTGTCTGTCTGTCTCTGTCTCTCATGAATAAATAAATTAATTAAAAAAAAAGAATTACACAATAGTATAATTCCGATAAAAGCTGGGAGTCACACTGCCTATACTAGAGTCCCAATTTTACAACTTCCTTGTTGTTTGACCAGTTATCAAACTTCTTTGAGCCTGGGAAGTACTTTAACAAGAATATGATGGCACATAAGAAATACAAAGAGTTTTAGTGTTATCAATATTACATATGAATCTTCTGCCAGTAAGTGGGTAGTGAATCATAAAAACAACCAATACAACTATTGATAATAATAAAACATCTGCTTTTACAAGTAAAACAGATTTTGACAAAGTCAACATGTTATATAAAAATTGATGCTATCTGTGCTAAAGTATGCCCATACCCTGAAATGTGTAAAAAGTTTATAAGATTGAAAGTGTCAAATTCAAAGAGTACAAAAATTAAAATCTATCAAGCAAATAATCATTCTGTAGTGACATATTTAAGAAAAGTGTGGCTTTCAGGGTTTTGGACTTTAAAATGCTCCATTCACAAGTCAGAATAATATAGGATAAAGTCAGAAATTAGGTAATAGCAGAAGATTTACAAAATATGAAGTAAGGCTAAAATTATAGCAATGACACATTAGAAAACCTAGAGGAGACTGTGTGAGAAGAAACTGTCAGCTTTGGAAGACTGTGTCTATTACAACATGTTTTTCATAAACTCCTAATCAAAAATATAATAAAAGAAAAAGAAACAGTGGAAATTCACATCCAACACATTACCATTTAAGAGAACCAATTCCCAGGTGATTAGAAAAGAGCTATCTATACTTACCTGGCAGGGGAGATACCATGATCACGAAAAGAGCTATCTGAACTGGATGAAAGACATGATTTCTAAATTCAAAGGAAAATTAAAACCACAAAGTTTAAACAAACAGCATGAAAAAAAAATGCCTCACAAAATGAAAAGGAATAATTTAGTTTCAGCTTTCTCTTTACAAAAATTCTATTTTTAGGTAAGATACAGTGGTTTAAGATGCTACCATGTCTTTAAGCTCCATTTGGTAGGGAAATACCTGTGTTGGCTTTGCTATTTCCAAAGGTAAATAGGAGGTTTTGCATTGAAGTTACAATGTGGACTACTTCAGAGTAACCTCATGCCAAAATGGCACATTTCTGAGGGATGCAAAGGTATTCAATAAAAAGCTTTTAAAGGCATATTTTTAAACTTGCAGCAGGAAAGCTTTTCTGTGTCAAGACAGTAATTCTTTTAACAGCATTGATCAAAATGTCATTCCTTTATGAGTGTACAATACCTTTTAATGGCATACAACAAGCCATTAGGGTTATACACCTCTGTATAGCAGACAGCTTACTGGAAAAAAGGGAACACTGGCCAAGATACAGTCAGTAGGTTTTATGCTTCTAATAAGTGATCTTTTTCCCCCTAACTGCTTCATTCTCAAGTCCTCAACTATCCAAAGATTAAGTGTAAGCTCTCTTCTGTAATTTAGAAGCGCTTGCAACAGAGGTCTAAACTGCAAGGTCTAAACTTTAGCTTTGTAGATACCATATGATGGCTTTGAAAACAGTCTCTCATCCAGGGCCAGCAAGAAATTATTTCTGAAGATTAGAAAAGAATGATGGTTTTGTTTATTTTGCTACTTTGTGAGAAAGAAGCAAGTAAAAAAAAAAAAAGAATGTTATGAGATTATCACTTTTCGAATTTATTTACAAAGCCAAATACTAAAGGAATATTCAAGTTATGTATTACTCTACCACAGAATATCTCTTTAAATCAACTAATAGGGGGTGCCTAGGTGGCTCAACGGTTGAGTGTCTGCCTTTGGCTTAGGGTGTGATCTCGGGATCCAGGATTGAGTCCCACTTCAGGCTCCCTACAATGAGCCTGCTTCTCTCTCTGCCTCTCCCATGAATGAACAAAATAGAATCTTAAAAAAAAATAAGTCAACTACAGTGATTACATAATCTTTGATAGAAGGAAGCTATTTAAAAATTATCTTAAAATACGTCCTTGTCCTTGGGGTATTCTTCTTTAAAGAAAGATAAAATAAATTCTGAAACTATCTAGAAAATAAACATGGGGCGTCTAGGTGGCTCAGTCAATTGAGCATCTGACTCTTGATTTCCACTCAGGTCATGATATCAGGACCCTGGAATGAAGCCCTATGTTGGGCTCCATGCTCTGCAGAGAGTCTGCTTAAGATTTCCTCTCCCTCTCTCTCTCTCTCCCCCTCCCTCCCTCTGCCCCTCCTCCTGCTTGTGCTTGCTCTCTCAAATAAATATTTTTTTAAAAAAGAAAATTTACGTATATAAGTATACAAACTCATAAAAAACTTTCCATCAATTTACCAAATTTTTAACCATCCAGGAAATGGAGAGGTAAGGGGTGCAAAATTAGAAAGGGGGACTATTCCGGCTTTTCATGTTAAGCCTTTACTTACTTTTCACTATTAAAGTAAAACTTAAGTACAAGTAAATTTTTGAAATTACAGAAATATCTCAGATAAATTGATTGTAACATACACCTCGACCTTTGGAAAACTATTTAAGAGCTTCATAGAGCCTAAAAAATATTAGCAATAACAATTACAATCCTGCATCAAAAAAGTAAAACTCCAGGACACCTGGGTGGCTCAGCGGCTGAGCATCTGCCTTTGGCTCAGGGCGTGATCCCTGGATTCAGGATCAAGTTTCATGTCGGGCTCCTTGCATGGAGCCTGCTTCTTCCTCTGCCAGTGTCTCTGCCTCTCTGTGTCTCTCATGAATAAATAAATAAAATCTTAAAAGAAAAAGTAAAACTCCAACTTAACAGACAATACCAGATGTATTTCCAAACCTTTTGCCTAAAAGCAAAGTTTAAAAAGTAGAAAAAACTGTTTCCTTTTTTTTCTTTTTTAAAAAGATTTTATTTATTTATTCACGAGAGACCACACAGAGAGAGAGGCAGAGACACAGGCAGAGGGAGAAGCAGGCTCCATTGAGGGAGCCTGAGGTGGGACTCAATCCTGGGTCTCCAGCATCAGGCCCTGGGCTGAAGGCGGTGCTAAACTGCTGAGCCATCAGTGCTGCCCCGAAACTGTTAGCTTTGAAAAGTGTGAGTGTATGGATATGTGTGGTAGTGTAGTGGGAACAAAGTGGCACCCCCAAAAAGGAAGTTCTTATTAATGGCTTTACAAATTTTATGATCAAGCAGAAGTTTGTTTCAGGCAATATTGAGAACCACAGTATGTACACCAACTATCACTGAAAACAACTAAAAATGCACGGTAATATACAAAAATACCTTCTTAAAAGCATCCTAGTTCATGAGAATAGTAAGAAGTTATCAATTCAAAATCTAAGTGAAAGTGGAACTCAGAAAAATCACAAGGAGATTTTGTTTTTAAGAATATCTGGTCAACCATTTTGACCCAAAACTTACAGACCTTATTTGGGATGAAGGTTAGAAGACAAACATGAACACCACCTAAGAGCCTCACATGAGACTCTCGTCCTATGAAGCTGGGAACTCAAAGGGTCACCCCCTCAATGTGAAGGCCATCAGGAACCTGGGCCTGAGGGACTGTAAGGACAGTTGTCTTGGCAATGAGCAAAGCAGGGAAAACATAAAACCACAAGGTGTTGTAACCACAACCTTGGAACTCAAGTAAATATACATGCTAAATTCTTATCACCAGAATGGATCCAAAAATAAATAAATAAGTAAATAAACATAAACTGGTACATAACTGGTAGTGTCCCCAGAAGCGAGATTGCAGCAATCGCAAATGTTATCTGGTAGAACAAACTATTAAATACATAAGTAAACAAGGCACCGTGAAAGAGAACCAGCAAAAATGAACTTATAAGGATTTCATTTCTTGGAATTGTCAAAAACAGATCATATACATATATTGAAAACAATTTTTAAAGTGTAAACATTTCACAGAACAGAAAATTAAAAATAAATGACCTAGAATATTCAAAAGACATCTATACAAATTAAATACACAATAATTAAAATTTAAAACTTGGTGGAGAGGACATGGCAGATTATCTTAAATGAGGCTTTTTCAATAAAAAGAACTAGAAAAAGAAGCTCAACTTTCAGCATCAGTTCTCTTAAGTCATTGCCAATACTCACTTAGGAGGCTGAATAAAATTGTTAACAGTATCACAGACTGGGGGGGAAATTTTTGAGGTTGGATACTGATAGTGTAACAGAAGAATGAAACCCAGATATATATCAGCTCAATCTCAGGTTTTATGGAGTTTAACTGTCCATATGCTACCTACTATCAGAAGCAAAACAAAAAACCTTGGGGAAGGTTAGTATCATTCAGATCTTCCAAACATTACATCCAATGTCTCACATTCCATTCACAATTACTAGGCATATCCAGAGACAAAACCACAATAAAATTTAAAAGAAAAGAAACAGATCTACAGGATATACAGGTACTAGAGTTATTAGATGTGCACTTCAAAATACCTTTGATTGGGATGCCTGGGTGGGTCAGCAGTTTAGTGCCTGCCTTCAGCCTAGGGCATGATCCTGAAGTCCCAGGATCAAGTCCCACATCAGTCTCCCTGCATGGAGACTGTTTCTCCCTCTGCCTGTGTCTCTACCTTCTGTGTCTCTCATGAATAAATAAATAAAATCTTTGAAAAAAATAGAAGACCCCAGTTTCCCAATAAAATAAGAACCACTACTTAAATCTGATATCTCCACATAACCTTAATCTGTAAAAATAAAGTGAAAAAAAAAAACCCTCAAAATATACAGCATAACTAAGAGATAAAGACTAGCATAATCCATAGAATCTATGCTTTAAAAAGAGAGATAAATAAAGATCATGTAGAAGAGAAGACAAAGTGACAAAGTACAGATAAAATAAGAACCAGGAAGTGGGAAATCCTTAAAATAGGTTTAAGACCTGTTAGATCCAGCACTGGTTACTGTGGAGTCAAAAAGAAGAGGTTTGTAATCACAAGAAACAGAAGTGACAGTCTTGAGAAGTACCACTTCTAGAGGAGACAAAGAAGTGGTACTTCTTGGATGTTTGGTGGTAGAGAGAAAGAAGAAAACAATAATGGTCCTACAAGTATAAAAAAGAAGCAGAAAATTAGAGGATTCAAACCCTGTCACTCTCCAAAACAAATGCACCACAGATTCAAGATATTTCATTATAGTAACAGAAGGGACAGCTTTTGAACTAAGAAATCTTGTAAACCCTTTAACCATTTTCACTATGAACTATTATTGCTGCTCAAGAAAAATTAAATTTCATAACTGATATGGCAACAACTGTAAATAGGTTTATAAAAGGAAACAGAAAATAAGACCAAAACTCTTCAGCCAATGAACACTACTCTCCAAGGAAGAAGGGAAGGAAGGCAGACAGACAGACTGTAAGGTAGAGATAACTATAATACTATCTCAGCCTGAATTATATATTGTTAAATGGTATTTACAAGTATTGAGGGAAAGACCCTCAAATCAAACATTCAGTAATTCAGAACAAAAATGGGCTCTAAATCTTCACATTAGAAGATGTGAAATGAGAGATATCTGGTCTAATAAAAGAAACTGAGGAGACAAAAGCCATTTTAGAAATGAAGAATAAATTATAAATGACTCAAGAGAAAATTGAATTGAATGAAAATACAGTAAGAGGCACTGAATGAAAGGATGAAAATAGCAAAAGAACAAAATGAAGACTGTAATAAGAATCAGGGAAAAACTGTTAATATACACGAAAGAGAAAGAGGATCCAACACACATAAAATTGTAGAGCTAATATTTAAAACTTGAATATAAAAAAAAGATAACCAGAAATAAAAAAACATGAATGTATATATTAAAAAGGCCTATGAAAGATCTCAGAAATTGACACAAATACTCTATTCTAGGATGTATCCAATACATAATTGGACTTTAAAGGTAAAACTGCACTGGAGGGTATTATGCTGAGTGAAGTAAGTCAATCGGAGAAGGACAAACAGTGTATGTTCTCATTCATTTGGGGAATATAAATAATAGTGAAAGGGAATATAAGGGAAGGGAGAAGAAATGTGTGGGAAATATCAGAAAGGGAGACAGAACATAAAGACTCCTAACTCTGGGAAACGAACTAGGGGTGGTGGGAGGGGAGGAGGGCGGGGGATGGGATTGAATGGGGGACGGGCACTGGGGGGGGCACTTGACAGGTTGAGCACTGGGTGTTATTCTGTATGTTGGTAAATTGAACACCAATAAAAAATTAATTTATTAAAAATAAATAAATAAAGGTAAAACTGCAAACCCCCACATACCTCACAATTTCAACATATGGCTCCTAAATACTTTTGATGAGAGTCACATAGCCCTTGTCACTGTTAAAGAAACCCATAAAATTGCCTTAGGAAAGAACAGAAAATTGTCCCCTGAAAAATCTGTGGGATGCTGTTCTTCCAAAGATAACAAACAAAAATGTGCAAGGTTTACCAGAAAAAAAATAACAGTTTGTAGCTTAGTAATAGTTACAGGATATAGAACTTCTGCCTTTGTACTCCAAAAATATATTACTAAGGCAATACGCAGAGAGTATTTTGAAGTTCTAGTCCCCTAAAGTAGAATGAACAGTTCCCTAAAGCAGAATGACAACCTTAGTATAGCCATCACATCAAAACCCCATAGGGAGATGCCAGGAGGAAAAAGATGATCAAGAAAATAAATACTATAGGACTTAATACCTAATCAATCACCATGGTTCAAAATCCTGAGAACATTATCCTGAATTTTCAGCCTTTAAAAACCTCTGCTTATTAGTCATCGGGGATTCAAAACCTTTGAACATTAGCTCCCTGTTCTCCTGGGTGGCACCACACCAATAAACAGCCTATCTTTCTTCACTGTAGAAACTCAGTATCAAATTTTATTCGCTTGCTGCTCATTGGGTGGATGAACTCTCATTTGCTTCAGTTACAAAGGTAAAAAAAAAAATCTTCTGAGGTCATTTACAAAGGAAGCAAAATCAAACTGGTATCAGACTGCTCAGTGGTAACATACAAAGAAAGTTATTAGGAGAGTAGGAATCAAGTTTTTTTTTGTTTTTTTTAAGATTGTATTTATTTATTCATTAGAGATAGAGATATAGGCAGAGGGAGATGCAGGCTCCCTGTGGGGAGACCTATGTAGGATTCGATCCCATGACCCTGGGATCAGCTCATGACCTGAGCCAAAGGCAGATGCTCAACCACTGAGCCACCCAGGTGCTCAAGTTATTTTATTTAAACTGACAAACAAAACAATGAAATTCTAAGTGAGCGCCAAGAAGATAACTGAATTAAGGACATTATAAATAATAGCATAAAATAACCACTAGAACAAAAATATAAACCTTTCAAATACCAAAGAAAATATAAAACGGGGTACAATAAAAATATACTATATATAAAGAAAACATAATATGCACAATATATAATGTGTTAGTATAGAGATTACACATAAAGATTTAACTATCTTTAAGATACTTTCAAATTAACTCAGTAAAATTCAACTCTTCAATATATTGCTGAAACTCATCTAAAATAAAGCGATTCAGGGCAGCCCCGGTGGCTCAGCGGTTTAGTGCAGCCTTCGACCGGGGCATGATCCTGAAGACCCAGGATCGAGTCCCGCATCGGGCTCCCTGCATGGAGCCTGCTCCTCCCTCAGCCTGTGTCTCTGCCTCTCTCTCTCTCTGTGTCTCTCATGAATAAATAAATAAAATCTTAAAAAAAAATAAAAATAAAAATAAAAAATAAAATAAAATAAAGCGATTCAAAAAGTAAAAATATAGGGTACAAAGGTCTTCAAGGCAAATGAAAAAAATAAGTAGGTGTTTTAGTTCTGATATTAGACATGGTAGAGCTGAGCCCCCAAAACATTACATACTAAAAAACATTTTATGACCTAAAGACCACATGCAAAATATACTAGTTATTAATATCTACACACCAAATAACATGGCAACTACTTTGATAACATGAGTCCAGGAGAAATAAAAATGCAAGAAAGAAACTAAACAGAAGACCTCAATATACCAAAACTCAGTATAAGACAAATGTACAAAAAATTTCTTTAAGAAGTCATAAACTAAACAAAGCTATGCCAGTATCTAGATTTTTAAGCTCCCACAACAAATACTTTCCTTTCCAAGTGTACATGAGACATTCACAAACATTGACCAAATATTATGTCTCAAAGAATACTTCAATATGTTCCATAAAGTAGAAACAATATAAATAGTGTTCTCTGATCCCATATAATAGAAGTAGAAAATTAAAACAAAATAAAAAGGGTCTTCCACGTGATAACTTTAGAACTATCCAGCAAAGTCTTCAATGACAGCATGTGTTATTTTATGTAAAAGACACTAGACACAAAATAGCACATACTTGTAAATGAAGTTCAAAATGAGGTAAAATGAATTGATGTTAATCAGAGCATTTAAGAAAAAAAAAGATATCCCAACTGGAAAATACATAAAATTATCTCTGTTCACAGATGATGTGATCTTTTATGTAGAAAACCTTACAGATGCCACAAAAAAATTTAGAATAAAAGAATTCAGCCAAGAAATAGGATACAAATCAACACACAAAAGTTAGATACATCTATACACTAAAAATGAATAATCTAAAAAGTATGAAAACAATTTCATTTATAATAGCATCAAAAATAATAAAACATTTAGAAATTAACTGAGAAGATTAAAGATTTGTACAATGAACATTACACAACAATGCTGAAATTAAAGAAAATACAAATGAATGAAAACACATCTCATGCTCATGGATTAGAAGACTTAATACTGTGTTAAGATGTCAATACCACCCAAAGTGATCTACAGATTCAGTGCAATCCCTATCAAAATCCCAATGATGTTTTGGAAGAAATAGAAAAACTCATCCTAAAATTTACATGGAATCTCAAGGGACTTCAAATAGTCAAAACAATCTTGAAAAAGGAGAACAAAGCTGGGGACTCACACTTCCTGATTTTAAAAAGAAGACTCAAAAATCAAAACAAGAAATGGAAAACAATACAAAAGATAACCACAGAAATACACAGTGTGACAACAAATTATAATAAAGACTTATATACTAACAAATTAGGTAACTTTGGTCAAACGACTTTTACAAGGGTAGCAAGACCACTCAATGGGGAAAGCACAGCCATTTCAACAAATGGTGCTGGGAAAATTGGATATCACATGTGAAAGAATGAAACTGGACCTTACCTAACCATATATAAAAATTAACTGAAAAGGGATTAAAGATCTAAATCTAAGACCTAAAATATAAAACTTAGAAGAAACAGGGCAAAAACTTCATGACATTTGATTCGGCAATGATTTCTCATATATGACAACCAAAGGCACATACAACAAAAGATATATAAATCAGACTTTATGAAAAATATAAAATTTGTGCAACAAAAGACACTACCCACAGAATAAAAAAGCAACCCATAAAATAGAATATTTGCAAATCACTAATCTAATAAGGAATTAAAATTCAGAATGTAAAGAGAACTTCTGAAATACAACAACAAAAGGACAAACAACCTGATTCAAAAATGGGCAAAGGACTTGAATAGATATTTCTCCAGAGAAGGTATATAAATGCCCAATAAGTACATGAAAGGATGCTCAGTATCAGGAACCACTAGGAACTAGGGAAATGCAAGTCAAAACTATAATGAAAATACCACCTCACATCTATTAAAAGGACAACTATCAAAAAACAAAGAAAAAAAAAGAAAATAACAAGTGTTGGTGAAAGGTGGAGAAATCAGAACTCTTGTACACTGTTGGTAGAAATGTAAAATGGTACAGCCACTGTGGAAAACAGTACGGCAGTTCCTCAAAAAATTAAAAATAGAATTTCCATCTAATTCAGAAATTCTACTTCTGCATTTATACTGAAAAGAATCGAGAGCAGGGTCTTGAAGAGTTATTTGTATACCCATGTTCACAGCAGCGATATGTACAATAGTTAAAACACGGAAGCAACTGAAGTGTCCATCAACCAATGAATGAACAGGCAAAATGTGGTTTATACATACAATAGAATATTATTCAGCCTTAAAAAGGAAATTCTGCAATATGCCACAACATGGATGAACCTGGAGGACATTAAGTGAAATAAGCCAGTCACATAAATACAAATACCATATGATTCCACTTATGTGAGGTAGATAGTATACACACTATATACAGCAGTATATACATATATAGTAGTCAGAATCAGAGACAGAATATAGAATGACAGTTGCCAGGAGCTGGAGGAAGGGGGAAATAAGTTATTGTTCAATGGGTATAGCATTTCAGTTTTACAAGAGGAAAAGAGTTTTGAAGAGGGATGGTGGTGGTGATAGTTGGAGAACATTATAAATGTATTTAATGCCACTAAAGTGCATGCTTAAAATGGGTAAGATGATAAATTTTATATTATGTATAGTTTACCACAATAAAAAAAAATTTGGAATAAACCTCATTGATGCCGATAATAATGAGAACATTGTAGTTATCTCTGGGAAGATAAGTGGTAATAATTGGGAATGAAACAGGAACTTATGGGATGCTGAGAATGTTCTATATCTTGATCTAGATGTATATATAAATGCCAAAAACAATAAAAAATGTTCTGAACTGTACACTTAAGATTTGTGCACCTGACACTCTACCACATGTCAAACAACCAAAACAATAAAAAATCATGGACACTTCATCAAAAAAGAAACCTAAATGGCCAGAAAACATAAATATGTTCAGCTTCATTAGATACCAAGGAAATGCCAATTAAACTACTACTATAACTGCTGCAAGATTAATACACTATTTTAAAGATTTTATTTATTTATTCATGAGAGACACACAGAGAGACAGAGACATAGACAGAGTGAGAAGAAGGCTCCCTGTGGGGAGCCTGATGCAGTACTCAATCCTAGGACCCCAGGATCACAACTTGGGCTGAAGGCAGACACTCAACCTCTGAGCCACCCAAGTGCCCCAGATTAATACACTATTTGATTGATTGATTAATCATCTCAACTGATACACTATTTGTGACAGTGCAAATTGGTACAATCATTTTGGAAAACTGTTATGTGCTTAGTAAACTAAAATATACAATTCTCTCAAAAAGTTGCTTGGCTTATGTAATTTATTTCAGTCAGGTCGTTAGTCCAGTAGCCACAGTTCTTTTCTAGACATGCTTAGGGGTTTTTTTATGTCTTTTTTTTCTGACCCCATAGATTCCGTCTTTCTTCCTATTTGTATCTTAGGCCTATCAAGGATCAGAAGCAGAGACTTCTCTGTAAGATTCCGTTGAATTGAAAGAAATTCAAAAGATACCATACCTCCATGGTTGAACTTCACTCTGAGACATCTTGATAAATTTTGATACTTTATCAATGAGTGTAACATTGTGGAAAGATTTCATTTATACAAGTGTAGCAAGCCTATTACCTTCCTTGGTAAATTAATTGAGATCTTGTCCTATTCCACAGGCATGGAATATTTCCAGATCTTACAGCACTAACTTATAAATTTTGTGTCATTGTTCACAAAAAGGAAGGTGGACATCACTGATAACCTCAAGACCTCTGAAAATCCTCTTTCATAAAAAAAATGACAGCATTAACAGAAACTATTAAACTTTTTCAGAATGCTAGAAATTAACCAAAGGCTTGCAGCAGTTCAGGGAATGATTATTCAAGAAAAACAGCCAAATCTCCTTAACAACAAATGAGTTTTGTAGCATTTTAAGTTGCCCTATGGCCATCTGTGCAAAAGTGCAAAAAGTGCAAAAGATGTGAACAGATACTTCATCAAAAAAGATATACAGATGGCAAAAAAGATGTGGGACTCAATCCCAGGACTCTGGGATCATGACCTGAGTCAAAGGCAGATGCTTAACTGACTGAGCCACCCAAGCACTCCAAATATCTATTTTTTAATATAAATTGGTTCCATGTATACTCTTAGAAGTCTCATGATGGCAGATAGTTTTAAAGCTTCTTTAACCTGAAGAAGATTCAGTGAGTTGTATATATTGTTCCAGATAGATCTTCATTGGTAGAGAACAAAAATGCATGCTATATAAGTTAAAATAAAAAAAAAAAACTACCTGTAGTTTTTAAATGTGAGAATAAAACTAGCAAACTGTAATAAAGTGTCATCTTTATAGAATGACGATTGAGAAATCACATCTTTATTTCTTTTATTTTTTTATTTTTTATTTTTTTATTTTTTAAGTTTTTATTTATTTATGATAGTTACAGAGAGAGAGAGAGGCAGAGACACAGGCAGAGGGAGAAGCAGGCTCCATGCACCGGGAGCCCGATGTGGGATTCGATCCCGGGTCTCCAGGATCACGCCCTGGGCCAAAGGCAAGCGCCAAACCGCTGCGCCACCCAGGGATCCCCACATCTTTATTTCTATAGCAGCTACAAGATACTTGTTGCATGAGTTTAACTCCAGACCATATAATTAAAATGTCTGCATTCACCCTTCCATTCTCAAACATCTCTTAAGCTTAGAATCTCAGACAGTTGTTAACCAGTACTATTTAATGCCTGAATTTCTGTTGTTCTTACTCTTTTGGGAGATGGTGATGTCTTTTTTGAGATGTTGATTTTATTTTTAGTAAGTCAACTTAACAGTGACCTCAGTTCCTCATCTATGAAAGAAGAATAATTGTTATCAAAAGAAACAAATGAGATAACTAGAAGATGATAAATGTTAGTTTAGCTGTTGCTTTGCTATTACTATTCCTGCTTATTATTTTTTTAAAGCAATGATAACTGCTTTTGAGAGTAAGGTCAAATACTTAGAAAAGTCACTCTAAGGAATCTTGAGGATTCCACATAAAAACAAATGAGACTCCTTTAGGGTATTTGTCATAAATTGGCTATTCACTACTATAGAAACACGTCTTAGGATTTTGTTTTATTCCTTTCTTCCCTAAATCTAAATTTCCTTCTCCTTTCTCTATATAAGGACACTCTGTCACTGGATTAGGGTCCACCCTAAATCAGTATGATTTTTTTTTTTAAGATTTACTTATTTATTAATGAGAGACAAACAGAGAACAGCAGAGACATAGGCAGAGGGAGAAGCAGGCTCCATGCAGAGAGCCCGATGTGGGATTCGATCCTGGGACTCCGGGATCACGCCCTGAGCCAAAGGCAGATAGACGCTCAACCGCTGAGCCACTCAGGCGTCCCGATCAGTATGATCTTAACTTCGGTTACATCTGCACAGTCTTTATTTCCAATAGGGTCACATTCACAAATACCCAGGATTAGGACTTGAACATATTTTTGAGGGAGGTATCATTTGATCCAACATAGAGAATATCACTAAATTAAAGAACCTGTACAGAATTTGTATAATCCCTGTCCATGTTCTGCAGGTCTGGGTTTCTGGAAGTCTCTTGGAATTCCTGTTTTCTTCATTTATCTCTGTGGGTAGTGCTTTTTAAATAACCCTAGCCCTCTGAACTCACAGCTTCTACAAAGTCCTTTCTTTATAAAGGGGCAAAAGGCTTGATGGTATAGTTTGAATAAATTCCTTTTCTATTTGTGAACAGGGATCAAATTTTTAGTATTCCCTGATACTAGAGTGGGCTCTGATATCAAACACCCAGAAACCACCCAAGTATCCTCTTGTTTCACATGTGTAATCTGTTTGTCTGGGTACCTTCTGATTATCTTATAACTGAGCTCCTATGCCATGTAAGAAAGATCTCATGTTCCTATTATCCAACATCCTTATATTTTTCTCCTCTGAGACTATTTGACTAAAATCTCCTAGAAGGCATTGATTTGACTTCTAAGAGTAGTACCACTTTGCAAAATATATGTTAGTGAAATTGCTTCCAGGTCATCTTGCTCTATATTTTTGCTTGGTTTCCCAAAGGAAAACATAACTTTAAAAGAAGTTATTTATAACTTCATTTATGCAAATCAGTTCTCCCTCAGCATTCTTTTCTCAATTCTACATTTGACATTGTTATTCTTTTATAATTAAAAAAAAATTTTAGCTTACTTATCCTTTCCAGGTTCTATGGTTCCATCTTCATTTGCTTTATCTTTTATATTTCCTTATAAAAATTATTTAAAATATTTTAAAAATAAAATTTCAAAAAAATAAAAATAAAAAATAAAATTTCTGTATACCTATCACATGGCTTAAGAAATAACACATTAACAAATATAGTTAAAGCACTTTATGCATTCTTCCTTAGTAATGCTCTTTTGTTCTTCCCTGCTACAAGTACGTATCACAAGTTATCTCCACAACCAATTATTCTCTGGAAGCTAATGTTTATAATCCCATTATTTTTTCATATTTTTACTAAATCATAATATTATCTCTATATATATTTTTAAAGATTTATTTATTCATGAGAGACAGAGACAGAGAGAGAAAGAGAGAGAGAGGCAGAGACACAGGCAGAGGGAGAAGCAGGCTCCATGCAGGGAGCCTGACGTGGAACTCGATCCCGGGTCTCCAGGATCACGCCCTGGGCTGAAGGTGGCACTAAACTGCTGAGCCACCTGGGCTGCCCTCTATATACTTTAAACTTTAATTCTGTATTATACCTATTATAGATTCCTCTGCAATCTTTTTTTTTTTTTTTTTTGGCTCAAGTTAGGATTGAGATTCATCCTATTGATACAAATTTCTCTGCTTGATTATTTTAATAGCTTCTTTACTTTCTCATTCAATTTTTCATTCAAGTTTTTCATTTTTTAAACATTCTTCTACTGATGGACATTGAGTTAGTTTCCATGCTTTTGCAATTATAAGTAATGCTATTTAAACAGTCCGTTAATGGATCATAACTAGTGGGTTTCTTCATTTAAAACTATTTATTTGGAGAGAGAGAGAGAAAGAGAGAATATGAGTGGGGGTTGGGGCAGAGGGAGAGGAAGTGAGAGAATCCCAAGCAGATTCCCCACTGAGTGCAGAGCTGGACGCAGGGCTGAATCCCAGTACCCTGAGATCATGACCTGAGCCAAAAATCAAGAGTTGGACACTTAACTGATGGAGATACCCAGGTGTCCTTCCCTCTTTTTAAAAAACAGATTTACTTACCATAAATTTTCCTTTTAAAAAACAACACAGTAGTTCTTTAGAATATTTACACAACTACTCAGCCATCACAAGCTCTAATTCCAGAACATTTTATCATCCCCCAAAAGAAACCACACTTCCACTTCCACTCCCCTTCTCCCTCTCCCAGTCCCTTAGTAACACTAATGTACATTCTGTCTCTACAGATTTGCCTATTAAGACATTTTGTATACATTTGCACCATGCATAACCTTTTGTGATTATCTTCTTTTACTGAGTATAATGTTTTCAAGGATCATCCATGTTTTAGCATGTCTATTAATTTGATTGTAGTGACAGGTGTAAATACATATCAAAACTTATCAAAACATATACTACTTAACTATATAAGATTTATTGCATGCCAATTTTACTTTGATAAATCTGTATAAAAAATAAGCAAGATTTTAAGAGATGCTTCACCAAAAAAATTATACATAAAGCTAATAAATACACAAGACACTCTACATCATTAGTCATCAGAGAAATGCAATTAAAATTACAATGAGATATCTAATATACATGTACTGGAATAGTTAAGTTTTAAACTACTAATAACACCCAAGAGCAGATATGAATGTACAATAATGAGAATAATCTTAAATTGCTGATAAGAAAACAGAAGGAAATAGCCACTTGGAAAGAAAATTAGCAGTATTTTATAAAGTTAAAAATATTTTTACCATATGACCCAATAGTTTCACTCCTGTATGGACCCCAGGAAAAATAAAAATCTATAATCACACAATGACCTATCAGCCAATATTCATAGCCGCTTTATTGCTAAGAGCCAGAACCTGGAAACAACCCAAATGTCTACCAAATGGTAAATGGACAAATTTTGGTACATATATGCAATGGAATACTACTCAACAGACAAAAAGGGGTAAACTAGTAATACATGCAACAACCAGGATGAACCTTAAATGCATTATGCTAAGTGAAACGAACTAGAAACAAAAGGCTGCAGAAGATTTCATTAACAATATGTTTTAAAATGTAAATCCTTGCTCTGCTCTCTGTCAGATAAATAAGACCTTTAAAAAGTTTTTTACAACTCAGCCATAAAAAGAGGCACATTACTACATACAAGAGAACAAAGTACAACTTCAAATATCTAACTAAAAACAACAGAAACAAGAATACAAAGGTGCTAAAAACCAAAATCATATATACAGTTCAAAATTCAAAATAAAAACATTTTCAAGCTAATAACTAGTAATAGAATCCATCACCAACAAGCCACACTATAAAATGTTCAAGGATGTTCTTCAGACCTAAGAAAAATGATACAAACTTAGACCTACAAGAAGAAATAAAGTGACAGAAATGTTAAGACGTAAGCAAGTAAACTATGTTCTCATTTTCTTATTTTCATTACAACCTCCTCACAAAGAAAATGCCAATGCAATGCTGCATTCTATTTAACAAAGAAATAATACCAATTCTATATAACCTCTTTCAGGAAATAGAGGAGAGACTACATCCTACATTGCTTAAAGAACCAGCCAGGCTTGCCCTATTTCTAAAACTAAGCACAAGAAAGCAAAACCAAGGACTAATCTCTCTTAAATACACTCTGAAGGAAACAGTTATAAAATCATATTAAAAGACATAATCAGGATATACTATGTTCATGGATGGGAAGCTTCAATATTGTAAAGATAATTCTTCCCAAAATAATCTGTATATTCTAAGTAATTACTATCAAACCCCAAAAAAGATATTTCATGATATTTAATACACTGATCATGAAATTAATATGGAGAATCTAAGGGCCAAGAATAAGTAAGGTGAAAAACAACTTGGTATGAGGCATAAGGGGAGCAATTTTACCTATTGTACACTGTCTTATTTTAGAGCTAAAGCAATGAAAACATTGTTTTATGTACAGAACTAGACAAATAGCCTAGAAAACACAAAAACAAAGACGAACATACGGAAACTACATAGGATAAGCATTACATTCTCCACTCAGTGAGGAAAGAATGTCCTATTGCAGGGGCTGGCAAACTTTTTCTGTAAAGGGACAGACAGTAATATATAAAGCTTTGAGTCTCTGTCACAACTACTAAACTCTGACAGAGTAGCACAAAAGTAGACACCAACAAGTAAACAAATGGATGTGTCAGTGTTCCAAAAGTATTAAAAAAAAAAAATGGTTGGCCAGCTTTGGCCCATGGGCCACAGTTTACAAAACAGCAATTAAACAAACAAACAAAAAACAAAACAAAAAAAACTTAGTTAAAGCCATTCTTCGCAAACACAAAATTAAATTTCAGGTGAACTGAATTTTTTTTTTAAGATTTTATTTACTTATTCATGATAGAGAGAGTGAGGCAGAGACAGGAGAAGCAGCAGCCACCATGCAAGGTGCTGAACACGGTACTCGATCCCGGAACTCCGGGATCATTCCCTGAGCTGAAGGCAGATGCTCAAATCTCTAAGCCACCCAGACGTCCCTCAACTGAAGTTCTAACGTGAAAAAGCAATGCTTGAAATAGTTCAGAAGACGATGGAAAACAGACATGTTGGTAGAATTTCACAATAAAAATTACTTCAATATAAACCATCCAAAAAATTAAGGCACGTAAATTATTTTAACTCCTGAAGTTGATCAAGAATTTTCCTCCTTTTTATGTTAATTCAAAAAGACTGGATATAAAATCTTGTCAACTTATTTCTTGTATGCCTGTGTGCCCATATACTACCCTCATCTGTGGAGACTCTTATGACTTTAAGAAGCACTTCATTGACTTCTGTATAATTCTTAAATTAGTGCTCCTTTAAAAATTTTTGCTACTAATTCAACTACTTCAGACTTCTCAATCCCCACTTCCCTCAGAACTGTAAGTCTCATAACGGAGAAATTAAACGACATTAACATTTTTAAAGTAAAACACCTGCTTTTGCTGCATAACTACTACTACTTAAAAAAAATATAGAAATAAACTTCTAGAACTGGACTGGGGCCCTACATACATGTCCATGCTTCACAGTGGACTCTAAAACTCCCTGAAATTGAGTTAAAATTTTTGTGTGTTATATTGTACACAAGACCCCCCAAATTTTTGATTCTTAGAGGGCACTACGAACCCCACCCCACCCCGCAAAGTTAAGAACCTCTGTTCTAGAGGTGAATAGAAATAGAAATTACATTGAAAAGTATAAATAGTAGAAATAGAAATTACATGGAAATAGAAAATTACATTATATTTTCAAATTAGGGACACCTGGGTGGCTCAGCGGTTAAGCATTTGCCTTGGGCTCAGGTTATGATCCCGGAGTTCTAGGACCGAGTCCCCCATTGGGCTCCCTGCAAGGAGCCTGCTTCTCCCTCTGCCTGTGTCTCTGCCTCTCTCGCTCTCTCTCTCTGTCTCTGTATGTCTCTCATGAATAAATAAAATATTTAAAAAAATAAATTGTCAAATTAGAAAGAAAAGATTCTCAAGGTCATAGACAGGAGATGTTAGGGAAAGCTGTCCATGTTTATACTTTAAAAATTTCTGAAATGGTCCTGAATCTCAATTTGACATTAAATACATTGGGGAGTGGAGGGAAATCATGTCATACCAGACAAAGAAGCTGAAATTTAGTGAAGAGGTTTCCAATCAGTGGTTGCTTTTGTTTGAGATCAAGCCTCAGAGTTTGTACTCCAACATACAACTGAAACCCATGTATCCACAGGTCTGACCAAGAACAAAATAACCATGTTTCGGGGAGGAATCCCTCATCATTCCGAGGCAGCAAGGGCGAACAACAGTAACTTACATTTCCGTGGTGCTTTAACCGCGCTTCACTTGCGCTCTCCACGTGACCTTGACTACATCCCACTTGGGAAGATGAGGACAGCAGCATCCTCGATAAGGAAGGGTCTGGATTCAGTGTGTGAGGCGCGCGGGCCGCTCACCAGTTGCTGCGGAGACATTTTTCCACAGTCAAGGGCAGATACTAGTTTCTGATTCTGCACGGGAGAAGGACGAGGATATAACTCATGAAGGACAGCTGTGGGGAATCGAGTGTAGTTGGCGCGAGGGGGGTCTGCGCTTCCGAGCTCGAGGGTTGTTTCGGGGGGGCGGAGGGGGGGGGAGGAGCGGGGGAAGAGAGAGGCACTGAAGAAAGAGGGAAGGTGGCGTTAGGAGGAGCCTTCCTTCAGGGGCGACTGACCGAGGGCCGACGTGCAGTCTACATCGCAGGGAATACGTGAGGACGAACCTAAAGGCTGTGAGGACGCGAAGAGAGGTCCTGCCTCAGGCGACTGACGCAGCTCGGCTGAAGTCTCCCATCTCGAGACGGCCACGTTGACTCAGGGCGCCTCCACCTCCCGCCGTCCTTTTTGTCATTTTTTCCCCTCAGGGTCGCTCACCACAAGATACGGGCTCCAGGAAGACGCCCAGCCACCCTTCAGCACCTCACGAACTCTACGCGCCACAAATTCAAATACGAGGGCTGGAGTCGCGCCGCCCCAAACGTCTCGTAGAGTGAGGCAGAGATCGACCAATCAAAGCCAGACCAGCGCCAGACGCCCAAGTCGGTGGGCGTGGCGAGGGAAATAAGGGCGGGACGATACTCTGTTGCCAAGACGACGGCTTCCGGGTGGGCGGGCCAAGGTGACTTGTGGCCGGAAGACGAGACTCCGCGGGAAAAGCAGCCTTGCCAAGCTGAAGGAGGAGCTGGCGGGCTGAGGCAGGTTCCTCGAGAGTAAAGGTGGGCGTGCGGTGGGGTCCCGCCACAGGCCTGCGTTTCCTTTACCCTTCTCTGTCATCAAACGATATTCCTGTCCAGTTACAAAGTGCAAGTTGTTGCCCTAAGGTAAGCGTGTGGTAACCCTACCCTCTCGTTAAGTAAGGGTTTATAGAAACCCTAGTCCACTTCGTCACTCGAGGAGAGGAGCGGGTGATTAAAAAGAAAAAAAAAAAAGAAAGAAAAGAAAAAAAAAAGGAAGTTCAGTAACTTAGAGTGCGGATTTTTTTTACTTCACTGTACACGTTTTGTAGTTTTAAAACACGGGCGCCATTCGACGTACTGTTAAATTTAAAATTTTGGTTCTTCCTGACTGCCAAATTCCGCCCTAACTTGGTAATGGACAAAGACCTGAATTTTCAAATTTTCTGTACAGTCGCAAAGCTTCTCTGACTTAAGTTCCTGATCTCCCACAAATCTAAAGGCAGACGGTAAAATAGCCAGGTGCTTTGAGCCTAAACCGTTCCAGGAATCCAACCGATTCAGCTGTCTCCTTTCTTTCCGAGAATCATTGTAATCTAAAATAATTGGAGCTAGGTGCTAAGTATGGCGCCTTCGGTTCAACGTGAATCTCATTGGACGGTATTGGTCTCACTCCAGTCTTACTTATGAAAGTAAACATTGAAATGATAGGGGGGAAATAAGGCTCTTCAAAGACACATAATTCTTCTAAAAAGACCTTGCTGCTTTGAAACACATGTTTTAAGAAGCAGCAAAAGTCACTGTTAAATTCTTGTCACCAAAGTCTTGTAGAAAACTTCACCAAAACTTCCCTGCCTATCAGGAAGAATTTATTCCTCTAGAATTAGGGCAGGGAAGTATTTATGAAGGCTTAGATCTATCTATCTTTAGGTCCCTCCAACCTCTTTCTTAATATTTCATCTTCAAAACTCCCTGCTAATGAGCACTTTTCCTGTAGCTTGGATGAGACCTTTTGAATAACTTCCTCAGCCTGTAGGTTAGAAATTTCATTAAATAAAAAATTAAATACATTAGAATGCTTAGGTATGAAGCATTAATGAACTGTGTAATACATTCTGCAGAAGAGGAGGCACTTAAGAAAACACAGACCACCTGCATTATAGAGCCATTCTAATGTGATAAGGTTTGATATATAGGCAAGAGATGAAAAAAAAATGGCCAGAACGTCAAAAGAGAATGTTCCATGAGCACCTTAACTGCCTTCACAGATCATTTGAAGATAAAACTAAATCTTAGCAGATGCCCAAGAGATCTTAGAGATGAACTAGAATGACCTTTGGATGTCAGTATTGTACTGAACAAAGTCATTTGGACTGTTATTTATCTGGCAGGGAAAAAAAAGCCTAAATTTTATAAGGACTTGGTCATTAATTTAAAAATGATTAGTGACTTTAGGGTTGAGAAAGGAAACTTGGACTTGTTAGATGTACTTATACTTGGAAAAAATGTTTCTACAAATAGTAGACATTTGACTTTGTATGCTGTTCCTCTCACCCAGATGTCCTTTCCACACAGCTTTGCTGAATCTTACTTATCCTTCAAGACCTAGGTCGAATTTTGAAGTTTTTGAGATGTAGCCCGCATATAGAATTATAATGTGCTCTTTATATGGCATTTTTGCTTTGGATCTTGTAATGTTTCTTAATGTTGATTAAATGTATTGTACGTATAGTTTGCATCATCTACTAGGTTCTAAGATGCTTAGAATGATATTTATCAGTGTACTGGCAGAATGACTTGCACATGGTAAACATGATTTTGATATAAAAATGCCTAAGATTAATATTAAATATAGTTGGGTAGCTGTATTAGTTTGCTCAGACACCCTTAACAAAATACTACAGACTGGGGGGGCTTAAACAGTAGAATTTTATTATCTTAAATTCTAGAGTGTAGGAAGTCCAAGATCAAGTTGTTAGGGTTGATTTCATCCCGAGGCCTCTCTCCTTGGATTATATAGATGGCCATGTTCTGTCTTGGTCTTTGCATGGTCTTTCCTATATGTATGTAAACTTCTGTGTCCAAATTTCTTAAAAGAACACGATTCAGGGATGCCTGAGTGGCTCAGCGGTTGAGCATCTGCCTTTGGCTTGGGGCGTGATCCCAGGTCCTGGGATCGAGTCCCACATCGGGATCCCTGCAAGGAGCCTGCTTCTCCCTCTGCCTATGTCTCTGTGTCTCTCATGAATAAATAAATAAAATATTAAAAACACGATTCATACTATCCTAAAGCTTATTTACCTCTTTAAAGATCTGGTCTTCAAATATGACTGCATTCTGAGAAGCTGAGGTTAAGACTTCAACATAGGAATATGGGGGTTTGATGGGGGCTGCACACAGTCCAGCCCATAATAGGCAACAATTAAAAAGCACAAATGGTTGGGAGCAGTTGTCTGTCACGATTAGCACTCTCCTATTTAGACCATTTATATAGACATAAATATGTAATCAGATTAATGTGAGATAATAGGAAGTAGTAGAGCCTGTGGTAAATCAGAATATCTGCCTGAGCGAAAGACATTTAAATTAAAATTTATAAACAAACACCCTAATAATACTGGGCTATTCCAACAAAACAAACAGACTAACTGGTTTTGGCTTACAGGCATTGGTTTGCAAAAACCACCAGCATATTATTTCATTTGGAATCTATAACCTTTTATGATAGATGCTGGACATATTAAGTATGTTTTTCTATATCCAAAGGCATTTTTCCCCAAATCCCATTGGTTCATACATAACTTTGTATTGAGTACCTGCTGTGTTGAAAGAACTTTACTGAATGCTGTAGTGTGATTAAAATCCTCAAATTTGGCCTCATATATCCGAGAGTTACGGGGACATCCTATTTTTGAGATTTTATTTATTTATTAAGTGTATAACTATGCATGATTTATGTTTATTTATTTTGATACAGGTCTATCCTGTAAATAAACTAGAACTCAAAAAATTCCCTGTCAGATTATTTGCCCTCCTAAAGCCAAAGCTTTTCCCTGAAGTATCCTGTAGAAGACATGAAACATAGACAAAAATAATTATAGTGCAAGATAAAAGTGAGACTTTAAGAGAATTATAGATAAAGTACTGTGGGAAATTAGAGGAGGAAAAGATTTCTTCCAGCTAGGTGTGTTATTAAAGGTATTTAATGCAGTTAGAATTAATCTTTCCTACGGCCCATGGTACTTGTTATACAGCATTAATCAATGTATTATATGGTAGCTATTTGTATATGTTCCCATCTTTCCCAGTATACTCTGAAATACACAAGAATGTCTTAGTCTTTATATTAACCAATCTCATGTTGCCCAAAAGTATCAGAGTCACCTGGGGGAACTTTTTAAAAATAAACTTCTCAACTCTATTTCTGGAGATTCTAATTTAATAGGCCTGGAGGGGTGATAGAGAATCTATTTTGAAAAGGCTTCTTTCATTTAATGACTCTGATTATCAGCCCCATTTGGAACCTCCTGCCCTAGAGCACCTAGTATATAGTATGCTCTCAATAAATTCTTGTCACATTATATGAGCAGAGCTGTGACTTAGTAAGATTAATAAGACTCCAGTGTGTAGGATGAATTAGAGTGGAAAATATCCTAGAGGCAAGGAAGTCCTATTACTGATGTCCAGCTAAAAGATTAAGCAGCCTGAAACTAGGGTAAAGGCCACAGGAAAGGAGAGAACCAAATGAGAAACATTGAAAAGGTAGAATCTGCAGAATTAGATGATACTTGATATAATGCACTAGTTCCCAAACATAGTGTGCCTAAGACTTAGATGGGATGTTTGTTTAAAAAGCAGGTTGCGACTCTCCTGTGAAATCCTAGTTAGTCCAGGGTGAGGCACTGAATCTGCATTTTTAACAACCCTGACTCATGATTTTTATTTAGGTTGTTTAATCTTTTAATTTAAGACCTCAATTTAAGAACACATTGATCTGTGGACCATTGTAAGAAGGAAGTTTAAAAAAATCTAAAGATTAAATCTTGAGTGAAAGGGAAGATGATAAGCCATTAATAGACACTCGGTATTTGGTTTAGAGGGAAATGAAGTTCATCTATGGAGCTATTTAACAGGAAGAAATTCAGTGTGAGAGCCTGGGAAAGGTACAGGGTGAAGAAAAATTTGGAAAACCCTTGTGATAAAAACAAAGATTCCTGAGAGAGAGAGAGAGAGAAAGGAAAAAGAAGAGAGTCATGGAGAAAATTGGGGCATTAGTTTTCTTAGAGATCTTGAGATGAAGGAGGCAACATATGAAAGAGAAGGTGGAGAGAACACTTGGAAAAACCAAAACCAAGAGTCTTAAATAAAGAATATATCGTCGAGTGTGGATGAGAACTACAAGGGTTATGGGGTGAACGTGAAGATCTATTTGGTACCCTTTAATAGAGGGGGTTTTACACAACTGTGTGGTTGGTATGAGTTGAAAAATAAATGATGGCAAGAAAATTTAAGCTAGGGATGATTAGGCATAATTTACAATGTGAAGAAAAAAATATCTACACCCCCATGTTCACAGGATTATTTACAATAACCAAGACAGGGAAACAACCTAAGTGTCCATCAAAAGATGAATGGATAAAAATGCTGTGATATACACACACAGTAAAATATTAGCCATAAAAAAGCAAAACAAGGAAATCCTGCCATTTGTAGCAACAGGGATGGACCTTGAAGGTATTAGGCTATGTGAAATAAGTTGGAGGGTGACAGATACTGTATGATCTCACATGTGGAGTGTAAAAACAAAGCTCAAAAAAGAGGTCAGGTTTGTTGTTATGAGAGGCGGGGGAGGGGAGGTACCCCGGTAGGGGAAGTACAAACTTCTAATGGTAGATAAATAGTAATAGGGATGTAATGTACCTTTTATGTTGATTATAGTTTGCATTGCTATATGATACATGTGAAGTTAAGAGTGTAAATCCTAAGACTTCTCATCACAAGGAACTTTTTTGTTTTTTGCTTATTGTATCTATATAAGATGATAGATGAGAACTAAACATTATGGTAATCTTTTCACAATATATGTAGGTCAGACAATTATGTTGTACACCCTAAACTTGTACAGTGGTGTATACCAATTATATCTCAATGAAACTGGAGAAAAGAAATGAGATTGTCATTATGTGAAAGAGGTAACTGAGGAAGATACTTAAAATCTGTTAGAGATTTCCATTTTTTGTAACAATAAAAAATAATTCTTAAGAGCAGGATCAAATGAAATAAAGAAATAAAAGGGCCATGATAATACTAAAAGTAAACATGCATCATTAGGATAACATAGATTTTTTTTCAAACTTTTTATATAAATTAATTCTAGTTAGCATACAGTATATTATGAGCTTTAGGGGTAGAATTTAGTGATTCATTAGTTGATTGTAACACCTAGTCCTCATTATATCAAGTGCCCTCCTTAATGCCTATCACCCAATTATCCCAGCCCCCCAACCACTTCCCCTCCAGTAACCTTCAGTTGTGTTTCCTATAGTTAAGAGTCTCTTATGGTTTGCCTTCCTCTCTGTTTTAGTCTTATTTTTCCTTCCTTTCCCCTATGGTCATCTGTTTTGTTTCTTAAATTCCACATATGAATGAAATCATATGGTATTTGTCTTTTTCTGAGTTATTTCACTTAGCGTAATACACGCTAGTTCCATCCACATTGCAAATGCCAAGATTTCATTCTTTTTGATGGCTGAGTAATATTCCATTATGTGAATGTATGTATGTATGTATATATCACATCTTCTTTATCCATTTATCTGCCAGTAGACATCTGGGCTCTTTCCATAGTTTGGTTATTATGGACATTGCTGCTATCAGCACTGGGGTGCATGTGCCCTTTCAAATCACTATGTTTGTATTCTTTGGATAAATACCTACTAGTGCAATTACTGAGTTGGAAGGTAACTCTATTTTTAACTTTTTGAGGAACCTCTATACTGTTTTCCAGAATGTACCCGTTTGCATTCCCACCAATAGCTTAAGAGGGTTCTCCTTTCTCCACATCCTCACCAACATCTCTTGTTTCCGGAGTTGTTCATTTAGCCTTTCTGACCAGTGTGAGATGGTATTTCATGTGGTTTTGATTTGTATTTCCTTGATGCCTAGTGATGTTGAGCATTTTTTCATGTGTCTGTTAGACATTTGTATGTAATGTCTTCTTTGGATATATGTTCATGTTTTCTGTCCATTTCTTTACTGGATTTTTTTGTTTTTTTGAGTGTTGAGTTTGGTAAGTTCTTCATAGATTTTGGATACTAACCCTTTATCAGAAATGTCTGCAAATATCTTCTCCTATTCTGTGGGTTGCCTTTTAGTTTTGCTATTTCCTTTGCTGTGCAAAAGCTTTTTATCTTGATGAAGTCCCGTATTTCATTTTTGCTTTTGTTTCTCTTGCCTTTGGAGATGTGTTTAGCAAGAAGTTCATCTGCAGCTGAAGTAGAAGAGGTTGCTGCCTGTGTTCTCTAGGATTTTGATGGATTCCTGTCTCACATTTAGATATTTCCATATAAAAAAATCTGTTTGAGGGCACCTGGGTTGCTCAGGGGTTGAGCATCTGCCTTTGGCTCAGGTTGTGATCTCAGAGTCCTGGGATCAAATCCTGTGACTGGGATCAAGCCCTGGGATCAAATCCTCTGCTTAGGTCTCTGCCTCTCTCTATGCTCTCCCTGTGTCTCTCATGAATAAATAAATCTTAAAAAAAAAATCTGTTTGCTACTATGAACTTTGCTTGATATGTAAATAATTTTATTAAGAAACTTAAGAAATTGAACTCCAATAAAAAAATAATAAATAAATAGCATTCTGGCATGGCAAGAAAAAAAAGAAACAAGATATTGAAATATTTTTTTAGTTTCTATTTCTGTAAAATCTATAAAACTGAAAAGATACAGGGGCGCCTGCATACATGGCTCAGTTGGTTACACCTATGCCGTCGGCTCAGGTCATGATCTCTGGATCTTGAGATCGACCCCCACGTTGGGCTTTCGGCTCAGAGGGGGACCTATTTGTCCCTCTCCCTTTGCCTGCTGCTTCACCTGCTTACAAACACCCGTACTCCCTCTCTCTCTGTTGAATAAATGAATAAATCTTAAAAAAAAAAAAATAGAGACCATAGAAACAATTGAAGAAAACAGCAAGACATGGTTTAGAATGAAATTCATTGAAGAAGAAAAATCCCCCTAAAAATAACTCACTTAGTAGAAATTTTCTTGATTTTGTACCATCTCCTTTTTGTCATAGAGAAATGTTATAGTATGTCTCATTAGAAGCATTTTTTAAATATCTGTAATACAGGCAACTAATAGAACATATATATTTATAAATAACCATGACATACGGTAAAATCATAACTATATGAAGAATGAGCCATTATATCGATATATAAATTTTCATGTTAAAATCCTATTTTTAGAAAGGTTTCTTAAAAAAAATAAAAAGGTTTCGTAAATAAGGCTGTTAATATTTGTCAATGTATTTTGTAAGAATATTTTTAAATTGGTGTGTTTAAGTTAAATTTAATTACTGATGTGGTTGAATTTAACTCTGTCATCTTGATACTTGTTTTCTATATGTCCCCTGTATTCTCTGTTCTTTCATTCCTCTTCTCCTATGTTCTTTTAGGTTAATCGAGTATTTTTTCGGTTTCTATTCTATCTCCTCATTTGTCTGCTTGGTCATATATACTTGTGTTGTAATTTAATAGGATCCTTTAGAAATGAAATATACGTACTTAAATTATCACAGTCTACCTTGGATTAGTGTTATACTACTTCACTTATAACTTCCCTTACAGCAATGTAATTTTATATACTTCCCTCTCATTCTTTGTACTAATTTTGTCATTATTTTTACATCTATACTTTCTATAAGCTCAAAAATACATATTGCTATTTTTGCTCTAAACAATTAACTGACTTTTAAAAAATTGTGGTAAAATAACATAAAACTTACCATCTTAATCATCTTTTTAAGTTTGTATTTCAGTAGTGTTAAGTACATTGACATTGTTCTGCAACTAATCCCTAGATCTCTTTTCATCTTGCAATATTGAAACTCTATACCAATTAAGCCACAGTTCCCCATTCCCTTTCCCACAAGTACCTGACATTTCTGCTTTCTGTCTCCATGAATTTGACTACTGTAGGTACCTTGTGTATAGAACCCATACAGTATTTGTCTTTTTGTGACTGGCCTATTTCATTTAGCATTATGTCCTCAAGGTTCATCTTTGTTGGAGCACGTGTGAGGATTTCCTTTATTTTCTTTTTTTAATTAAAAAAATTATTACTTTTAATTCCACTGTAATTCTATACATTACCCAGTGCTCATCATAAGTGTACTCTTATTTCACCCATCCTTGTACCCACCTCCCCTCTGGTGCCATCAGTTCCCTATAGTTAAGAGTCTGTTTTTTTGTTCCTTTTTTCTTTGCTTGTTTGTTTCTTATATTCCACATGTGAGGGAAATCATATAGTATTGGTCTTTCTCTGACTAGCTTATTACACTTGCCATTATACCTTTTAGATCCATCCATGTTGTTGTAAATAGAAGGATTTCATTCTATTTTATGGCTTAGTAATATTCCATTTTGTGTGTGTGTGTGTGTGTGTGTGTATATACCACATCTTTTTAACTCATTCATATATTATTAGAAACTTGGGCTCCATAATTTGACTCTTGTAAATAATGTTGCAGTAAACCTAGGGGTACATGTATCTTTTCCAATTGATGTTTTCTTATTTTGGGGGTAAATACCTGGTAATGGAATTACTGGATCACAAGGTAAATCTATTTTGAATTTTTTGAGGACCCTCCATACTGTTTTCCATTTGAGCTGCTCCAGTTTGCATTCCTACCAACAGTGCACAAGGGTTCCTTTTTCTCTGCAACTTGACCAACACTCGTTTCTAGTATTTTTTTTTGTAGCCATTCTGACAGGTGTGTGATGATACCTCATTGTGGTTTTGATTTGCATTTTCCTGTTGATGAATGATGTTGAGCATCTTTTCATGTGTATGTTGGTCATCTCTGTGTCTTCTCTGAAGAAATATTTATTCAAGTCTTTAGCCCATTATTAATTGGTTTATTTTTGGTGCTGAGTTGTAGAAGTTCTGTATATATTTTGGATACTAACCCTTTATTGGATATATCATTTGCAAATATATTCTCCCATTCAGTAGATGTCTTTTAGTTTGTTGACCTTCCTTTGCTGTGTTAGAAGCTTTTTATTTTGATGTAGTCCCAATAGTTTATTTTTGTTTTATTTCCCTTCCCTTAGGAGACATATCTAAGAAAAAGTTGTCTGGCTGATGTCAGAGAAGTTTCTGGCTTTGTTCTCTTCTAGGATTTTACTGATTTCCTGTCTTACATTTAGGTCTTTAATATATTTTGAATTAAGTTTGTGTATAGTATAAGGAAGCAGTCCACATTCATTGTTTTGCAGATAGCTGTCCAGTTTTACCAACACCATTTGTTGAAGAGACTGTCTTTTTCCCATTACATATTCTTATCTCCTTTGTCAAAGATTAACTGGCCATATAATTGTGGGATTATTTCTGGGCTCTCTGTTCTATCGAACTGTGTATCTATTTTTGTGCCAATACCATACCATTTTGGTTATTACAGCTTTGTAGTATCTCTTAAAATCTGGGATTGTGATATCTCCAATTTTGTTCTTTTTCAATATTGCTTTGGCTATTCGGGGTCTTGGGTGGTTCCATACAAATTTAGGGTTTTTTTACATTTTTTTTAAGATTTTATTTATTTATCATGAAAGACAGAGAGAGAGAGAGAGAGAGAGAGAGAGGGACAGAGACACAGGCAGAGAGAGAAGCAGGCTCCATGCAGGGAGCCTGACGTGGGACTCGATCCAGGGTCTTCAGGATCACACCCTGGGCTGCAGGCGGCGCTAAACCGCTGCGCCACTGGGGCTGCCCGGTTCCATACAAATTTAGGATAATTTTTTATTTCTGTGAAAAATGCTATTGATATTTTGATAAGGGTATATTTTCTAAGAAATTGCTGCTTACTGTGTTGTATGCAGCTATGTTTTGAAAAACAAAAAATAAAAACATACTTCTTAGAATGTGGAAAGAATTAGATAATATTATTTCAAAAATAAGTTCTGGACTTTTAATACAACTGTATAAAAGTAAGGAATGTGATGGGCATGAAAATGTAGTGCTTAGATTTCCTGCTATGGGAAACATAAATGACTGATGACCCCATCTGCTGCCTTTTAGACCCAATCTCAAATTCATGCCAAGGCCAGGATTCCCAAGTGATCCTTCCAGACAATGACTGTATATGGGTGTTGTAAAGCGGGTCCTTTCCAATTAGATGCAGGACTCCTTTACTGGCATACTTTGACTCAAGGACTTCCCACTGACTGAGCCAAAACTTACTTAGAACTGTGCTGCAGTCTGATGCTCTTCCCACCTGGCCTCCTTCTTCCCTTTTTCCTTCACAGCCTGGAGGCTCTCTTACCTTCCTTTGCTCCCTTCTCATCACCTATTATAAGCAAATCCCCAAATCTTTTGCTTACCTAATCCTATTTGGATATGCTTGTTAGAAGACCTAAACCATTACAGAAACACAGACCTGACATACTACTGACAGAAAATGGACCAAAATGATGACTTACAGGAAAAGAAATATCCTTACAGAAAAATTCCAAATAATGTGTGTATATACTCTCTCCTTTTTAGGAGCTAGGGCTTAATTCTACTCCCTTCCAATGTGGGGTTCATTGCTTCCAATGAATAGGGAAGTATCTACCAGCAGCCTCCCCCTTTATTTTATTATTTTTTTAAAGATTTATTTATTTACTTATTCATTCATTCATTCATTCATTCATTCATGATAGACATAGAGACAGAAAGAGAGAGGCAGAGACACAGGCAGAGGGAGAAGCAGGCTCCATTCCAGGAGCCCGACGCGGGACTTGATTCCGGGTCTCCAGGATCACGCCCTGGGCCAAAGGCAGGCGCCAAACCACTGAGCCACCCAGGGATCCCCAGCCTCCTCCTTTAAAAAACCATCCCCGACTCCACACAGACACAGGAACCTTTTTAGACATTTTTTCATAATGCCCCCCTCACCCAGGTGAAATTTTATTACCATAAATACACTGTATATCTCTTTATGTACTATTTATATATCCACTATTTTATGCATGAAAAGAGTTAAATTTTTTTTGCCTGCAGGAATGAGTTTTTACTTCCTTGAGGATGTTATAATACCCCCCCACTGAGAATGCATAGAAGAGTATGGAAAGGGAAAATTTCTAACTTGCTGTGAAGAAATCTAGCAGACACCACCTTAACCAAGTTATCAAAGTTAGCATCACCAGTGATAAATACTGCTAATACCATATACTCCTAGTATGATACAGTGAGAAGGATATCTTGCCTTTGTAGGAGTCTTCTCCAGAAAACATAACCCCTGTCTTATTACAATAAAATGTCCAACAAACCCAGATTGAGGGACATTTTACTAAATATCTGACCAGCATGCTTCATAAGTGTCAATGGAATAAAAAACAAGGGAAGACTGAGAAATTGTCACAGATCATTCGAGACTAAGGAAACATAACTACTAAATGCAATGTGGTATCCTAGATCCTTGCACAGAAAAAGATCACTGGACAGACATGGGTGGAATGTGAATGAAATCTGTAGTTAATAGTGTTATATCAATGTTAACTTCTTAGTTTTGACAAATGTACCATGGTTTTTTTTTTTTTTTAAGATTAATTTATTTATTTATGAGAGAGACGGAGAGAGAGAGAGGCAGACACACAGGAAGCCTGATACGGTACTCCATCCCAGACCCCAGGATCATGCCCTGAGCCGAAGGTAGACGCTCAACTGCTGAGCCACCCAGGTGTCACTCTACCGTGATTTTTAAAGATAATATTAGGGAAAGCTGGGGAAAAGGTAAGAGGGAACTGACTCTACTATCTTTGTAACTTCTCTGTAAATCTCAAATTGTTACAAAATTAAAAGTTTAATAAAGGAGTGTTCAAAGAATGAAGATCATCTATCTCTATGAAATAATGGCACGAGTATTAAAAGAGAACTAAATATAGATTGTTAGAATCATAAATATTAAGCTAATCTGAAAATGTGAGTTTTGTAGATATATTAGTAAGTGAAAAAATATAGGGGATGTAGTATTTCTCAAATTAGTGAAGCCGTGATGCAGTGTCTCATGACATCTGTGCACAATTAATTCAAGTTGTCCTGGATATAAACAGAGTCAGATGTATTCAAACCTGGCTGGAGAACCATAAAAAATATTGATAAAGCATAAAAGGAAATGTATCAAATTGGCGAATATGTCTAGGTGCTGCAAGGATCAGTGTTACGTCCTGTCTTACCTAGGTGCTGCATTAATGATGTAGAAAAGAGAGGAAAAAGCATATTAATGAAATTCACAGATTATATTAAATTGCAAATAGCAGTAAGGGCAGCAAAGCAATATAAAAGTATGCAGAGAACTTAGACATGTGGAGTGGAGACAAGATGAGATTCTACCCCTCTAAAATAGAAACTACTACTGCATTAGGAGAAAAACAATAAAGCAGAATAGGTATTAAAAGGAATTGCGATCTGAAAGTCATCAAATGGTCAAAAGGACCTCAAAGTGAAAATGAATATTAAAGTAGATAGAAATTTATGATATAGTGATTTTGAAGATTATGGCTGCATATACTACATACCACAAAGAGAGGATAGCATGGTCTGTTCTTCAGACCTCCAGTAAAACGACATCTGGAAGACAGAATTCGTTTTGTGTCAAGTTGGTACCTAACTACCATTGACAAAATAGAAGTAGTAATAAAAATGATTAAGCCTTAGAACATGGCTGACAAGTATGTTTATCTTCAGCAAATTATACTGAGTTTTTTCACCAGTCTTTCCATTCATAACTACTGATTCTAATTCATATCCCACATAGGTGACCCTTTGTCAAACACACAACTTATACTAAGCCTCAGAGAACCTTACCTCTTTTTAACCTTCTCCCTTGTTTCTCCAATTAAATTTACAAATTCTTTGTAATTTCTCATTTTCATTAAGATTAAATTAAATTAATATAGCCTTTCTTGATTACTTACTAAAACTGACTGAAGCTTAAGTCACATCTACATCCCAATGATGCAAGCCTTGTTTGCAAATGCATGCATATGCTCCTACCAGCAGCTATAAAACAGAGCATAAACTAGAGTAACATCTGAGAAGTGTGTTGTACTTGAGACCTTACTGAATAACAACTTTAAGAAAAAAAAACCACATAGATCAGAATTCTAGTAGCAGTGCAATATTCCAGTGATCACAGCATATATCAGGAAACCCCAAGGCATTATCACCTGTTGGCAAGGAGTCATTCAGAATAATATATGAAGAAATCTCTCTTCTAGATGACTACATATACTTATTAAGTATAACATAATAGATGCTTTTGAAAAAACTTTCCCAGTACAAAAAAAGTCTATGAATTTTTATTTTTATGGTTTAAGAGTATGTATTTCTTTAACATCTGTATGAAAAAAATGTATAATCCTAAGGGCATACATAATATTTAGGCTCAGTAGATTACAACAAACAAAATATTTATGAGAATCAGTGAGTTAGAAGAAATATGTGAGATCTTGTCTCAACCCCCTCTTCTTTTATATATAGTCATAGTGGGCACAGAGATGAAGGAAGGAATACCCCGCATAGTTGGGGAAAGGATACTACACAATAAATTGATGTTGTTTTTTTTTGTTTGTTTGTTTGTTTTTTTAGTGCTCGATGTTGTATTTTTAAGAAACTGAGGAGAATCCTACATTGGATGGGAGGCTGGATCAAATGAATTCTAAGGTTCTTCTCCATGCATTGAGGATATTTGTGTTAATTATATGGCTGCTTGGATGCCTACAGAGTACACACATGATATGGTTGTCTCAAGATCTTTATAAAACTAAACAATATCATCTATTCTCCTTTTTCAGCAAAGCTTCTTACTGTAGAGATATAGCTCTACATATAAAATATATACATATATATATAAAACAAGAATGTATAAAGAACAAGAACTGTTCCCTCAGTTCAGGCTCTAGATGCCTAGGTGTTATACTTGGTTATTAAATTATTTGTTATTGGACAACCCAGCCTTAACTCTCATAAAATACAGAACCCTAAACACCAGAAGTGTAGGGAGGTTAAAAGACTAGATATAAGCACATTTATCATTAATTCTTTGAAAAACGTTGTGACAGGAAGTAAAAAGGGACTTGATAATTCTGTACCTGAAATAATTCATATTGTTCAGTATTTTCTTAGACACTTCTGTGACAAACTCCAAAAAGTTGCCTTCTTTATATTCTTCGAGGTAACCTGGTCATTATTTTTTCATGACTCATGTGTCAGAGGTATAGCTGTCATTTCTACAGTCACTTCAACAATAGATAGTAAAACTGATCATGTCCACTGACTTAAAGCATACAAGAATCTAGTTTACTATTGATATTAAACATCTAATTTTTGCTCATCTACAACTTAGTATCTTTAGAAAGCCACATATGCCTCGAAATATTCTTGTCATCTGGATGCTATTTGTTACCATTTCTTGATTTTTATTTAGGTCTTAACATCTTCATCTCTCTTAGAAGCTGAGACTAGATCCTTGGCCATGAGTTCTTTGGTGCCTAGGATATCTTTTTATTTTTAAATCTTTTGCAGTGGTATAGCCAGCGTATTGGGAATCATTTTGAATATTTGTGGCTGAGAAGGGCTTCTAATAATTTCCCAGATATTCATGAGAGACACAGAGAGAGAGAGAGGCAGAGACACAGGCAGAGGGAGAAGCAAGCTCCATGCAGGGAGCCTGACTTGGGACTTGATCCTAGGTCTCCAGGATCACACCCTAGACTGAAGGCAGCGCTAAACCGCTGAGCCACTGGGGCTGCCCCCCAGATATTCTTCATGAAAACAATAGACTTGAATTCTGACCCTTACCAACTTCCTGTATTTTTATCAAATGATTTTTATAATCACAAAACAGAAAAATAACGTGAGCAATAGAACAAAGTATTTGTTATAGTCAAATGCAAAGTTGATTAAACGGTAAGGAGATTAACTTATTTGGGTTTTTGTTTGTTTGCACCAGCAAGATTTTATTTCATTTTGCAAAGTTGCAGATTTTTCTGGACTTCTCTTTAATGATTTTATCATGGTGAGTGCTAGATTTCTCATATTGGCTCTACCACCTAGAAACATCTCTGAATGTAAGTTCCAAGTAGACTTCCTGATTATTCAGATTTCATCCTAAGACTGTTGACTTCTAACTCTCCCATAATAAACCAATCAAAATCCACCCTCTAAGAAATCTTTAGATTTCTTGGTTTCATTCATTGTGTAGCTAGTTATCATGGTCTATTTTCATCATTCTTCTTGCTTTGCCCCGGCTGTCATCACCTGTGATCAATTGATATTTATATAGACATGAATTGAAGTAACCTCACAGAACTCTGACACCTTTAAATAAATTCTGTATTGCTAAATATTTTGTATTTGTAAACTACAATCTATATATAGGTTTTGGTTAAAGGTAACATACGTTTATTTCTAACATGCTTACTACTACCAACATATAATAAGAGTTCTGGATTCTTTATAATTGCACGAAAAGGAGAAATATTCTTATTTTGCTACTATAGTAATTCTGAAGATGTTCAACAAAGTTGTAAAACTTGAGTCTTCAACATAGTGGTGAAAAGAATATGTACACACACACATGTACGAATATAACTTAGTAAGGTTTAGGGAAAAAAGAGCTAGTATGACTTATCTCAGGAAATTTGCTGCTAGACCTGGAATTTTTGGATTCCAGTGTTGATTTTTAATGTTGATTTTGATAGAATATGTTATTTTTGCACTCTAAATATAGTCAGGTTACTATGGTTGTAAGAAATATTCTTTATGACATAATCATAAAGTACAAGAAGCATAAGATTTACCGTACATTGTTATACCTGCAGCTCTACCAGCATGGTATTCAGCTTCCAAAAGTAATGCCAAGCCAAGCAGGTTTTATGGGAGAGAGTGTTTGTCTGCCATACTTCAAGTCTTAAAAAGTTTAACTTCCTATGCATCTGTCATTCATAATATATGTAAATTTTCTGAGTTACCAGGCTCTACTGCTTTTTAAGGTAATGAATTACTTGTGTTTATCAGGAGCCATCATTGTTACCTAAATTTACGTTAACTTACCTTATAGACGGGTTGTAGATTCTTAAAGGTATTATTAAGGACCACTTGGAAGATGATGGGGAGTATTTTCTTGTTATTCTTATGAAAGTTAGGATTATTGATTGCTGCCTTTTGTATAGTTATTTTAGGAATTCATCATTTTAAAGATAAGATTACAATTTCACTTTAACAAATGGGTAATTTATTCTGAGTCTGGCTCCTCCAGTTTTGTCTTTATCTTTTAAATTACTCTATTGTGCTATCTCTTATGAGAATATTCCTAAGAATTTTTTCCTAATCTCAGATTATTGTCCCTTATATTTCATACTTTTATTTAAGGTAACAAAATATTAAAATAAGTGTAGAATTGTCCTAATTATAGCATTAGATTTCCATGTTTTCTTGTTTTATTTTTGTCATTCACCTATCCTAATCATGGAATGAGAGCTCTATAATTCTTATTTTTTATCATTGTAATCTCCTTCCCATGCTATGCAGGAAAAAAGGAAGCAGTCTGCTAAACCATGAATACAAAATGTACAACCATTTAGATAATTTGGAAAACTTCATCTGGTGTTTATCCTCTAATCCTTTCATCATAATTTGAATTCATTGTTACTGTTACTTTCCTTTGCAGTGGTGTTGACATTTAGAGAGGTATTTATAATAGAATTTGCAGTATCTTTTAAATTGGTGTCCCCATATAGATTTCGGACACATGCTTGAGTACTCCAAATATCTCTAAATACCAGCTTAAATGTTTTCCTTTTTCTTCTTGACTCCTTTTTCCCCCTTAGCTACTCTATCTTTTCACAAAATTTGGATAAGAATAATCAAGAGTCACATCTTTTTCTTGTTCATAAAACCTAATGGTTGGATTTGTGTTCCATTAACTTAAAACAAATGAGTTAATGTTTATTTTAGACACTGATAAAGAGGGAAAGTAATGTAGGGTTTAATTCTATTTATTACTGTTTTTCTATTATCATTGCTTTTACCATAGATCACTATTCTTTATTCCCAACCTATTCATCAAATTCTAACATGTGGTATGATGAACTTTACATTCACTGTCTTTTGCACTGAATTCGTTGCAACTGCAGGTAATCAGCAATATGTAATCAAAATGAAATAGACTTCAGTGTCACCTTTATAGACTCATATAGAAACCATACCATAATTTATTTTCTTGGAGTTTATTCAGTGTCATAAATTTTTAGAAATGATAATTTGGTATTGAAAAATGCCTGATAATATCCAAATATTCTTTTAAAAAATTGAAACAGTTGATATACAATATTATATCAGTCTCAAGTGTACAACATAATAATGCAAAACTTCTGTATATTAAAAAATGCTCACTAAAATAAGTGTAGTTACCACCTGTCATCATAAAAAGTTCTTTTTTTTTTACTAGAAATATTTGTTCTTTTTAATCAGCTATTGAAAAAGTTCTTAAAATAAGGGGCACCTAGGTGGCTCAGTGGTTGAGCATCTATCGGTTTTTGGCTTGGGTCGTGATCGCGAGGTCCTGGGATCGAGTCCTGCATTGGGTTCCCCCCCAGGGATCCTGTGTCTCCTTCTGCCTATGTCTCTGCCTCTGTGACTTTCATGAATGAATGGATAAAATCTTTTTTAAAAAAGTTCTTAAGATATTATTGACTGTAGTCTCTATGCTATATTGTTCATCCCCACGACTTATTTTATAATTGAAGTTTGTGTCTCTTGGTCCCCTCACCTCTCTTGCCTATCTGCCAACCCTTTGCCCTCTAGCAACCACCAGTTTGTTCTCTGTATTTATGGGTTTGTTGTTAATTTGTTTTATTTCTTAGATTCCACATAAAAGCAAAATTATATGGTATCTGCCTTTCTCTGCCTAACTTATTTCATTTAGCACAATACCCTCTAAATCCATCCTTATTGTCGCAAATGACAAGATCTCATTCTTTTCTATGCTGAGTAATATTCCATTGTGTATATATACCACATATTCTTTTTTTTTTTTTAAAGATTTTATTTATTCATGAGAGACACAAAGAGAGGCAGAGACATGGGCAGAGGGAGAAGCAGGCTCCCTGCGGGAAGCCCAATGAGGGGCTCGATCCAAGGATCCCAGGATCGCAACCTGAGCCAAAGGCTGACATTCAACCACTGAGCCACCCAGGTGCCCCTATACCATATATTCTTTACCCATTCATCTGTCAATGGATATTTGGATTGTTTCCATGTCATGACTATTGCAAATGATGCTGCAATAAACATACGGGTTCATATATCTTTTCAAGTTAGTGTTTTTGTTTTCTTTGGGTAAATACCCAGTAGTGGAGTTACTGGATCATATGGTATTAATATTTTTTAATTTTTTGAGAAACATTATGCTGTTTTCCACAGTGGTTGCCCAATTTACATTACCACCAGCAGTAAAGAGGGTTCCTTTTTCTACATCCTCATCAACACTTGCTATTTCTTATCTTTTTGATTCTACCCATTATGACAGGTGTAAAGTGATATCTTATTGTGGTTTTGATTTGCATTTCTCTGATGAGTAATGACATTGAGCATCTTTTTCATGTCTCTGCCATCTCTATGTCTTCTTTGGAAAAGTATCTGTTCAGGTCTTCTCCCCATTTTTTTTTTCATTTATTTATTCAGAGAGAGAGAGAGACTGAGGGAGAAGCAGGCTCCATGCAGGAAGCCCGACGTGGGACTTGATCCCGGGTCTCCAGGATCACACCCTGAGCTGCAGGTGCTAAACCACTGTGCCACCATTCTCCCCTTTTTTTAATCGGATTGTTTTGTTGTTGGGTTATATGAGTTCTTTCTATATTTTTTCTTTATATATTTTAGATAATAACTCCCCATTGGATATATGATTTGCAAATGTTTTCTCCCATTCAGTAGTTCAGTACTTTGCCTTTTGTTTTGTTGATAGTTTCTTTTGCTGTGCAGAAGCTTTTTGTTTTGATATAGTCCCAGTTGTTTATTTTCGCTTTTGTTTCTCTTGCCTGGGGAGATACCAAATATTCTTGGTCTCTCCATTCTAAATTATCATTATGAAGTAAATCTTAAGTTTTATGAAAAGCTGGTGTGGTTTATTTGATATGAGTTACTTAGGAAAAATTAGGGTTGCTGGTAATCTGTCATCTTTCTTTTAGCTCCTTATATATGAATTAGCAGTGAGTTTATAGTTTCATGGAACCAGTGCCCAGGCTATATTAACACAAGGTTTCAAATTCTCATTTCTTGAGAATGTGGAAGTAGCATCTCTTTGTTAGTTTGTCCTTTGATAATGGAATTAACTTGACTCCAAGATCAGTTACAGATGCTCCATAGTTATTCATTTTTAAGACTAGTTCATACAAATCTGTAGATTTACTTATTTTTTTTACTAAGTAAACTGTGCCCCTGACGTGGCTCAAACTCACAACCCTGAGATCAAGAGTCCTATGCTTTTCCAATGGGGCCAGCCAGATACCCCTAAATCTTTAGATTTAAATATACTTTACAGAGGTGCCTGGCTGGCTCAGTCCATTAAGCATCCAACTCTTGCTTTTGGCTCAGATCATGATCTCAGGGTCATGAGATCAAGCCCCATGTGCGGCTCCATGCTGGGCTTGGAGTCTGCTTAGGATTCTCTGTCTCACTCTCCCTCTGCCTCTCCCCCATCCAGGCTCCTGCACACACACACTCTCTCAATCAGTCATGACTCTCAATCAGTCAGTCGGTCAATTTAATTTACAAGATTGTTTTTTCCAATCTCCATATTAGCCCTTTAGACTCATAGATTTTTCTACTATTGGATTCCCTTACTGGCATCTTGTATAATGTTCTTATTTTTCTTATTATTGGCCTTTCTCACAGAAAGTTAAGCAAAAGAGCTATTTAACATTCCTGCAAATTCTCATTTGTTGTGCTTTGTCACGGTCCTGTCCCACTTCCATCTGAGTCTGTTTTTAATTCTTTCTGATTTCCATTAATTCCTCAATCGGACATTATTTCATTTTGCTTTTTTTGTCTCCTTTGACTTCCTTGATGATTAGCATACTATATCATATCATTCTTCCATTTTAAAAATATTTGCTATATAGTTCTTTTATTCATTTCTCGATTATTCATTTCTTTTTAAAAATTTTAAATTTAGTGAGAGGGCGAGAACATCAGTAGATGGGGCAGAGGGGGGAGGAGCAAGATGGCGGAAGAGTAGGGTCTCCAAATCACCTGTCTCCACCAAATTACCTAGAAAACCTTCAAATTATCCTGAAAATCTATCAATTCGGCCTGAGATTTAAAGAGAGACCAGCTGGAATGCTACAGTGAGAAGAGTTCGCTCATCTATCAAGGTAGGAAGACGGGGAAAAAGAAATAAAGAAACAAAGGCCTCCAAGGGGGAGGGGCCCCGCGAGGAGCCGGGCTGAGGCCGGGGCGAGTGTCCCCAGGACAGGAGAGCCCCGTCCCGGAGACGCAGGAGCTGCACCAACCTTCCCGGGCGGAGAGGGGCTTGCGGGGAGGTGGAGCAGGACCCAGGAGGGCGAGGATGCCCTCGGGTTCCCTGGGACAGTAACAGCAACTGCGCGCCCAGGAGAGTGCGCCGAGCTCCCTAAGGGCTGCAGCGCGCACGGCGGGACCCGGAGCAGCTCGGAGGGGTTCGGGCAGAGGAAGAGGCTCCATGCAGAGACGCCTGTGCGGTTCCAGGAGCAGCTCGGAGGGGCTCGGGCGGCAGCTCCGCGGAGGGGGCTGCGCGGCCCGGGAGTGCGAATCCAACAGCGCAGGCTCCAGAGCACAGGGCGCCGGGACACGGCCCAGGATCCGGCCTCCCCCGGGACAGGCAGAGGCCGGGAGGGCCCAGGACAGCAAGGACGCTCCTGCCCCAGCTGAGCAGATCAGCGGCCCCGCCCCGGAGCCTCCAGGCCCTGCAGACGGAGTTCCTGCCGGAGCTGAATCCAGGTTTCCAGAGCTGGCCCCGCCACTGGGGCTGTTCCTCCTGCGGCCTCATGGGGTAAACAACCCCCACTGAGCCCTGCACCAGGCAGGGGCACAGCAGCTCCCCCGACTGCTAACACCTGAAAATCAGCACAACAGGCCCCTCCCCCAGAACACCAGCTAGACTGACAACTTCCAGGAGAAGCCAAGGGACTTAAAGTACACAGAATCAGAAGATACTCCCCCGTGGTTCTTTTTTTTTTTTTTTTTTTTTTTGTTTTGTTTTGCTTTTTGATTTGTTTCCTTCCCCACCCCCTTTTTTTCTCCTTTCTTTTTCTTTCTTTTTCTTCTTTTTTTTTTTTTTCGTTTTTTTTCTTCCCTTTTTTTTCTCTTTCTCTTTTCTTTCCTTCTTTCTCTCCTCTCTTTTTCTCTTTTTCCCAATACAACTTGCTTTTGGCCACTCTGCACTGAGCAAAATGACTAGAAGGAAAACCTCACCTCAAAAGAAAGAATCAGAAACAGTCCTCTCTCCCACAGAGTTACAAAATCTGGATTACAATTCAATGTCAGAAAGCCAATTCAGAAGCACTATTATACAGCTACTGGTGGCTCTAGAAAAAAACATAAAGGACTCAAGAGACTTCATGACTGCAGAATTTAGAGCTAATCAGGCAGAAATAAAAATCAATTGAATGAGATGCAATCCAAACTAGAAGTCCTAATGATGAGGGTTAACGAGGTGGAAGAACGAGTGAGTGACATAGAAGACAAGTTGATAGCAAAGAGGGAAACTGAGGAAAAAAGAGACAAACAATTAAAAGACCATGAAGATAGATTAAGGGAAATAAACGACAGCCTGAGAAAGAAAAACCTACGTTTAATTGGGGTTCCCGAGGGTGCCGAAAGGGACAGAGGGCCAGAATACGTATTTGAACAAATTCTAGCTGAAAACTTTCCTAATCTGGGAAGGGAAACAGGCATTCAGATCCAGGAAATAGAGAGATCCCCCCCTAAAATCAATAAAAACCGTTCAACACCTCGACATTTAATAGTGAAGCTTGCAAATTCCAAAGATAAAGAGAAGATCCTTAAAGCAGCAAGAGACAAGAAATCCCTGACTTTTATGGGGAGGAGTATTAGGGTAACAGCAGACCTCTCCACAGAGACCTGGCAGGCCAGAAAGGGCTGGCAGGATATATTCAGGGTCCTAAATGAAAAGAACATGCAACCAAGAATACTTTATCCAGCAAGGCTCTCATTCAAAATGGAAGGAGAGATAAAGAGCTTCCAAGACAGGCAGCAACTAAAAGAATATGTGACCTCCAAACCAGCTCTGCAAGAAATTTTAAGGGGGACTCTTAAAATTCCCCTTTAAGAAGAAGTTCAGTGGAACAGTCCACAAAAACAAGGACTGAATAGATATCATGATGACACTAAACTCATATCTCTCAATAGTAACTCTGAATGTGAACGGGCTTAATGACCCCATCAAAAGGCGCAGGGTTTCAGACTGGATAAAAAAGCAGGACCCATCTATTTGCTGTCTACAAGAGACTCATTTTAGACAGAAGGACACCTACAGCCTGAAAATAAAAGGTTGGAGAACCATTTACCATTCGAATGGTCCTCAAAAGAAAGCAGGGGTAGCCATCCTTATATCAGATAAACTAAAATTTACCCCAAAGACTGTAGTGAGAGATGAAGAGGGACACTATATCATACTTAAAGGATCTATTCAACAAGAGGACTTAACAATCCTCAATATATATGCCCCGAATGTGGGAGCTGCCAAATATATCAATCAATTATTAACCAAAGTGAAGAAATACTTAGATAATAGTACACTTATACTAGGTGACTTCAATCTAGCTCTTTCTATACTCGATAGGTCTTCTAAGCACAACATCTCCAAAGAAACGAGAGCTTTAAATGAGACACTGGACCAGATGGATTTTACAGATATCTACAGAACTTTACATCCAAACTCAACTGAATACACATTCTTCTCAAGCGCACATGGAACTTTCTCCAGAATAGACCACATATTGGGTCACAAATCGGGTCTGAACCGGTACCAAAAGATTGGGATTGTTCCCTGCATATTCTCAGACCATAATGCCTTGAAATTAGAACTAAATCACAACAAGAAGTTTGGAAGGACCTCAAACACGTGGAGGTTAAGGACCATCCTGCTAAAAGATAAAAGGGTCAACCAGGAAATTAAGGAAGAATTAAAAAGATTCATGGAAACTAATGAGAATGAAGATACAACCGTTCAAAATCTTTGGGATGCAGCAAAAGCAGTCCTAAGGGGGAAATACATCGCAATACAAGCATCCATTCAAAAACAGGAAAGAACTCAAATACAAAAGCTAACCTTACACATAAAGGAGCGAGAGAAAAAACAGCAAATAGATCCTACACCCAAGAGAAGAAGGGAGTTAATAAAGATTCGAGCAGAACTCAACGAAATCGAGATCAGAAGAACTGTGGAACAGATCAACAGAACCAGGAGTTGGTTCTTTGAAAGAATTAATAAGATAGATAAACCATTAGCCAGCCTTATTAAAAAGAAGAGAGAGAAGACTAAAAAAAAATCATGAATGAGAAAGGAGAGATCACTACCAACACCAAGGAAATACAAACGATTTTAAAAACATATTATGAACAGCTATACGCCAATAAATTAGGCAATCTGGAAGAAATGGACGCATTCCTGGAAAGCCACAAACTACCAAAACTGGAACAGGAAGAAATAGAAAACCTGAACAGGCCAATAACCAGGGAGGAAATTGAAGCAGTCATCAAAAACCTCCCAAGACACAAGAGTCCAGGGCCAGATGGCTTCCCAGGGGAATTTTATCAAACGTTTAAAGAAGAAACCATACCTATTCTCCTAAAGCTGTTTGGAAAGATAGAAAGAGATGGAGTACTTCCAAATTCGTTCTATGAGGCCAGCATCACCTTAATTCCAAAACCAGACAAAGACCCCACCAAAAAGGAGAATTACAGACCAATATCCCTGATGAACATGGATGCAAAAATTCTCAACAAGATACTGGCCAATAGGATCCAACAGTACATTAAGAAAATTATTCACCATGACCAAGTAGGATTTATCCCTGGGACACAAGGCTGGTTCAACACCCGTAAAACAATCAATGTGATTCATCATATCAGCAAGAGAAAAACCAAGAACCATATGATCCTCTCATTGGATGCAGAGAAAGCATTTGACAAAATACAGCATCCATTCCTGATCAAAACTCTTCAGAGTGTAGGGATCGAGGGAACATTCCTCGACATCTTAAAAGCCATCTATGAAAAGCCCACAGCAAATATAATTCTCAATGGGGAAGCACTGGGAGCCTTTCCCCTAAGATCAGGAACAAGACAGGGATGTCCACTCTCACCACTGCTGTTCAACATAGTACTGGAAGTCCTAGCCTCAGCAATCAGACAACAAAAAGACATTAAAGGCATTCAGATTGGCAAAGAAGAAGTCAAACTCTCCCTCTTCGCTGATGACATGATACTCTACATAGAAAACCCAAAAGTCTCCACCCCAAGATTGCTAGAACTCATACAGCAATTCGGTAGCGTGGCAGGTTACAAAATCAATGCCCAGAAGTCAGTGGCATTTCTATACACTAACAATGAGACTGAAGAAAGAGAAATTAAGGAGTCAATCCCATTTACAATTGCACCCAAAAGCATAAGATACCTAGGAATAAACCTAACCAAAGATGTAAAGGATCTATATCCTCAAAACTATAGAACACTTCTGAAAGAAATTGAGGAAGACACAAAGAGATGGAAAAATATTCCATGCTCATGGATTGGCAGAATTAATATTGTGAAAATGTCAATGTTACCCAGGGCAATATACACGTTTAATGCAATCCCTATCAAAATACCATGGACTTTCTTCAGAGAGTTAGAACAAATTATTTTAAGATTTGTGTGGAATCAGAAAAGACCCCGAATAGCCAGGGGAATTTTAAAAAAGAAAACCATATCTGGGGGCATCACAATGCCAGATTTCAGGTTGTACTACAAAGCTGTGGTCATCAAGACAGTGTGGTACTGGCACAAAAACAGACACATAGATCAGTGGAACAGAATAGAGAATCCAGAAGTGGACCCTGAACTTTATGGGCAACTAATATTCGATAAAAGAGGAAAGACTATCCATTGGAAGAAAGACAGTCTCTTCAATAAATGGTGCTGGGAAAATTGGACATCCACATGCAGAAGAATGAAACTAGAGCACTCTCTTTCACCATACACAAAGATAAACTCAAAATGGATGAAAGATCTAAATGTGAGACAAGATTCCATCAAAATCCTAGAGAAGAACACAGGCAACACCCTTTTTGAACTCGGCCATAGTAACTTCTTGCAAGATACATCCACGAAGGCAAAAGAAACAAAAGCAAAAATGAACTATTGGGACTTCATCAAGATAAGAAGCTTTTGCACAGCAAATGATACAGTCAACAAAACTCAAAGACAACCTACAGAATGGGAGAAGATATTTGCAAATGACATATCAGATAAAGGGCTAGTTTCCAAGATCTATAAAGAACTTATTAAACTCAACAGCAAAGAAACAAACAATCCAATCATGAAATGGGCAAAAGACATGAACAGAAATCTCACAGAGGAAGACATAGACATGGCCAACATGCATATGAGAAAATGCTCTGCATCACTTGCCATTAGGGAAATACAAATCAAAACTACAATGAGATACCACCTCACACCAGTGAGAATGGGGAAAATTAACAAGGCAGGAAACAACAAATGTTGGAGAGGATGCGGAGAAAAGGGAACCCTCATACACTGTTGGTGGGAATGTGAACTGGTGCAGCCACTCTGGAAAACTGTGTGGAGGTTCCTCAAACAGTTAAAAATATACCTGCCCTACGACCCAGCAATTGCACTGTTGGGGATTTACCCCAAAGATACAAATGCAATGAAACGCCTGGACACCTGCACCCCGATGTTTCTAGCAGCAATGGCCACGATAGCCAAACTGTGGAAGGAGCCTTGGTGTCCATCGAAAGATGAATGGATAAAGAAGATGTGGTTTACGTATACAATGGAATATTACTCAGCTATTAGAAATGACAAATACCCACCATTTGCTTCAATGTGGATGGAACTGGAGGGTATTATGCTGAGTGAAGTAAGTCAGTCGGAGAGGGACAAACATTATATGTTCTCATTCATTTGGGGAATATAAATAATAGTGAAAGGGAATATAAGGGAAGAGAGAAGAAATGTGTGGGAAATATCAGAAAGGGAGACAGAACGTAAAGACTGCTAACTCTGGGAAACGAACTAGGGGTGGTAGAAGGGGAGGAGGGCGGGGGGTGGGAGTGAATGGGTGACGGGCACTGGGGGTTATTCTGTATGTTAGTAAATTGAACACCAATAAAAAATAAATTAAAAAAAAAAGTAGATGGGACAGAGGGAGAGGGAGAGAGAATCTGAAGCAGACTCTGTGCTGAGCATAGAGCCCCATGCAGGGCTCAATCCCATGATCCTATGACTCTGAGACCACAACCTGAGCCAAAACCAAGAAATGGACCCTTACCTAATGGACTGTGCCACCTAGGCACCCCATTTATTTTATTTCATTCATAATATTTTTCATTTTAATTGTTTTTTTCCCAAAAATATAACATTCATAGAGATGCCTGGGTGGCTTAGCAGTTAAGTGCCTGCCTTCAGCCCAGGGTATGATCTTAGAGTCCTGGGATCAAGTCCCACATCAGGCTCCCTGCATGGACCCTGCTTCTCTCTCTGCCTATGTCTCTGCCTCTCTCTCTGTGTCTCTTAAGAATAAATAAATAAAATCTTTAAAAAAATAACATTCCACGGTGTCTAGCTTAACTGTAACCCTCCTTTACATCATAAACTTGAGTTGTTTGTGATTACAAACTCCCAAGTATTTTCCCACCTTTAAAAATGGTTTCATTTATCTTTATAGGTTAAAAACTCAAAATGAAAGACACATCATAGGCACCTTATAAAAGGGAATTTATGTTAATTTGGGAGTGACAGAAATTGGAATAGCATTATGGGTTCATCCCAGAGCTACTTGGTGGTCTTGGTTAATTAAATAAAATTATTCAATGCATTGCTTAGGCTAACAATTTATGCCTATGACTTTTTATCAGAACTCTTGCTTTAAAACTGGGTTGCTTTTGCTTGGAGGCCCCTTGTATATCCCTCAATAAGCACATCTCAACTCTTAAAGATTTCTTAAAGGGAGAAAGGGATGGATAAAAACCTAGCCATGAAAATCAGTTAAGATCTAAAAGATAAAATTCAAAATGCTTTACTACTTTACTGAAATATACCTATGATCTCATTAGAGGTGGTTTCCCTAAAGCAAAAATACTTATGTTTTGATCTCTCCATTGTTTAAAGCTAACTGTATAGACTTGTTATCACATTGTCAGTAAGAGTCTGTCTTTGAACCACAGCAAATTGTGCTCCAGAGTCACCCCAGAAATATGTCCAGCTTCCTAGATGTTCAAGTATCCTCTTAGCCTATGGTTTACCTTGGGTGGGCTATATCACCCAAGGTAATAAAAATATATTATTCTCAGTATATAGGTTCACTTCCAGGTCTTTAGTTTTCAAGTATAGAATAAGAGTTTCCATCTACACAAAAAGCATATTTACTCAGACATTTAAAGGTATATTGATAATTGGAGTTTATTTTTCTAAAGAGTAAAAATTCTTTAATAAAATTTTGAGAGAATGAAAATTGAGTTTCTAGAATTGTTTTTTTTTACACAATACACTTCTTATAGACAAAGAGAGAAAAGGGAGGCAGGGCATGGTGAAGAGATAGAAAGAAAATAGCTTTTAGAAAAATAAATTATTGAAAGTGAAGTCCAAAGAGAAGGAAAAAAAAAAGAATAGTAATTTCAACCACAGTTAATCTGAAGCCATGTAATTAAAACTGAGGGCAGTTGATAGATAAGAATAAGACCAGAAGTAATATTTTACAGCAGGATTAGTTCACTTCAAGGGTACTTAGTGCTTATGGAAAGTGTAAAGGGGGTGGAGGAAAGAAGGCTTAAACACTAAATTATCTTACAGCCTTTCAAATTATTTCTGCAGATCCTATTACAGTAAAGTAAGCAGAAAAGGGGCAGCAGAACAAATCATAAGAATTTTTGTATCTATCTGTCCAGTACTCAATAAAGAAAAGTGGCAGACACAGTAAAAGATGCTTTCATGTTCTGTTCATCACCATGCTGTCCTCGGATGCAGATATCATTTGGCACCACTGCAAAACTAAAATTTGGTGCAAATAAAGGCATATTCTCTGATTTCAGATATTTTCCCTTTCATCAATTCAGAATAACTCTGCCTTTTTCTCTTAAATTCCTATGGAAAATGCCATCTAATTCATATTCTTTTACATAATTTATCAAAATCTAGAACTTTTTCTTCTTGTATCAGAGTTAATAGTGTATAACTTTTAAGAGGCAGAACTACTCTTCTGTTCCATTGCTTCCTCTAGCTTCAGAATAATGTGTTAAAATATCTTAGACATCTTCTTTAAATGGCCCTTCTTTTAGTCTTAATCTTTTTTTTTTTTTTTTTTTTTTTTGAGCAGAGCAGAAAATAATAAGTTTACGGAATGGTGGAATTGAATGTTAGCTTCAGTATAAAGTATGCAGAGTGTGTGTGTGTGTGCGTGTGTGCATGTGTTTTTGAAGGAGAGACTCTGAACCATAAACAGAAATCTTCAGATAATGAGTCTGAGTGTCAAAATTAAATAAGAACCCCAAATCCAAATAGCAAGTTGAGTTACTAAGTAAAAGTCCTTTGGTATAATTAAATGGGCAAGGATAGAAATATCTATGTACCACTGTTTCCATTCAGTTCAATAATCTTGCTCCTATCTTTACAAAACTAAAATTTAAAATAATATTTTTGTTAAATGGATCCTTTCCTCTATCCATGGAATGCTCAAAGGAAAGTTTTAAGATTGAATGAAGAGATGAGAAAAATGTCATTGATGCAATCACCATTCTCCATGTGAACCAAGCAACAATGATTTTATTGCCTATACCTCAAAAATAGTTTTTATAGAGCCCTTGAATTACTTAATCACTAAGTGATTCCACTCTCTTATTTGTAATAAGTATTATTCCAAAAACACAGAGTAAGAAAAGTAATTTAAATATTTTATATTAAATAACATGCTATAAGATTAACCTAATTTCTGGAAGATGTCCATGACTTCTTTGGAGAAAACCTACAGTATTATTTCATCAATATTTTTCTTTTTTTATTGTTGACTTATTCCTCATCCCCATTTTAACCTTCCTTTTATCTGGAAGGAGTATAGATACCTATCAAAATTATAACTTTCAGACTTTTACCAGTTCTTTTTCATTGTATTTTAGTTAATCTGTAGTGTCAATACACATTAGGCTGAAGCGTGTTGCATCCAATATGATGGCAGCAGGGAATGTAGGAACCACAGAAGAGTGAAGCATTAGTTGTATTCAATGGTTGGTGATTGCTTCTCTGAAAAAGCAGAAATGTTTTAAGGCCTGCAGATTTCTGGAAGGTATTTGTGAGCTTATTCAATACAATGGTTTCCAGTTTTTGGAATGATCCATGTAAAATCCCTTTGAAAATAACCATGTCAGGCTAAATGTTTATTATATCATGAAAGTTTAATGATAATTTAAATAAAACTAGCCAGTTAAAGCAGTCCCTGTATTTCAAACATGGTAGTTTTCTAAAGAGCTATTCATGTGTCATTCCATGTGCTGTCCCAAAATATTGAACCCTACATCCAGAATATAGAAAACAGACCAAATAGAAGAAACAAGCAATGATGAAATATATAGGCTAATGCAATAAATCAGGTCATTCATGAAATGTATTATGTTGATAGGATAAATTTTAAGCCTTAGATTCCTTCCTGCATCTACTTAATTCATTTGTGTGAAAAGGAGCATTTCTAAAATGAGTTCTGACTACTCAGTCCTAACAGTTTGGTGAATTTGTCAACCTGAAAATTGCTATCAAATATTTCAGCATAAGCTATTTTAAAAATATTTTTGAATGTATAACTGAGGTAACAGAGAAAAAAACAAGAAAGGAAAATTATTTCCCAGTAGCCTAAAATTAAGATGATAAAGAAATTGAGTGTGAGTTAATAGCTGCAGCTGCCTGTAGGAATTTGCTGGTCTCAGTATCCAAGGGTCTGTGGTTTTAACCTACCATGTTGGACTTGGAGCTGTGAAAGGCACACAATTGTAGCTGAAATTCAAAGTCCTCCAAAGACTACGTCCCAAGTAAAAGGGCAGAACTAAAAAAAAAAAAAAAAAATCTTCCCAATGGGACAGTAAGAACTCAAGAAAACTTGTCTCTCTAGCCCTGGGCTCTGGATTAAGGGGGTGGGGGTTAATAGAGAGACAGAGAAATGAAATATCTAGTTTCCTTTGTGTATCCACGGCCCGAGGCCTGCCCCCATTCCTGTTTGGGGTCAGATTTACCTTGTCTACGTGGTTCAGGAATTCCTAAACTCAGAAACAGACATAAAAACCAACCTGGGCTAAAAAATAATAATAATGATAATAATAATAATCACCGTGGGCTGGAAAGATCCAGACAGCATCTATAAGAAATGAAAGCAACAATTTTGGGGATACATAACTTCATTCAAGGATTCCCACAAATATAACCTCACTTAAAAATGAACTCAGTAGGGATCCCTGGGTGGCGCAGCGGTTTAGTGCCTGCCTTTGGCCCAGGGCGCGATCCTGGAGACCCGGGATCGAATCCCACGTCGGGTTCCCAGTGCATGGAGCCTGCTTCTCCCTCTGCCTGTGTCTCTGCCTCTCTCTCTCTCTCTCTCACTGTGTGCCTATCATAAAATAAAATAAAATAAAAATTAAAAAAAAAATGAACTCAGTAACCCAAATTTAGGACACAAACTAGCAGTGTTGACGCCCAAGAATTCTCAATAATAGCATTCTCAAATAAAGACTATAAAATAACTGTTCTAAACATTTAAAGATACAAAAGAAATGGAAAAGAGAACAGACAGATATCCAGGCAGATTGAAAATAAAAAGAAGAACTTCCAGAAATAAAAAATTTATTGAAGTCAGAAGATGCACTGTCAAATACAAAGATTCTGAAATTTCCAGAGAGACAAAAAATATTTCCAAGTTGAAGAGTGAGATTCCTTACAGATACTTTCTTTACTCAAACCACATGCCATTTCACCAGTGACTTCTGGATCTTAACATGTGACTCTTATAACCTCTGAGAGCTAATTTATTGAGTTCTAGCAAATCCCAAGCCAGTATGCCATGTGTTAATTACACTGAATGGCCTCTTCAAAATAAACCACACAACACTGATGTTGATCCTGTTAGATTAAGACAAATTAAAAATCTAATACATAGTTTTGCTGTCAGGTCCTAAAGTTCAAAGGTCAATATGGTATATTGCAATAAGGCTATAGGTTACCCATGCCCCAATATTTTATCATAATAAACCAAATAGGGATGAAACACCCAGCAGTAGCCCATAAATCTATTAACAGTGAACTGTCAATGTCCTATATACCAGGGTAATTTGTTAATTCAGAGCTAGGTCTCTTTTTTCACTAGACCTTGTAAACTCCTTTCTGAAACATCAATAAACCATCTGCTTTGACTTGTTAATCAAATGACTTTATTCAGTCCAAAGCAATTTTTTCCTAATAAAAACAGAGTATTTATCTCCATGGCTATAAAAGAGGATTGTTTTCAACTGTTCACTTATAGTTAAGAAGCACATTTAGTTTGGATTGATTTCCAATGCTTCGGTCATATCTTGTCAATTTCCATTTCTTACACACAGCATCTCAGTTTAGCCATTTAGGAAAAGAAAAAAACAGTCAAATTCTGAATGTGGTATGGGACCAGTGCACAAAAACTCAAGAATAAGTTTGAGGAAAGAACTCACCCCAAATTACTGTAGATCAACATTTCAATATCCTGATTTCCCTCTGTCTGGAAATTTTCTTGTCATTCTAGATAGAATGTTCATACTAGCCACTGTTTCTCTCAACTGAGGTTTCCAGATATTTGCCTTTTAGTCAGTATAGCTCTGTTCTGAGTCACAGGGCAGATAATGTTTATAATAGAAACTTTTTATCCTCTCTTAGACTTTATTGTGTTATTGTAAAATAAAGTCAGCTTCAGTGAGATGAGATCAGAGATGTGAAGCTCTGCAAAGCTATCCCAGAAAATTGACCCCCTTTTCTCCAACCCACCAAACTGACATAAAATGAGTATTTCTGAGGTATCCGTGGGGATATTCTCAGTGCTTTGTGAATGAGCATCTTCAGGAATCGTCACGCTTCTTGCACCCTCTGTCCTTGGAGCTTACTGCCAGCTGGCAAATGGGAGCACAGCCTATGACCTCTGACCTTGAATCAGCTCCTCTTGGACTGTTAGAAAAATGATGTCTGGGGAGAGGTCTGAGCATTTGAGTTATTACTGGGTTCTGTCCTCTTAAAAAACAAAGAAGAAACTCATAGGTGTCCTTAATAAGCAGAGGCTTCAAATGCAGCACAAATCATGGTGCATTCTGGGAATTTTCTTGGGGCACAGCTTCCTTTCCCATTGCAAGTCCCTGAACAAAGGAAAAAATATGCAGCAAACAAAAAGTATAATTAAAATTCCTAAAGTGTTTATGCAGACTTGTTTTTATTCTTTTTATGCAGACATTATTTGGTGAGCTACCATTTAGATCTTTTTATGTTTGGGGTGGTATCATAGGAGAAGGATTGTCAAACAGTCCTGTTTCTCTCCATGTCCTTTTATCTACTCAATTTTACAAAGACGAGAAAAAAATCTTCTAAGCCCTTAATTCAAATTTTAGCCTCTTTTTGAGCCTAAAAGAGAAAACAGGAGAAACATCTGAGATTTTATGATTATAGCAATGAGTTTGTTTCTAATGTGTTCTAAGGTTTTCCTAACACTTATTGATTTTAACCTTATTCCCATAAGATTTTTCTCTTAATATTTCCATTAAAGTTGGAACCAAATACATTAAAATTAACTGCCCCTCAGGCATGAAGTTCTGCCAAATTAAATATCAATTATTTTTCACTTAGTAATAATGATTTCATTTTTGAACCCCCATCTTCACCCTGGCAGTATGTCTTCACACCTAACTCACACCATAACTAGGAAAGAGTACCAGTCATGAACTCATTAATGTTCTTCACACTGTAGCTCTCCACATTGAAGGTTATTTTCATAAGGACAGGGAGAGCCTATTACTAGAAATCTTGATGAAAGCAGTCCTTCAGATATGGTTGAGTAATAAAATCTTTGCATGAGAGGAACTAATGGACAGATTCCTAGACTTTAATATCGAGAAAGATAAATTGGACTGGAATAAGAATGGGAGTACCAGAATGTAGAAGAAAATTATGTACATAATTTAAAATGTGTGTTAAATTAAGCAACACAGACATATATTTTTAAACATACATTGTCATTATTAAACTCAGTGCTATAAATTCTCAGAAATGGCTAATTTATGGACTTGAGTAATATTTTGGAGGTAGAGAATAGTAGAGCATGATATAATTATATTTAGAATTCAGAATCAAATAAAAGGCCAATTCTTAAAGTTTATGCCAGACAAAATATACTTGGCTTAAATAATTTGATTTGACCATCAATATGGTCCCCAAATCCCTGAGTGGGTAGGTTCTCTTTTAACCTTGTTTATTTGGGGTTTTTTTGGCTTTGTTTTTCCCTAGTAACATACAGTCTGGATTTGGGTTTTGTAAAATATTTTATTGAAAGTTTTACCAAAGTTTTACTAAAAGTCTGTTACAGGACAGGAAAAAGAAAAAAAAACACATTGATTTTAAGAGGCAGACTAAGTCATGACTCAAAATCCAATGATGATTGGATAGCACAATTGAAGGTCACCTTTTTTTTAAAAAAAATTTTTTACTTATTTACTTATGATAGACATAGAGAGAGAGAGAGAGGCAGAGACACAGGAGGAGGGAGAAGCAGGCTCCATGCCAGGAGACCGACGTGGGACTCGATCCCGGGACTCCAGAATCGCGCCCTGGGTCAAAGGCAGGCGCCAAACCACTGAGCCACCCAGGGATCCCCTGAAGGTCACCTTTTTATCAGAGATGAAGAATCTAAGAGGGTGAATAACATGCTGGGAGACACTGTGGTTAGACTAGGTTAAAAGATCAAAGACTGTGCAGAATATTTGTGAAGTTGACTAAGGAATAGGTAGAAACAAATAATAGGGAAATAAAAAATTGATTAAAATGTTCCTACTTGGTAAAGCAATAATCATATAAAAGCTAGTATATAGTTGAAAGGAATACAATTATATATTTCTGTTCCTTTTGGTAGGACTACCCAAGAAGATTGTGTTGCATTTTGAAGATATTAATAAAAGGAAATTAATAAGACTATATTTTTAGACATTAAAGTCAAGTTCATTTTTTTTTAAAGTCAAGTTTAATAGAAGTTAATATGTGTGGCTTGACTAAAAAAAACTAGATTTGAGTTTTGTAAAATGAGAAGGGGCTATAAACATTTGAAGTTTCATGGATGAATATAAGCTATCTAACATGCCAGTAGGGGTTATGTATGTGAGAAAATAAAATATTTCCCATTTCTTTTCTTTTTTTTTTTAAGATTTTATTTATTTATTCATGAGAGACACGGAGAGAGGCAGAGACACAGGCAGAGAGAGAAACAGGCTCCATACAGGGAATCCGATGCAAGACTTGATCCCAGGACTCTGGGATCAGGCCCTGAGCCGAAGACAGGCATTCAACCACTGAGCCACCCAGTCGTCCCTAACACATCTTGATCTTATTAATAAGATGAGTTTTTTTTTGATTTGGTTCTTTACATTTCATATCTTATATAGATCTCCTAATAATGTTTTATTTATTTATTTATTTATTTATTTATTTATTTATTTATTGTTTTTTATTATTTTTATTTTTTTAATTTTTATTTATTTATGATAGTCACAGAGAGAGAGAGAGAGGCAGAGACACAGGCAGAGGGAGAAGCAGGCTCCATGCACCGGGAGCCCGACGTGGGATTCGATCCCGGGTCTCCAGGATCGTGCCCTGGGCCAAAGGCAGGCGCCAAACCGCTGCGCCACCCAGGGATCCCTATTTATTATTTTTTAAAAGATTTTATTTATTCATCATAGACATAGAGAGAGAGAGGCAGACACACAGGCAGAGGGAGAAGCAGGCTCCATGCTGGGAGCCCAACATGGGACTAGATCCCAGGTCTCCAGGATTGTGGCCTGGGCCAAAGGCAGGCGCTAAACTGCTGAGCCACCCAGGGATCCCCTAATAATGTTTTAAAGTAACAGTGTACATGGGGTGCCTGGTTGGCTTAGAAGAGTATGTGACTTTTGATCTCAAAGTTGTGAGTGTGAGCCCCATATTGGGTATAGAGATTACTTAAAAATAACTAAACTAAAAAAAGGAAAATAACAGTTATATATGTGTATATATATATATTTAAGATTTTTATTTATTTATTCATGAGAGACACAGAGAGACAGCGGCAGAGACACAGGCAGAGGGAGAAGCAGGCTCCCTGCAAGGGACTCCAGGATCAGGTCCAGGGCTGAAGGCGGCGCTAAACCCCTGAGCCACCCGGGCTGCCCAACATTATATTTAAATACAAGATCATGAAGTTAATGTATGTTTTGAAATTTTATCATTTATTTGAGAGTAAGCATGAGCTGGGGAGCAGGGGAAAGGCAGAGGGAGAAGCAGATTCCCTGCTGAGCAAGGAGTCTGACTGGGGGCTCAGTCTCAGAACCTATGAGATCATGACCTGACTAGAAGGCAGCCACCTAACTGACTGAGCCACCCAGGTACCCCTACCTAATTACATTTTAAAATGCAAGTATACTAGGATTTTTTGTTTAGAAGACAAGTATTCCCATTAACTTTTCTGTAAAGTAGTAACTTTATGACTGAGTGGTCAATTATCATTAAATAAAAAAGAGTATCTCTCCACTTATTTATTTATTTTTAATTTATTTTAGAGAAAGCATGAGCAAGAAGAGGCGCAGAGGAAGGAGAGAAGCAGATACTCTGCTGAGTGCAGAGCCCAGTGCAGGGCTTGATCTGACGACCCTGAAATCAGGACCTGAGCCAAAATCAAAAGTCTAACACTTTTTTTTTCACTGAGCCCCTCCAGTTACTTAATTTTTTAAAAAAGATTTTATTTATTTGTTCATGAGAGACACAGAGAGAGAGGCAGAGACATAGGCAGAGGGAGAAGCAGGCTCCATGCAGGGAGCCTGACATGGGACTCGATCCCAGGTCTCCAGAATCAGGCCCTGGGCCAAAGGTGGAGCTAAACTGCTGAGCCACCTGGGCTGCCCCAGTTGCTTATTTTTATATACAGATGGGTACTCGGTGAACCAGGATGCTGGTTAAAAATGCAGTTCTGACTCAGCTAGATTGGAGAGAGAATTTAGGAATTGCATTTAAACATTTTTTTAAAAAGATTTTATTTGAGTAAGAGAGAAAGCATGAGGTGGAGGGCAGAGAGAGAAGGAGAAGCAGATGCCCAGCTGAGCAGGGAGCCCCACTCAGGCTGAATTCTAGGACCTGAGCTGAAGGCAGATGGTAGACACTTAACTGAGCCACCCAGGCACCCTAGATAATTCTTATATAAATGATCTGCAGGCCAGTTTATGGAAGTTTACTTTGACAAATAAATATCCTTTTAAAAAGTAAGTGAGTATGGAGTTTAGCTTCTAGTAATAATGTTAAACTAAGCAATTTGAACCATCTCTCCTACAGAGAGCAATTAGGAAAGTGGTTTTTTTGAAATAGAAACAAAAATCTGTTTGAGGCCTTGTAACTAACAGTATAGTGAGAACCTATGAGACCAACTAGGAGGACATTCAAGAGAGATGAGTCTAGCATTTAGAGGTGTTTTTCCCTTAGAGGTTTCTGCCATTTCTTGTAGATCTGAGTATCTGCCATTTCCAATAAAGATGGCTAAAAGCCTGCGATACTCACAATCATGAAGTCTGTGGGAAAAACTAGAGTTCAAGGCCCCCAAAGAGGGGGATAATACCTGATAAAATCTCAGAGGAAGGATGAACCTGAAATAGACCAGCCTAGCCAGAGACTGAAAACCAATTTTATTTATTTTTAAAGAGATTTTATTTATTTATTTGACACACAGGGCACAAGCAGGGGAGCAGCAAAGGGAGAGGGAGGAGCAGACTCTCTGCTGAGCAGGGAGCCTGATATCCCAGGATCCTGGGATCATGACCTGAGCCCAAAGCAGATGCTTAACTGACTGAGTCACTGAGATGCCCCTGAAAACCAATTTTAAATAATTTCAAATCTTGATCTGGTTTAGGTAATACAGAATTACTACTGGAGTTATCCACTCCCAGAAATTTCTATAGAGGAACACTTACTGGTGTTCAGTCAAAATAGAAAATAGGCACAAAAGATAAAACTGCATGATAAAAAAACAAGAGAAACAACACCCAATACAAAGAGACTTATACAGGTGATTTAGATGATGGGGGTTTTAGACGCAGATTTCACAATAAGAATAATATATGAGGACACTATATATTCTGATTTTAATTCCTATTGGATATGTGATTTTCAGATATTTTCTCCTGTGGGTTATAGTTTTATTCTATTGATAGTGTCCTTTGATGCATGTTTTTAATTTTCATTAAGTCTAGTTTTGCTTTTATTGCCTGTGCCTTAAGCATCATTCCAAGAAATCTTTACCAAACCCAGTTTTGTAACATTTTTGTCCTATGTTTCCTCTAAGAGTTTTATAATTTTAGTTCTTATGTTTCTTTGATCCATTTTGGGTTAAGTTTTAAATGTGGCTTAAACAACAGAAATCAATTTAGCACAGTTCTAGAGGGTAGAAGTCCAGTATCCGGGTGTTAACATAGTTGGATTCTGGTAGGAGCTCTCTTTTTGACTTGCAAAGGGCTGCTTTTTGCTGTGTTATCACATGGCAGAGAGAGAGAGAGACCTTTAGTGTCTCTTCCTTTCTTGTAAGGGCCCTAGGTCTACAGATCAGGGATCCATTTTTGTCACTTCATTTAACCTTAATCACTCTTTAAAGGCCTTATCTCCAGCACAGTCACATGGGTAATTAGGGTTTTAAAATATGAATTGTGGAGTGCAGGGAGGGGGGGAACACAATTCAGTCCATAGCAACCATGTATACAAGGGTTTATATCTGGGCTCTTTATTCCATTTGTTTATCTGTTTTTATGCCTGCACCATACTGTTTTGATTACTATAGCTTTGGTAAGTTTTGAAATCATAAGTGTGAGTCCTCTAACTTCATTTTCAGGATTGTTTTTGGCTATTAGGGGTCCCATGAGATTTCATACAGATTTTAGGATGGATTTTTCTATTTCTGCAGAAAGCATCATGGGAATTTCAGTGGGGATTTAATCAGATTTGTAGATCACCGTGGTTAGCACTGACATCATAACAGTATTAAATAGTATCCACAATAGCCTATTCTTCTACTTAAGTAATTTTTAATTTCCTTCACCAATGTTTTGTAGTTTTCACTGTACAAATCTTTTACCTATTTGGTTGAAATTTCTAAGTATCTTATTCTTTTGGATGGGATTGTCAATGGAATTATCTTAATTTCCTTTTCAGGTTGCTTGTTGTTAATGTATACAAATGCAGTTGTTCGAGTGTTGATCTTGTATCACGCTATTTTGCTCAGTTTGCTTATTCTAAAAAGTTTTTGTCCAATTTTTTAGGGCTTTCTACATATAAGATCTTATCATCTGCAAATAGAGATAAATTTACTTCTTTCCAAGTTGGATGCCTTGCTTAATTGCTCTGCCTAGAACTTAGAGTACTATGCTGAATGGAAGTTGCAAAAATAGACATCCTTGTCTCATTCCAAACAAGCCTTTGACCTTTGAGGATAATATTAGCTGTGTGTTTTTCATATGTGGCTTTTATTATGTTGAGGTGTTTTCCTTCCATTCCTAGTTTATTGAGTGTTTTTATCATGAAAAGGTATTGAATTGTGTCAAATGCTCTTTCTACATCAGTTGAGATAGTCATGTAATTTTTTTCCTTCATTCTGTTAATGTGATGTATTCTGTTAATGTTTTTCTTTGGGAAATACTATTCTGATTCTTTGTATGCCTTTTGATTTTTTATGTAAAAACTAGACAAAAACTGAATCATATAATGTAGCAGCTCAAAAGCATATTTTCCCTCTTTGCCACCATATGCTCTTTTTGTTGTTGTCATTGTTGTTTTTTATTGTTCTTGTAGCCTGATTCTGTGCTGAGGATCTGCCTGAGATGTAAACTTAAGGTCTTTCTAGATCTATTCTATGCTTTCTCCTTTCTTTGGGCCTTTGCCATGACATTCTAAATCCCCTATATATGCAGTTGCTTTCCAATATCCTACTTCTTAAATATCTGGCTTCCAAAAGAAGAAAAACATAAACATTAATGAGGCAGGAGGATAAAATGTGTGTGAAGCCTTTAAATCTCCTGGAAGTCACTTTGGATGGAGGTGGATGAACTTAAAGTAACAGCTGCCTGGCTCTGTATCTCTCCTTCCACTGTCAGGAGAAGCAATCAGCAGTCAGAGCCCAGATCCCCAAATATTTAAAGGAAAAGGTCTGGTTTCCCACTTGATTCTCACAGGCTGCATACAAACTGCTTCAGGATCGTGTACACAGTTGCTTGCCATGAGGCTAGGGAGTGGGGGGTGAAGAGCTGATGCTGTATTAAGAGCTCCCAGAGATTATCACTGTTTACTGTCCAAGACTTCCCTGGAAACCTAGCTATAAGCCTTCAGATAGACTCCAGAGTTCCAAAATAGTTACATCAGACAGATTCCATTGGTGCAATAGTTGTCTAGGTGAGGAGACAGATTTCTGATGAGTTAATGTTTCCTACTCTACCATCTTCCTAGAATCCTCTGCCCCAGAAGTCCTTTTTCTTTTTTTTTTTTTTTTTTTTGGCTTCACAAAAAGATTGAGAGGAAGGTACAGAGTTCTCCTATACCCATTGTCTGCATATCTCCTAATCTCCTCCATTGTCAAAATCCCTCCCCCCACCAAAATGGTACATTTGTTATAGTTGATGAACCTGCCCTGACACATTATCACCTAAAGTCTATAATTTACATTAGATTTCACTCTTGATGTACATTTTGGGAGTTTGGACAAGTGTATAATATTTATCCACCATTATAGTATCATATGAGGTATTTTCACTGCCCTAACAGTCCTCTGTGCTCCACATATTCATCCCTTCCTTCTCCCAACCCCTGGCTACCTCTGATATTATTGCTGTCTCCATAATTTTGCCTTTTCTAGTATATCATATAGTTAGAATCATGCGTCATGTATGAAGCCTTTGCAGATTGCCTTTTTTTACTTGGTGATATGAATTTAAGGCTCTTCCTTAAATGTCTTTTCTTGACTTGATAGCTCATTTCTTTTTAGTGCTGAATAATATTCCATTATGTTGAAGTACCAAAGTACTCACTTACTGAAGGGCATCTTGGTTGTTTCCAGGTTTTAGCAGTTATTAATACAGCTGCTATAAATATCCATGTTACAGATTTTTGTGTGGACATGGGTTTGTAAGTCCTTTCAGTAAATACCAGTGTGTTTGATTACTGGGTCATATGGTAAGAGTATGTTTAGTTTTGTAGGAACCTGCTAACCCGTCTTCCAAAGTAGCTGTCCCATTTTGTATTCCCACCAGTAATGACTGAGAATTCTTGTTACTCTACCTCCTAACCAGCATTTGATGTTGCCACTGATTTGGATTTTTTCCATTCTAAAAGGTGTGTAATGGTATCCAGAAGTCTTTTTTGCCTCAAAATATCACAATTTCTTTTGTTCCAAGTGGGCAGTGCTTCTACTGATTCATCTCTCTTAAAAAACGGGGATTTCATATTTGATTCTAATCAACTCTGTATGCCAAAACCAAACCCCTGATTCTATTTGAGACTTGCCCTTCTCTCTACACTTAAATTACAGATACTTGGGGGATGTCACACTTTTGTGGGACTATGCCTTTTGTATTTCTAGAAATTAACTTGTTTACCTTTGTTGTTGATATGCAAGGTACCATCTTAATTCTTCCAGAGCTCTTAAGAAAATGTTCAATAGCCATTATCCTTGATCTGGTCTTTACCCAATGCCCTAGGTTTAGTCTTTTCCCTCAAGCTGTTTCTTAATGGCTAGGGCTTTTATTAGATGAGAATGTTTTATTTTCCAATCTGAAATGTCTGGGCAATTTATAATCTCTTTAATTTTGCCTGCAAATGGATCATGCCTTTTCTCAAGTCATCTCTTTCTTGTAGAATCTTACCAAATGAAATAGTTTGTGCATTTAACATTTTTCCTCAAAATCTCCTCCCCCAGTTCTGTAAGTTTATTAAATTATTTTCTGCTAGATTATCCCATGCAACATTTTTGCCAACTGTTTGCCATTATATGAATCATAATTTTTCTGATTTCTTTTTCCCTGCCATTTTTCCAGCTTCCTATTAGAGTCTCCTCAATACCTGCTTCCTGGTTCTAAACTATTATGTATTTTAGTTTTTTGCTATTGGAGCACCCTGCTTACAGCTTACTTCTTCTATAGCTGTTCACTTTTGCTATAGTAATGTCTCTAATTCAGTAGCTTAAAACAAAATAATTTATTCTTTTTTATACATCTTAGAATGAGCTGGTCTAGACTCCAAACCGGAATTTAGGTCTAAGTCTACTCTATTTCCCACCTATGTAGTTAGGGCACATTCTTACAGTAATGTCAGATGCGTGGGCAAGTTCAGTTGAACAAACACATTTCAAGATTCTGTATGCACTATAGCTACTAACATCTCAAGGCTAAAATAAGTAATGTGACTTAATCCAAAGTCAAAGCTCAGAAAGGTATTCTATCTCTAGAAGAAGGAACAGTAGTCACATGGCAAAGGACACAAAATGAAGGGGTGAAGAACTATGGTCAATAATACAATGTACCAAATCATTTAAACACTAACCAAAACAAGTATGAGAAAGCTATGCTCAAAGTTGTCATTAAAAAAATTAGAGATAGGGATCCCTGGGTGGCGCAGCGGTTTGGCGCCTGCCTTTGGCCCAGGGCGCGATCCTGGAGACCCGGGATCGAATCCCACGTCGGGCTCCCGGTGCATGGAGCCTGCTTCTCCCTCTGCCTGTGTCTCTGCCTCATTCTCTCTCTCTCTCTGTGACTATCACAAATAAATAAAAATTAAAAAAAATTAGAGATAAACAGTGATGTTTCTTGACAAAATACTTAATTTACCTGTAAGCAAAAATAATTCTGAATATATATGTACCTAATAACTAGCCTCAAAATATAGAAAACAAAAATTTACAATTCAAAAAGAAGAAATATGGGGCACCTGGGTGGCTCAGCAGTTGAGCGTCTGCCTTTGGCTCAGGGTGTGATCCCAGAGTCACAGGATCAAGTGCCACATTGGGCTCTGTGCATGGAGCCTGCTTCTCTCTCTACCTGTGTCTTTGCCTCTCTCTCTGTGTCTCTCATGAATAAATAAATAAAATCTTAAAAAAAGGAGAAATATGAAAATTAATGATCACAGATTTTAACTTACCATTCTCAATGACTTTTACAACAAGCAGACAGAAATTAATAGAAGGAAAATTTTAACCCAATTAACAAGCTTGATTTACTTATCTTGTATGTAAAACTTCAAAATGAATATTAAAACTACTTAATGCCCTTTATTATTGAGTACATACAGAACATTTTAAATATTTGACTATAGTTCATCCATAAAGAAATTATCAAATTTCAAAGGATTGAAATCATATTTTCTCAGATCATCATGAAATTAGATTACAAAAGAATAACATAAAGATAATTAGAAAAGCCCTATATATTTGTAAATTTAAAGATAGAACATTAAATATCTCATGCCTCAAGGGAAAAAAAAGAAAAATAGAAAATATTTTTAAATACTGATGAAAATACTATATATTAAAACTTGTAGGTGTATAGCTAAAACAAGCTTACAGAGAAAATTTTGGCTTTAGATTCACATGTTAGAAAAGACGGAAAGCTGAAAAAGTGATTTGAGCAACTATCTGAGGAAGGAAGAAAAAACAACAAATTCAAACGAAAAGAAACTAGAAGGAAAAAACTAAGAATAGTAATTAATGAAATAATAAATATTCAACAAATCAACAAGCCAAAAGTAGTTTCTTTGAAATAAAATTGATACTTATTCCCAGACAGAACTCATCATTAAAAATAAAAGAAGGCATAACTAACTAAATTCAGGAATTAAAAAGTTGGAAAAAAAAAAAAAGGAATTAAAAAGTTGGGAGACATTACCATATATCCTACTTCACCATTTGGCAACATATAGTAATATTAACAGGGCTCTACATTGTGGCATAATTTTTTTACTGTATAAAGAATATATGATACTTGTGTATATAATTTAGAAAAACAGATAACAAAGTAAAATAGTGTCCCAATAGTTAGGAAAAAATGTTTCTCAATCCTAGATGTACACTGGAATTGTCAAGTATGCATTCTTTAAATATTGATGCTTTGGGCCTGTTGGAGGATTATTTAAATCATAATTTCTAATTGTGTCTTTGCATCTATATTTTTTAAATTGCCACTTAAGAAAATATTTATTTATTTGAGAGAGCACAAGCAGAGGGAGTAGGAAAGGGAAAAGCAGGCTCCCCACTGAGCAGGAAGCCCAATGTGGGACTCAATCCCAGGACCCCCAGGATCATGACTTTAGCCAAAGGCAGGTACCTAACTGAGCCATCCAGGTGCCCTGCCATGTTGACTCTAATATTTAGTCACATTATGAACAACTGATAGAGAAAATAATATTTTAATGTCCTTCAGGTCTTTTTTGCTTGTATAAACATAATTTTTATATAGATTCTTATGAAGCACACAATTTTGAAACGTTTTAAACTTACCAACATGTTCCTACTGGTATAGGAAGATGTTTACAATGCTTCTACCACTGCATTTTTAATAGTTACGTAGTATTCTATTTTGTGAATTTATTACCATTAATATAACTAATACATTATTAGGCATTTGAATATTCAATAGTATAAACAGTGCTAAGAGAATATCTTTATAAAAGTACTTTTCACACATCTATAAAAAGCACTTGTTAAGTCATTTATTCAAATATATTCTTACTGGATTAATGCAAATAGTTTATGTAACAGTTGGTAACTAAGTTTTTATCTTAGATGCTTGCCCAGAATCACATAGGCTATTAAGATTGAAAGAGATATATTAATATCTGTTTGGCTAACCATATTATCCCTAACACAGCAATGCCTGTTATACAGAAGGCATACAAAAATATTTGTTGAATAAGTGAATGAATTTAATTCCTTGGAACTAACTTCAATTTCTAGAGTATGTGGAGCAGCCACTTTCAAAAGAAAGATAGTGTAATCTTAGGAGGAAATCTAGCATGAGAAGACAAACTTAGAATCTATGACCTAAAATCTTTTACTTTCAAATTAACGATTAATAACAGAGAGTTATTGAGGTTTATGTACACCTACACTTTAAATATGGTCATTTTGGCATGTAGATTTTAAGCTACCATTTATTGAATGTTTTATATCCATTGTCTCATTGAAACTTCACAACCACCTACTATAGTGAATATTACTATCTCATTTGAAAGATGAGGTTTAGAGAGGTGAGGTAAATATGCTCAAGGTCACCAGCAAAAGAACAGGAGACAGGAATTCAACTCTGGTTTGTATGGTAGGAAAAAAAAAAAGCACCCCTTTAACCACTGTGCCTCCCATGTATTTTGGTTTTCTGCTGCACTGGAGCAGAATAACTTTGGACATTGCAATTAAAGATAATATTCTTATAACCAATACATGACTATGGAGAAATATTAGACAATTCAGATAAGCAAAACAAATGCAAATTATACCTATGATTCTGTTATCCATTGGGTGAACAGTACTTTTTATCTATCTGAAACAAATATGTCCTACCTCTGAAATTATTACAATCCCTGTCATTCTGTTTTGCTCACTGTGTATTTGGGCACTTGACATGCATTGAAGAAGCAGTACAATATATATATTTTTTAAACTGACCATTGGCTATTTTTTCTATAGCATCTATTCATTCTTTCATAATTATAAATATTATTATGTTTATGTCCTATTTTGTTCCATGCATTCTGCTACCTTTTGAAAATATAGTGGTGATCAGAAACAGATATGATCCCTGCCCTCATGGAGCTGTCAGTTGATCAGAGGAGAGTTTTATGAATAAAAAATGACAAATAAATGTAAATGTGCTATTGTAAAAAGCATTATGCAAGATAGGGATGTGAGTTTGTACAAGGAAAATTTGACCTAATCAGAAAAGGCTTCTCTGATAAAATAATAAGTAAGCTAATATTTGAAGGAAAGTTAAAGTAGGGAAGGAGGAGCCTTACAAAGGAAGGTACTAATATATGAAAAGCCCTGAGACAATAAAGACCTTGAGAATAAGGGAAATAGAAAGAAGGCTGGCACAGCTCAGGATGGATAAACCAGCTGGAGACTCTCATACAGCATGGGGCTGAAGAGGAAAGTAGGGACCAAACTCTGCAAAGGCCCTGAGGCTGGGTCATGCTGAGTATACTCAGAGCAGCAAAGATTCCAGCGTGGCTAAAGTGGCATAAGTAAGGCAAGAGCAATGTAAAATGAGGTTAGGGAGGCAACAAGGCGCCAGATAGTAATGCAGTGCTCTCCATTAGCACTTTCTACAGTGATGGAAATGTTCTTATCTGCTGCCCACTGTGTTAACCATTACTCACTTGAAACTGAACACTCAGAATATGGTTAGTATAATGGAGGAACTGAATGTTTAATTTTATTTAATTCTAATAGTCTTTAGCTGCAGTGTCTAATATGGTGACTTCTGAACCATGTGTGGCTAGTGTAGCTAAGGAATCTAAATTTTAATCAGTTGAAATTGAGGTTGCCATGTATGGCTAGTATCTACTGTGTTAAACCCTGCAGCTCTAGCCAGTGTTGCCTTTGGCTTTTACTCTGGAATAATTGAATTTTAATTACCTAAAGCATTTATAGCCAAATTGGTGTTTTGCTTTACTTTTAAGCAAAGTAATAAGAACTTAAACATAATTTCCTTGACTGTCATTTTTAATTGATACTTTGAGGCATCTCAGAAGGTGAAATGTAGTTGGTTAGAGTACATATATTTTTTCTCATATATTTGTCTTAGCTTAAATGTTTCTTGGTCATTAAAGCCATCCCTGACTTCCTCTAGATGAAGTAGTTCCTCCTAGTTAACATTCTTGTAGAATTCTGCACTTTCTCTTCTTGTCTCTTGCCATATACTAACGTATATTGATATTTGTATAATTATATAATATCTTCACAACCCCAGCCACACATAAGATTTTATTTAGGGCAGGGATAGTGTCTTACTGTCAGTCTATAGTTCATGGAATTGTTGTAGGCCCTTAGTGAATATTTGACACCTGGATAAAAGATCCAGAAAAGATTCCGATAAAGAAGTGAATGACTATACAGCAGTCTTTTCTACTATACTCGTCTTTCTGCTTTTTTATCCATCCTGGTTCTCATCCACATACCTCAGGCCATTAAGGACTTCCCTTAACCATCTATTCAGCCCTGTTGCTTAAAACTATTGATAAACATAAATCTCAATTCTATCTAAGCAGTCTTCATTGAGAGACCTTTTCCCACTCACCAAAAAGGGATTTAACTATCTTAAAGTAGATCCAAAAGAACTAGTGAAAAGCTTGATGACCTCTGTAGCTCAGAAATGAATTACGCTACGGTGACAACATGCTTTGTCTCTTAAGACTTCTCAGCTTTCATATAAATCATAAGAGTCTACCTTATTTTACATGAATTGCCCATTTTAAGACAGAATAATGATGGCATGTGACAAGTGGCAGTTGTCTCATAGTATTTCACTTAGCTGGCTTTACACAATTCACTCACCCTTAGGTTACTTAAGGTTGTATATATTCATATGTTGAATTTGTCTTTGGGACGTTCTAAGAACCCTTAGTGGGAATTCTGCAGCACATGACAGTGATTTTCTTTTTTCTTTTTTCTTTTTTTAAAGAGGTGGTTTTTTTCTTTAAATTTTTATTTATTTATGATAGTCACAGAGAGAGAGAGAGAGAGAGGCAGAGGGAGAAACAGGCTCCATGCACCGGGAGCCTGATGTGGGATTCGATCCCGGGTCTCCAGGATCGCGCCCTGGGCCAAAGGCAGGCGCCAAACCGCTGCGCCACCCAGGGATCCCACATGACAGTGATTTTCATTTATTTTGGTCCACAATGGGACTACCTTCTCTACTATCCCTCAGACAGTTGGAGGACTGTTAGAGCATCTTCCTACAATTTGTATGAAACTTGTAGTGATAGAACTGAAGTGAGCATCCAGTGACCTGGGTTTCATTTAGTCTTGCTGCAATTCAGTGTGTCACCTTCAATGTACTTAACCATTCTAAACTTGAAGTTAGAGCCTCTTATTTCCTACCTGTTTCAGTGATATTAGAACTAGTAAAATAATCAATTTTTGTGAAGCATACTAAAGTCCTTCTACAAAACAAATTAGATGCAAAGATTGCTGAGTGTGTTTGTGCAGAACTGCTGATGTTTCAAGCCAGATAGAACAGTAGCACCTATTCAAGTCACCACCACAGGGGACCTCTTAAAAGTCAGTTGACTTCACTATATGATAGGTTAGGATTGTTATTGGTTTATATTTCTCTTCCTGCTAAAAGAAAAGCCGTGAGTCTAGAAGAAGGAATTAAGAGTAGTAGTTTCTGAGGAAACCAGTGCCACAATGAACTGTGTGGTAGGTCAATTTGTTCTTTAAGCAGGTCTGGCAATTACCTTGGAATACTAGGCCTTCATATTTTTTCCACGTTTTTTCTTTATGCTTTATCATTCCTGATGAAAGAAACAAGAACAGTAAAAAGAAAAGCTATAGGTTACTCTGAAAAGATGCCAAGTTTCTTTAGGGGAGTGGTTGTCTTAGGTGGCGCTCTTACTACAGCACTGGGAGCTACACTGGTCCAAAGAGTAAAGCATGGCCTTTTGGGATCATAATGTGCTGTACATTTCTATTCCTATTGCTGCTCCCAGAATTTCTTATCTCTTGCCCTGGCAAATCATAACACACACATACACACAGGCACACACACACCCATCCCTGTCCAGTGCACCCAGTAGGGGGGAGGGGGCAGAAAAGACAAAGTCATTTATATAATGTGTCTCCCTGCTGAGCCCCTAATGGCCGAAGCTTTTGTTCTGCATTCAGTGGCTGCTTGTGATGGGCAGGAAGCTGCAGTCTCCCTTTGTTCCATGGCCTTATTCAGCAATTTAGATCCATCATAAAAATCAAATATGCATGTTGCAATCGCCTTGCCTACAACAGCTTCAATTTTCACCTTTCTTTAATTTGAACTCCACAGGGGAAGAAAGAGAACGAAGGAAAAGGGGAGAATGGGGAGAGGAAAAAAAAATTGCTTTGTATTTTTGCTCAGTGGACTGTGAAAATAGGCAGTAATGAAAAAATATATTTTTAATCTCCTAGATGTATCCTATTCGAAACAGCGCATACCACGAAACCAGGCCAGTTGAATCCCTTCTAGAAATGCCCTCAAACCATTCTGGTTATTGAGGCTCCAAAACTGGATGCGAAGTGGTTGGGAAGAGAGCAAAGTAGAATAGCATTACAAGAGGGTGGAAAGAGGAATACTATGTTTTGGGCTTGAGAAATCATCCCATTCAGAAAGGTGACAACTACACCACTTCTGGTTAAAAAAAAAAAAAAAAAATTTAAGGTCAACTGACTGTCATGAGTTTATTTTGTAGAATAAATGATTTGGGAAAAGGGTTCACAGATGGAATGAAAGAGAGATTACAATTAAAGATAAATATTTCCTCTCTAAATAAAAATGAACACATTGAAAGAGATGTTTTTGTCCACTTATTGATTTGTACACTATATTTAAAATTTTCCCAGAACTTCAAAGGATGTGTTCCCTGGGGTTCAAATAAATTTTCATCAGTGGCTTTGGTATTGATTATTCAGAAAAATACAGAAACCCTTTACCTAGTCCATTATTAGACTTGAACAGGGACTTTACAGAGGAGTTCATGCTCTAAATATAAACAATATGGCCAATATTTATTTGATTTGTTAAAAAAAATAAAAGATCTGAAGAACTTTGCCTCTTTATGCCTGGTTTTACTTATTATTATAGATTTTGAAAGCTCGAGCTAAAGTTGAAGCTGAACAGTTTGAAGATCCTTTGCCTGTTTTTATAAATGGAGCTCTTTCAGGGTAATTCCAGGGAGATTTGCTGTAGGCAACATTAGACAGCCGCAGAACATAATGTAGGATGGATGCAGACTGAAAGAGTGATCTTGAGGATCATTCAAGGTTGAAAAGCCTTTGATTGTCTTGAGTGGAACTTCTCCTGGAAGATGTACTGAGTGAGTCTGGGATCAAAACCAGTTTCAGAAGTTTGATCCAGTTGTAATATGGAAATCCACCAGATTCTGCTATGACTGATTAGAGATGTGTGAAGAAGGTTTCTCTTTTCCAACATTATTGATTTTTCTTTCAAACCCCCCCAGTTTCACAGAGAAAATCTCTGGCATTTAAAAGTGTTCAATTTAGTACAGTTCACTGATGCATGTAATCTTTGCTAACTGCATCCCATTTTCTCTGAACTTGGTTTTTCAGGTCCTCTTATGTTCTGGGTATATTTTAGGTTTACTTTTGGTTTTAAGTGAAATCAAGAATGCACCAGGACATATGAGTACTGAAAGGATAAATTTAATATTTGTAAGGGTTTTTTTTAGTTGCAATTTTTCCTTCCCTCTGTTGGAAATGGAGGAAATTATCTATGCCCAGAAAAAAAGAGGTATAATTTTTAAAAGTGGAGTCCACAATTTAAGCTTCCATCTGAGTCAAGGGATTTGTTTATCTCTTGAATCTCATCTGGAAAATGTGAGAAAATTAAGATGGTAATAGTGCCTGGAAATTTACAACACTGGAGAAAATCTGTAGTTGTATAGGCTAGCTCAGGCAAAAGCTGTGGCTCTGTGCTTCCTCAACTCCCTTTCTCCACCCCTTCATTTAACACTATCCCATGTCTCTTAGACTATTGTGGACAGATATCAGATCCTATAACTTTTCATTGAAGTCAGAACCATATGCTGTCATTTTATGTTTTCAGCTTCTCTTTAATGAGAAAAGATGCTGGATAGATGTATCAGATGGTCAATGTTGCATATTGGAGAGTGAAGCCTTTTCTCTTTGAATGTAAGATAATTTAATGTGCGAGAGTTTATTTTTAATTGAACATTTTTCTCTCCCATATCAAATGGGAACTTTTCTTTGTCCTCAGTTCTGTTTTCCCAAGAAATAAATTGTAGAAAGCATAGAGGAAAAATTGTTCAGGTATTTTCTTGACTAGGCTTCCTTTTCAGGCCACCTGGTTTGTATTTCAAGGTCATGCTACTTACTTCCATGATTGTTACCTATGCTTTAAACAAAATGTTAGATTTCTTTTCCCTCAAGATGTCAATGTCTTTCAGAGTGCCTCTTTTTCTTCAGTATTAAATATATGTTGAACTAATAATAAGTCTGAATTACTGAAACTTTTCTCTTATATAAAATCATGTAGAAGTTGAGTGTAGGCTCCAGAATTAGTCTCAGTTCAAATTCTGTTTCCAACCTTGACCAACTCTGTGATCTCTGGCAAGTTAAGCCTCAGTGTCTTCATTTGTAAAATGAGTATGTGAGGGTAATAACACCTGATTCATATGATGATCAGAATTACAAGAGATTATACAAAGTTTGTTACAGGTTGAGTTACATGGAGATGAGCATTCAGGATGTTTACCATTTATTAGGGAGTACTCTTGGGATCAGCACCTCTGGAAAATGAGTTGTAGTGCATTCCCAGCAAAGACCTCAGCCAATCCTACAGGTAAGTTTTTTCAACTGAGAGCTACAGGTAAGTTTTTTCAACTGAGGGCCATCTTCTCTCAGGTCTCCCATTAGCTGGTGAAATAAGTCCTTCATTCCTAAAGGAATATCTGGGTGGCCCATCCCAGTTTCCCCCAGAAGTATTTAGTAAATGCTCAATAAATGTTAGCTATGGAGTAGTGCCAGTGTACTGTGAGACTATTTACCTGTGAGACTATTCTCATCAGTATTGCAAACATTTGCTCCCCTTATATATACTAATTACAAGGGACAGTATAGTGTTGTGGTAAGAGCACAGCCCTGGAACTGGACTTCATGAATATGAGTCCCAATGCCCTAGCTAGCAGCTGAATGACCCAGATAGATTAGGATCATGTACCTTGGTTTTCTCAACCGTGAAATGGGAATAATAATAGTACCTATTTTCATAGGCTTATTATAAGGATTCAATATGTTAATACTGAACACTTTGAACAGTGCCTGGTATGTAATATGTTCTTACTGTGCTTATTGTTGTTATTTTATTTCTTCTCTCAAGTTAAACATGTAGTCAAAAAGAACTTTGGAATCAGATAATTCATGGTTTAAAATCCCAGCTCTGTCACTTAACAACTATTTTTATTATGTTATTTAATCTGTGGTACTCAAGTTTTCTCATTTGTTAGAGACGTTTTGATGTCCCTTATAGAATGCACCAAGAATTTGAAGTTTTTATAAACCTATGTTTTAGTTCCTTTTCTGAAATATGGGAATAATCCTACCCTTAAGATGTCACGAAGATTGCATGAGTTCATATATGAAAAGTACATAGAATGATGCCTGATGCAAAGTGCACATTAAGTGTTAGCTAATAGGATGAAGATGATGATATCAACAACGCATATATAAAGTACTCTGCACAGTGCCTTGCATATATAAGCACTCAAATCGTATTTTTGAAGCCCATCATGGATCTATTATTTTATTCTCTCCTTATAGCCTTTATTTCCTATGTAATCTGGTCTGCTGTTCCTTTATTCTTGATTATTCCTTTCCTCTTCCCTCACTGGCTTCAGGTTTTTGAATGTTATGTGTGGGTAACATTAAACCATATCCTCTGACATCTTTTAAAAATTATTTTGATCTTCTTTCATTTTCTGGAGATAATAAGGCTGATGAGTGATTAAATGTTATCTTCAAGTGTAGGAAGGCTCTTGCTGCAGAAAGGATAGTTGTCAGTTCTCTGTCTTTAGGACAGAAGAAGAGAAATAGACTTAAATGTAATGTAAACCCAGTATGGATGACCAAAGAGGATGGTAAAATCTCTAACTCCAAGAGAGACTGAAAAACAAAGAGTGCTCTTAATTTAACTAGAATAAGTATGCACATATGTTCCCATCTAAATGAAAGAGAAAATTCTAAGGAATCTCTTTTGACTCCCACAATTTTCTGATTCTGCTATCCCAAAATATCTTAACCATAAATATTACCTGCTAATGTATACCTTGCTTATGCTATTTTACTCTATTGTCATATTATCTTTCCTGGTTTTATAATAGCTGCTGCCTTTATAAATTCAGAAGGATCTTGGTTTGGCACAGCCATCTACTATTTATAATAGCTTATAAACTATTTCTCTTTAAAATAGTATATAATAATAAACAATGACAGCTAGAATGTTCTTTTACACTCCAGAGGAAATAGCCTGATTAAATCCACCTTATTCATATACTCAGGGTTTTTATATTGTTTTAGATTTAAATATTGCCAAGTGTTAACCTTAGATTGTTACTTTGGCAGAAACTTGATAGTATAATTATGGCCTTTATAATTACTCATGTAGAAAATCATCTTAATTAAATAAACAAAAACTGAAGGCAAAGGAACATTATGATTGAGTTTATTCCATACGAATAAGAGGAAGAGTGGCTCAAAATAGAAGCAGACATCTGTGGAAATAAAGAAGAAAAATCTGCAGTTCTTAAAAACCTAGTCTTCTCTTTTGAGGATATTATCATATAGAGATCTAGGAAATAGCACAGCTTCAAACATACCCCTTAATAGATAGAGTAAAGCTGCATTTTTGATGGCAGACAAAGCTATCATCTTTGTTCAGACTTTGAACTACTATTGTAGCATCTTCTACCCAGGAATCTCATATTCCCACAAATTCTATACATAGTAGTTATTACATGTTAAATATATAAAGCATGAAATTTCTCTTCCTGAAAGTCCCTGAGAGTGTATAAATTATAGATCATTGTTTTTAGAACTTTTTCTTTGAGTTCCTTCTGACTATCCCCACTGAAGACCTAGGCCCTGTTAGTATGTCTTTTAGAAACTTACAGCACAGGAAAATTTTCTGTAATATTTTCTCATTAAGAAATATTGCTTCCCTAAAAAATATGAGGGAGCTAGCTGGATTTTTGTGTGTGTGAAATACACTAGAACTTTAGTTGTTTTTTTTTTTTTATATATCTTTGTGCTTGGCACAGAATGGGTACTCAATAAGTAGTAATGGTTCACTGAGTCCATAAAAATTAGTTGTCAGGTTAAAAGAGATTCTTTTGGTATGATACATATTTATTGCATCAATGTCCACAGGAGTTCTGGAATTGCTTTCAGAGTTCAGAGCCTTTAGTACAGTCTTTTGAATATACTCATCTTTTCATATCAGTTAACATTTACAGAGTGCCTATAGTACATATTTTTAAGTAGCATGATTTTACTCATCAGTTGTCATTTATTTTTTTTAGTTGAAGTATAGTTGACATACACTGTTGCATTAGTTTCTTGTACACATAGTGATTTGACCAGTCTGTTATGCCATGCATACTGCATGTGTAGTTGCCATCTGTCACCATACTGAGCTATTACAATACAACTGGCTATATTCCCTATGCTGTGCCTTTTATCCCTTTGATTTATTCATTCCATAACTGGAGGCCTGTATCTCCCATTCCTCTTCACATGGTTTACCTATCTATTCCTCCCCCACTCCCTTCTGACAACCATAAGTCTGTTCTCTGTGTTTATGGGTTTATTTCTGCTTTTTTGTTTATTTGTTCACTTGTTTTATATTTTAAATTCCTTATATAAATGAAATAATACGGTATTTTTCTATCTCAGTCTGACTTATTTCATTTAGCATAATACCCACTAGGTCTATCCATGTTGTCTCAGATGGCAAGATCTCATTTTTTATGGCTGAATAATATTCTGTTGTGTATATATCACACATTTATTTATTCAAAGATTTTATTTATTTCAGGGAGAGAGATAAAACCTAAGTGGGAGAGGGACAAGGGAGAGGCAGAGAATCCCTAGCAGACTCTATACCAAGCATGGAGCTCAACTTGGAGCTTCATCTCATGACCCTGAGTTCATGACCTGAGCCAAAACCTAGAGTTGGCTGCTTAACCAACTGAGCTGTCCCATAGATGCCACATATTCTTTACCCATTCATCCATCAATGGATACTTAGGTTGTTTTCCTAAGTATTATATTGATACTATATTGTCTGTTATAAATAATGCTGCAATAAACATAGGAATGCATATATATTTTTGAATTAGTGTTTTCTTTAGTTAAATATCCAAAAGTGGAATTACTGGATCATATGCTGTTTCCATTTTTAATATTTTGAGGAACCTCCATACTGTTTTCCACAGTGGTTGCACAGTTTACATTCCACCAAGAGTACACACATGTTCCTTTTTCTCCACATCCTCACCAACACTTGTTATTTCTTGTCTTTTTGTTTTAGCCATTCTGATTGGTATAAGATGGTATCTTATTGTAGTTTTGATTTGTATTTCCCGGATGATTAGTGATATTGAGCATCTTTTCATATGTCTGTTAGCCATTTATATATCTTTTTTGGAAAAACGTCCATTCAGGTCCTCTACCCATTTTTTAACTGGATTATCTGGGATTTTTTGGTGTTGAGGTGTATAAGTTTTCTGTGTATTTTGGATACTAACCCCTTATTGGATATATAGTTTATAAATTTCTCCCATTGAGCAGTCCCTAATTCTTGTGTAGTTCCAATAGTTTTATTTTTGCATTTATTTTCCTTACCTGCAGAGACATATCTAGAAAAATGTTGCTAAGACCAGTAAAGAGTTTATTGTCTATATTTTCCTTTAGGAGTTTTATGGTTTCAGGTATTACATGTAGGTTTTTAATCCATTTTGAGTTTATTTTTGTGTATAGTATAAGAAAGTGGTCCAGTAGACTCCTAACTCTGGGAAACGAACTAGGGGTGGTGGAAGGGGAGGAGGGCGGGGGTGGGGGTGACTGGGTGGCAGGCACTGAGGTGGGCACTTGACGGGATGAACACTGGGTGTTATTCTGTATGTTGGCAAATTGAACACCAATAAAATATAAATTTATTATTAAAAAAAAAAGTGGTCCAGCTTCATTGTTCTCATGTAGTTGGCCAGTTTTCCCAGCATCATTTATTGAAGACATTATCTTATCCCTATTGTATTTTCTTGCCTCTTTTGTTGTAGATTAATTGGCCATATAAATTTGTGTTTATTTCTGGTTCTGTTCCACTGATCTTTGTGTCTTTTTTTTCTGCCAGTATCACACTGTTTTGATTACTGTAGCTTCGTAGTATCTGGGAGTATTTGGCTTTGTCCTTCTTTCTCAAGATTGTTTTGGCTAGTAGTTTGTTTATTTTCAATTATATCAATTGTCTGCCACTCTCCCTTCTGTCAGTAATAGTAACAATGCTGAAGGGGGACAGTAAAAAATAAGAAATGGTTTTCCTTCAGAGTTAACATTTAGAAATGTATGTACAAATTAATATAGTACAAAATACAATGTTTTAATAGTTATAAAAGAAGCATAGAGTGAAATAGATGACGTATCTGGTTGAGCTTCATGGAAGAGGTTGTATTTCAGATGGATCTTGGTGGATATGGGTAGGAAAATATGGGAAAAGGATATGTCAGGCAAGAAGAAAAAACTTGTAAACAAAGGACCAAAAGCAGAAAAGCACTTGGTTCAATTAGAGAATGGTTGAATAGTAGGTAAAGTAAGAAAAGAAACCAGGGAGATAGAACTCTGGAGCCAGGGTCCCTGGGTATAAATCGTAGTACTGACACATATTAACTGTCTTTTGACAAGTGACTTGAACTGTGTGTCTTAGTTTCTCATCTTTAAAATGGGGATAATATCTTTATTTTTTTTTATTAAGTTGATATGAACAATAAGATACCATATGTAATGCACCTAGAACAGTGCCCAGCATATAGCAAGCATTATGTAAGTGTTAGAAGGCAGGAGGGTGGACATTCTTTCCGGGATGCCCCTGAAAGCTTTTGAGCAATGGGGGCAAAGAGATAGAAGCTGTGCTTTGATAGGACAATCCTGGCAGTACTGTGCATAACTGAAGATCAGAGGGACATTAGCTGAAAGAGAGATCTGGGAAGAGGAAATGAGGGATTGGATTGGGGCACTGGCTGTGGGAATGACAAGGAAGAGATGTAAGTAAGAGATTGCACAGTCTTTAAAACAGGCACATACTAACTTTTCAAAAATTTTTTAAAGATTTTATTTATTCATGAGAGACACACACACAGAGAGAGAGAAGCAGAGACACAGGCAGAGGGAGAAGCAGGCTCTGTGCAGGGAACCCGACATGGGACTCGATCCCGGGACCCCAGGATCACTCCCTGGGCTGAAGGCAGGCGCTCAACCGCTGAGCCACTCAGGCATCCCACATTCCCACATTTCAAGTTTTTGAATGAGAATATCTTTGTTTTTGAAACAACCAGAAGTCATTTTGAAATAAGTCTAGTGACCAAAGTGGGAGATTTCTGGTTATAAAACAAAACAAAAGATGAATTTAAAAAGTAATAAAATGGGTTTTGTTTTGTGGCTTCTTAAACTGGTACTAAAGGCAATTCCAAAAGAGATTTGCTAGAAAACAAAAAATGTACAGTACATTTATCAGTGGAATAAATATATAATTTCGCCAGGTTATTATGATAGAGGAAAATAGTCACTTGGTTGTATTAATATTAGCGTACATATTTAATCATCAGTAATATTGCAGATACTACCTTTTTAATAAGAAAATTTAATAAAGTTTGAAAGTAATTCCTAATTTGTAATGATAATTCCTTGAATACAATCTTATGGAATGGGGATAAAAAATACTTGAATGATAAGGACCAGAATTTGGTCTTTCCTTTATTTTATTTACCATGTCCTACTGTTTATATAGCTTTTGGACACTGCCACATCTTGATTTTTTTTCTTTATGTTACTGTTTTTTATATTTTATTAAAATGAAAATAGGAAGGAGGATGGGAAAGCCAGGATTCGTTAACTTTAGGTACTGCTAAAGCTAGGTAGGGGACTTAAATTAAATTTAAGTAGCCTGATTGGCTTTGCATAGCTGTTTGAAGATGCATTCTAACACTACCATTTTCTATATTCTGTTAGATTTATTAAGGGTCTTAACATATTGTTGACCTATGTGCAGTTCACTAAATATTGCTCTATGTGCTAATCGGATCAGCTTTCACTTATCACCTTGCATCTGCTCTGGGCTGGTGATAAAGGGCCACAACTTTTCCTAGAAAAATTTCATATGATACATTGAACTTAGTATTTAATTTTACTTAAAATACTCTTTTCAGGCAAATGAACCACAATGCAAGTTTATAAGTTGGAATTGCTAGAAATGTTTCCAAGGTAAACGTACTATGTATAGACACACATCTTTTTTTTATGAGAAATTCATTTTATTATTTAAAAAAAACTTTTTTGAGTACAGTTTTCAAACATTGTTGAATTAAAGTCGATAATATAGTGCTAATTCAATTTCTCCATTGTGTTATGCTATGCTCACCACAAGCGTAGCTACCGTCTGTCACCATATAATGTCATTATAATATATTGACTATATTTCCCATGCTGTGCCTTTTAGTACCATGATTTGTTCATTCCATACATAGGCACTTGTGTTTTCCACTCCACCCATTTTGCCCATCCCCTCACTCCTCTTCCCTCTGGCAACCATCAGTTTATTCTCTGTCCATATGGATCTATTTATGCTTTTTGTTTATTTGTTCATTTTATTTTAGATTTCACATTTAAGTGAAATCATTTGATATTTGTATTTGTCTGATTTATTTCACTTGTACAATACGCTCTTGATCCTTTCATGTTGTCTCAAATGGCAAGATCACTTTTTTTTATGGCTGCGTAATATTTGTGCATGCATGTATGTATATACACTCCTCCTTTTTTTAATCCACTTGTCTATTAGTTGACACTTAGGTTGCTTCCATGTCCTGTCTATTGTAAATAATTCTGCAGTAAACTTATGGGGTGCATATATCTTTTTGAATTAGTGTTTTTGTTTCTTTGGGTAAATACCCAGTAATGGAATTAATGGATCATACGGTATTTCTATTTTTAATTTTTTTTTAGAAACCTCTATACTATTTTACATAGTGGCTGCATCTATTTACATTCCTACCCAACAGTGCTTTAGTTCCTTTTTTCTCCATATTCTCCATATTACCAATATTTGTTTTTTCTTGAAGACATAAATCTTTAAAAATTATCAATTAATTAATATATAACAGGATATATATTTTTACAATAAAAACACTACAAAAAGACAAAAAGAGAATGATTACTATTTGCTGTCAGTGAGGAGGGGCTTCTGTAACTGGAGACTATACCGGAAGTGGGGCTTTTTTCCACCAGGTATATCCCAGGGAAAAGGAAGTTTTCACTTCCCATAGGAAAAGGAGGGTTGAAACAATGTATGATATCCTAAAAGTGAAATAGAACTTCATGATGAATTTAGAGCAGAAACCTGAATGGAAGTCATTATGAACATAGTCTCTGTCTCTTGTTGAAAAGACAAGACTCAGTAGGAAAAACCTTCAGTCATTAGTTTAGCAAAAGTCAAGACTCACATTGGAAATACTAGAAGGAACTAGGATCTCTTTGTCAATTCCAACATAAGGTTTTATATTGATATGTGTTGTCAGACCCTCATTTTGCAAATGAAAGCTAACAATCATTTGGCAGTGAGGATGCCAGTAATTTAGTGTTTATGAAATGTAGTTACTTCTCAGGTTAGAATTAACCATTTGCTACCTGTACCTTCTACCGAATTCAAATATGTTGGTTCTTGCCAAGCTCTGTAGTGGGAGATTGAGTGGCAGGAAATAGATCCAGTCTGTTGATTCATCAGTATAACATCAATCCAGTGAACTCAGAATAGGATGGAAGTCATAAGGGCATTTCATAATTCCTAATAAACCAGCAAAGGAAATGTGTGAACATTCAAGAGTATGAGATTGCATTCTCAGTCTGGATGCCATTCTTCCCCAAATACCCAGAAAATTTCAAAATAGCTCTGGGTTATAAATAGACAAACAAAAAAGTTACCTGCTTTGATGGGCAGTTTTTCATTTGTTAACTATGGTGTCTTTGTTCAGGCTGCTATAACAAAATACCATAAACCAGGTGGCTTAGAAACACCAGAAATTTCTTGGAATTCTGGAGGTTGGGAAGTCCAAGATCAAGATATCAGCAGATTTATTGTTTGGTGAAAGCCTGCTTCCTGGGTCATAGATGGCCATCTTCTCTGTCTTCACATTGTAGGAAGGGTGAGGAATCTCTCTGGGGTCTCTTGTATAAGTACACTATCCCATTCATGAGGGCTCTGCCCCCAAGCGTCAATCATCTTGAAAAAGCCCCACTTCCAAATATCACACCCTGAGGGAATAGATTTCAGCATATGAATTCTTAGGGGACACAGATACTCAGCCTATAACATTGATTCCAGCTGTTCAGAGCAGCATAACTTGTACTGGTCAGAGAAGCAGAAATAAAAACCTGTGTTTATAGGGACATTTCCAGCAAATGCAAGCAAGAATTATTGTATGTTGGGAATGGCAATAAAGTCTTTAAAACTCATTAAAATAACACATTTTGTTGCTTTTCAGCCTTCTACCAAAAATCCTTCTTATCAATGCCATGAAAAGAATTTAGAGAATAACTGAGTATACAGCTATGCCAAGAATTTAAATTGACCTGAGGGCCTTCGTGCAAATAAGATTTCTGTTATCAAACAGAATTCTCTGATTTGTTAGTGTTTTTGATATGACTAGTTGATATGCAGATCAACCTCTAGTAGGATATTGACCTTTGAAGTTTTTGTAACCACCTTATAAATTGTGAAGCATTATCAAATGTATCTCTTTTAGGATTGCCCTGTTCCTATTGGCTGGTAGTGGTCATTCTGCAAATAGCTACCATGTGTGTACTATGTACCAACTACTCATCTAAGTACTAGAAAAATAATAATGAATAAAACATTTTATATTTAAATATAACAAAAATGCATAAAATTAATAAAGAACTTCAGATAATGATAAGTGCAGTGAATAGGAAAAAAGAGGCTATCGAGATATAGGGTGAGGAAGAGAGTGGGTTGTGGGCAGGGAATGAGAAATATTTTAAACAGGTTAGTCTGGAAAGATCAGTTTGAGGATCTGACTGCTAAAGGCCACAGATGTTGAGCAGAAGTAAGCCATAAATTCCCGGTTGGGGAACAAGAATTGCAAAGACACCCTGTGATAAGACCAAGCTTGGCTTATTGAAGAAATGATAAGAAGGCCAGGTTATGAGGTAAATAAAGCTCAATGGGACTTGTAATCTTACAGGCACTGAATGGCAAATGAATGAGAGAAGGTACTTGGTAAAAGATCTTTACTTTCAAAGTTTTGTTTTTCTTTTTGCACAGATTTCTTCTTACTAAAGAGACAAGATGAACCATTTTAAAGAACAGAATGATCTTAACTGTTTTACTCCTTTCCCCTAGTGTCCTAAGAAAAATTTATCTTTGAATACCTTGTTTCCAATCTTCCTCCTCTGAGTATCCAGAAATATCCTCTTCAATTATTAGCTTTTTGATAATATTTACAGAGGAAATATAGATCAGTCATATATGCCTTTTTGTCACAATGCTTATCAAAGGAAATGAAGAGGAAAATACTGAATAAATATGTATTACAGTAATTCTGTCTTTTGAAGCAGTCTGCCTTTATTATCATAGATTTAGGTCATTGTGTTCCATCAGGTCCATACCATTTAATATATAAATTTGGACAGGTTACTTAACCTCTCTTGAAACTCTGTTTTCTCATCTATAATATGTGGAGGTGACTACTCTTTATGTCAGAGGTTTGTGAGGATCATGAGACCATGTATATGAAGTGTTTAGTGCAGTGCTTGGTACACACAATTATGGAGGACTTGCTGTTAGGTTATCATGAATATCTTCATTCCTTCCAGTCACCTCCCAGTAAACTTTTCTGCAAACTTTTTCAAGTAGTTCCAATAAACTTTTATGTTGGCTTTTCCCACCAGCTTATGTCACTGATCAAATATCTTTTTCTCCAGTGTCCAGCTGAAAGAAACTGTATATTTATGAGACCATCTTTTGGGAAGAAAAATGCCTGGAGTCAGTGGTCTATTAAAAACCTAGTATTAATTAAGGCTCCTGTCAAACTCCTGACAAAACCTATGTGTACTGTATAGCTATACCAAGGATTCCAGAGCATAGGTGAAAACATGTATGTTGCCCTTGATCTCCTGAGCTACATTTGGCAAGTATCCAGTCACTCATTTTTATCTAATTAATGACATTCCTGGCATATAGGGATCATATAACAGAATCCGTTCATACTCTGCCTGCAAAAACCCACTTTGTTCTCCTACCTGCAAAAAAATAATAATTGGCAACCTCTGTTATTCATTTTTGTCATTTTTAATACACATTTTGAATTCTCCCTTCCTCCCCCTTCCCTCCCTCCCTCTCCTTACTTTTTCTGCCCTCTCCTCTCCCACTCCCTCCTGCCTTCCCCTGCATCCCATTCTCCTCCCTCCCTTCAAGTCTGTCTCTCTTTTCTACTGAAGGAAAGAAAAGCTTCTTGGGGGCAAGGGTATAATAGGAAATTAACATCATCAATTGAGCTGATTCTAGAAGTTTTCTTGAATCTCAAGAATAGCTTGAGTAATGGTAGCATTATCATGATCCTCTGAGAAGACCATGACCATTCCCTCCACCACATTTTAGCTTCTGCTATTTTCCTTGCTTAGAATACTTTTTCCTTTTCTTCCATCTTTAAAGAACATTTTAAAATCTCACCTCTTTCCATAAATCTTATTAACTCTAGAGTTAATGGATCTTTTTTCTCCCCCCACCTTTTGCTCTCTAATTCATATTATTAACCTTGTACATAAGTTTAAAGGCTTATTTTCCCAATTAGATTTTTTTTTTTTTCAGAGCAGTGACCAGGTCATATACCTTTTTAGTTTCGTACTGTTTCCATCTCTCCCCACCCCAGCCATCATCATGCTTTTAAACGCCTGAGCATTACATCTTCGTTTGGAAAGAGGGCATGTTAGCAAATTTCTAGACCTTTTAAGAGAATCAAGACAACTGTATGTTTTATAACATTATAGATACTACACAGGGCAAAACTTAGCTCTTATTGTAAGAAGCCTATCTACAATTACAGATCTAGGCCAACAGAATGCCTTGGGGCCTACCTTCATACCTCATTTCACCCCAAATTTCCAAGTGAGTTTAGATTATGTCTGAGTCTGAGCATCCAAGTCAAATCTGGAAAGTCATGCCAACCTCCAAATAAATTAAAAATCCCTGAGGAAAAATTAGGCTTTTTGTTTCTCCTTTTATATACTTTTGGTTCATTTAGCCTCTCATATATATCACCACCAGAAAGAAGATAAAGAAAGAATGCCAGTCATTCAAGTGTTTAAATTTTTTGTTGATAGCTGCAGTAAATTGGTTAGAGAAGTTAAGGAAAAATCTGCACTAAGAGGAAATTTAGAGACTATGGTTTTCATTTATCCACTCCTTCATTTCATCAGTTAATGACAAACCATAAAAACAGATTAACGCATAAAGGGAAGAACACTATATATCCTCAGAAGAAAATAATACTTGTTGAAGTTAAAAAATATGAGACATTTAAAAGTAAAGAGGATGGTAGCTAATGAGCTCTGTTATATAAATTAAAGAATATCACTGAGATCCTGAATAAACAGGCCATCTAACAGAGGGAGATATCTGTACCCGGTAACTACATCCTGCTATGTAAGTTTAAAAGGGAAAAAGAGAAGACAGTGCTGAGCAAGAAGCTATGTATACCTGGATGTGCTCTATTAAAAGAGGCGCTTGATTGCTCAGTAATTGCAGAGCTAGGCTCTTGGGGAGGCCTTTGTCATCCCTCCTTGGCTGACACCAGACGATAGTGTGGCTCTGTGATAAGAAACAGAGGACCAGTGTCTCCATGGTAACTAACTGAGCTCTATATATTACACTCATTACAAATGAAGATAGATAGTAAAAAAAAAAATGTATTAACACAGAGAGGGAATATATATATATGTGTGTGAGTGTATATATGTATCTTGTCTTCTATCTAGAAAGTGAATAAAATAAAATAAAAATGTGATTGCGCTGAATAGACAAGGTTGATAGGCCTTTTTTCCCCATTGGTGCAGGTAAATATTTCATTTTTCAGCTCCTCTGATGGTTTTGTTCTGAACCCACCCAGCTGTAGCTTGAAAGATTAATGATGGGCAGCAAAAGAACCTGAGAAGAGGCAATGAATGAATAGAAACCAGCACCAGAGAAGAAAGAGTTTTGCCTGGCCTTTGGGACAAATAAATAAGGATTTACTAAGTCTGCTGGTTTCATCCCCATAGCAGGAAAACCTGGAACCCATTAGAATGGAAACCTGGACATTTTTATAATGTTATAATTCCTAGAGTTCCAAACTCACACAGCCTAGTGACAGGGAAAAAAGAAAAGAAAGAGGGAAGAAAAATCTGTTTCCTTTCTAATTTTCTCTTCTGTAGTTATTGATTTTACTTTAACACAACTAACTTTACTGTGCGTCTCCTAACATAAGACCATTACACCTATGTGTAGATCTTTATAAGGTTAAACATATTTTCTGAAAGCTCAGCCTGCCTATGTCATGCATTTTAAAGAAAAAGTCCAAATTAAAGAAGTCATCAGTGAGTAAACCATTAACACTAGAAATTAAAAGTTTTGATTCAAGACACAGAATGCAAATATTTGGCCAGAGAACAAAGACCCAGGAGCTTTTTGCAACTGTTATATTATCTTTGATGTATTAGTCCATCTGTTCTTAGATGAATGACTTTAAACTCTGAAAGAAGGACCCTTGGTAGCCCAGCAGGGATTTTTGCTGATTCTTAAGATTGGTTTCTGTGTTTTTTTTCCTCAGTCACTCCAATTTCTGAACAAGTATTTGGGTCATTGCTAGAAAGGATATAAGTGTATTTTAAAAACAAAATAGGTTTAAAATAAAAAAAATAAAAGTAAAAACAAAATCAGTATTTCACCTCATTTGAGTAACATAATTTTCTGCCTTTCATTTTTTCTTACTGAAAAATCTTACTCCTCTACAATTCTTGTGAATTCTTCTAGAGTCTTCCGAGATAAGGATGAAAAAAGAAGGGGGGGGGGGGAGGAATAGTGTAAGTACATACCTAAGAGGAATGAAAATATATGTCCCACACAAAAACTTGCACACAAATTTCATATCAGCTTTATTCATAATTGCCATAAAGTAGAAACAACACAAATGTCCATCAGCTGATGAGTGGATAATATAATGTGGTATAAGCATACAATGGAATGTTATTCGGCAATAAAAAGGAATGGAGTACTGATACATGTTACAACATTAACCTTGCAAACATTATGCTAGGTGAAAGAAGCGAATCATAAAAGACCAAATATTGTATGAATCCATTTATAAGAAATTTCAGGAATAGGCAGATCTACAGAGACAAAAAACACATGAGTAGTTGCTTAGGCTGGGAAGGGGCATGGGGAGAGGAGGGTGACTGCTAACAAATAGAGGGTTTCTTTTGAGGATGATGAAAATGTATTAAAATTCATTATGATGATTGCAAAACTTTTTGAATGTGCTAAAAAAAATGGACATTTTAAATGGATAAATTGCATGGTATGTAAACTATATCTCCATAAAAGGATTATCTCCATAAAAGGGACATGGGGAGAGGAGGGTGACTGCTAACAAATAGAGGGTTTCTTTTGAGGATGATGAAAATGTATTAAAATTCATTATGGGGATCCCTGGGTGGCGCAGCGGTTTAGCGCCTGCCTTTGGCCCAGGGCGCGATCCCGGAGACCCGGGATCGTATCCCGCATCGGGCTCCCGGTGCATGGAGCCTGCTTCTCCCTCTGCCTCTCTCTCTCTCTCTCTCTCTCTCATGAATAAATAAATAAAATCTTAAAAAAAAATCATTATGATGATTGCAAAGCTTTTTGAATGTGCTAAAAAAAATGGACATTTTAAAAGGATAAATTGCATGGTATGTAAACTATATCTCCATAAAAGGATCTCCAACTTGGGTGGAGATGAACATGATCATACGATGCCTGTATGTCCTGATTTGCCCAGAATTGTGCCAATTTTTGCCATTTGGGCCAACAAATTAATATCTCTGCTTTCACTTTTCCAAAGTGTCCTATTTGGATGATAAACTATATGGTTGCCTTGTATATAATCAGGAGTCCTATGACTTTCTGAAGTGTATCCTAAAGTTACCTAATGAAAATACCACTTGAGATTCCTATTAGTAGTAAAGATTCGGGGCAGCCCGGGTGGCTCAGCAGTTTAGTGCCGCCTTTGGCCCAGGGCCTGATACTGGAGACCCGGGATCGAGTCCTGCGTCGGGCTCCCTGCGTCCCTGCATGGAGCCTGCTTCTGCCTCTGCCTGTGTCCCTGTCCGCCCCGCCCCCCGTGTGTGTCTCTCTCATGAGTAAATGAAATCTTTAAAAAAAAAATAGTAAAGATTCATGTGTCCCTTCCACGGATTCTAATTTAGTATGTCAGAGGTGGAAACTGGTGTTTTGTATTTTTGATAATTTAGCGAATACTGTGAATGCCAAAATGAATTCAATGAATGTCAGAAATTCACTGTTTTGCTTGTTTATAAAAAAGAGGTGATCTAATGACCATTTGGGGCAAAGAGAATTTCAGGGAGGTATGAGAAGACTGCAGGAAATGACCTGACAGGAGGTCAGAAAATGAATTTTGACTGTGATGAGGATCAAGAGAACAATGGGAATAACATTCAGCACAAGTGGTGCTGCTGTATCTTCTTTTTCTTTTCTTTTTTCTTTTTATCTTGTCTGATTTATTCATTTTTATTCTCAAATTTTTATTTAACTTCTAGTTAGTTAAAATACAGTGCAATATTGGTTTCAGGAATACAATTCAGTGGTTCAGCATTTACAGTCAACACTCAGAGCTTACCATAGCAGGTACCTTCCTTAATGCTCATCACCCATCCAGCCCATCCCCCACCCACCTCCCTCTATCAGCTGTTTGTTCTTTGTCACTAAGAGTCTCTTATGGTTTGTTTCCCTCTCTCTTTTTTATTTTCCCCCCTCCTATAGATATATCTGTTTCGTTTCTTAAATTCCACATATGAGTGAAATAATAAGGTATTTGTGTTTCTCTGACTTAATTTTGCTTAGCATAATACAGTCTAGCTCCATCCACATTGTCGCAAATGGCAAGATTTCATTCTTTTTGCTGGCCAAGTAATACTCTGTAATACTCCATATCTCCTTTATCCACTCATCAGTTGGTGGACATTTCAGTTCTATCCATAGTTTGGCTATTGTTGACATGCTGCTAGAAACATCAGGGACATGTTCTCTTTGAATCTGTATTTTTGTATCCATTGTGTAAATACCTAGTAGTGCAATTGTTAGATCATAGGGTAGTTATATTGTTAACTTCTTGAGGAACCTGCATACTGTTTTCCAGAGTAGCTGCACCAGTTTGCATTCCCACCAGCAGTGCAAGACAGTTCCCCTTTCTCCACATTCTCACAAACACAAAACCTGTTTTTTCTTCTGTTGGTAATTTTAGCCATTCTGACAAGTGTGAGGTGATATCTCATTGTGGTTTTGATTTGTATTTCCCTAATGAAGAGTAATGTTGAGCATCTTTTCACGTGTCTGTTAGGCATCTGGATGTCTTCCTTGGATAAATATTCATGTCTTCTGCCCATTTCTTAACTGGATTAGTTTTTAACTGTTGAGTTTGATAATTTCTTTATAAATTTTAGATACTAACCCTTTATCAGATAAGTAATTTGAAAATATCCTCTTCCATTCTGTAGGCTGCCTTTTAGTTTTGTTGATTGTTTCCTTCACTGTGCAGAGGCTTTTAATCTCGATGAAGTCCCAACAGTTCATTTTTGCTTTTGTTTCCCTTGTGTCTGTGATGTGTCTAGTAGGAAGTTGCTATGGCCAAGGTTAAATGTTGCTGCCTGTGTTCTTCTCTGGTATTTTGATGGTTTTCTGTCTCATACTTAGGTCTTTCATCCATTTTGAATTTATTTTTGTGTGTGGCGTAGAAAGTGGTCCAGTTTCATTCTTCTGCATGTTACTATCTAGTTTTCCTAACACCACTTGTTGAAGAGATTGTATTTTTTCCACTGAATATCCTTTTTTGCTTTGTTAAAGATTAGTTGACTATATAGTTGTGGGACAAGTGCTACTTCTAAAAAAAATATCTTTCTTCTTCTTAGAAGAAAACAGATCTGTTATCTGTTATTTTGTAAGAATGAGTGAAGGCAAAACTGGTAATGGTCCATTGGAAGTTTTTTCTCCAGAGTGGCTGAATGTAGAGACAGGTAGGTTCTGGGATATCCCTGGCTATTATAGTCCTACCTCAGAACCTAATATCCACTGCCTTCACTCAGTCTCTTCTGGCTGGTCCCATCCCACAGCCTTTCACTCAAAACTTTATTGTTGAGAACTGTTTAACACCCGGGTTTGGAGACAAAAGGAGAACCCTCAGTTGAGGCAGAGCAGTCTTAGAAACTTAGGAAAATGCAAGAAACTTGAGCATAAGGGTAATTTTTAAAAAACTGCCATAGACCAAAGGTTTGTATCGTCCCAAGATTTGTATTTTGAAACCTAATCTCAAGTGTGATGCTGTATGGAAGTAGAACTTTTGAGATGTGATTAGGTCATGAGGGCTCTGGAATGGAATTAGTGCTTTTAAAAATGAGATCCCAGAGAGATCCTTCACCCCTTCTGCCCTGTGAGAACACAATAAAAAGATTGCTGCCTGTCAGTCAGGAAGTGGGCTGTCACCCAGACACTGTATCTTCCGGTGCTTTCATCTTGGACTTCCCAGCTTTCAGAATTTTTAGAAATAAATTTCTGTTGTTTATAAGTTACCCTATTTATGGCATTTTGTTATAGTGGCCTGAGCAAACTGAGACAACTACAAAAAAGAGCAAAGGAAATGGGGCCATGGTTTCTTAAAATGAATATGAGCAGTGGGGCATATAGCACAATATGAACAAAACTTTGATGAAAAGCAATCCATCGTAATACGCATATGTAAAAATATGCATATTATTAAATATTTGAAATTATTTGTGACTTATTTGAATCAACATTAACTTCTCTGTAAAATGTTTAGTCTTCATTGCTGTTGTTCATATTGAAGAGCTCTTCACAGTCTCAGAGTCTGAATCTGAAATGAAAATTGTGGTAAAGAAGCCTATACTTTCCCACATGTGCAGAATTGTCATAAAATGACTTGAGGAGGAAAAAGTCATTACAAACCTGTTCTCTCATTTGGCCAGATTGCTTTAATTCTCAGCTTTTTTTTTTTTCCTTCTTTAATCAATCAAGAAAATGCTCTCCTGCAGATTCATAGCTCAGAAGTATACTCTTCCTTGCTCGTGTCCATGCTCAAGCCTCTTGATCTCCAGAGAAAAAGGTTGACATCTGGGGAGATTTCCTTGTTTCACTTTGTTCCAGCAAACTGTTTGAAATATTCAGGCTTTTTATTGAAATTTGAGTCTTCATTCTCTCTTTTAGGTACTGTCTAAAAGTTTTCAATGTTTTAAAAAGGATTCCTAAAATGTTTTTTAAAAGATTCCTAATTAGTTGAGGGAATGCAGCCTAGAGTGAATATTACTATTACAAAAAACAGTACAAATTGAACTTCTGAGGTTTCTAAGCTGCTGCTTTTTAATGGAGTATTTCATGTATGCCTTTTAGGTTCCAATATGATAGTAGTAAGACACATTAACAGATCAGTGTGGCAATATTAATTATCACAAGAAAATTTAGATGTCCAGGTTTGGTGCTTCTGTATGATCAGACACTCATGCACTGGCATTGAAAGCAGTTTAACATTGTCCAAAAGACAAACATTTGGAAAAGCTTTAAACAATTTTGACTGCAGGGATTACAAATTTTAGTCTAATGTTGCAGATCTACTAGATCCTAGTAAGCAACAGGAGTAAAAACATTTTCTAGAAGAAAAAACCTGGGATGAATTTCAGGTAACTGATTTCAGATGAGTAATAAAACATCAGGTTTAGTAGACCCACAAACATGAGACTACATAGGACTCTAAGATAATAGACCCAAGACACCAGAAACTAAATACTAGACAAGACCATGGCTTTGAATTTTGATTTTGGGCAGGAAGTGAGGATGTTCTGAACAATAAGGATACAATCCAGAGAAATTATAGCAAAGCAAACTGGTTTAAAACAATAACTCCGATGTATATTGGGAGGGATTTTACTGCACTTGAAATCAGAAAATAACAGCTTCTAAGGTTTATTTGTTGCTATTCCTGATCCTGATCGAGTATTTCAGTTCTAGACTTCCATTAAGATGTTTAGTAAACTCTGACAATCAACCAAGGGCCAGGCTATGATAAGGGTTTCCATTTTAAACAAAGTCAAATAGCATTGAATCAAAAAAAGAAAGAAAGTTTATTTAAGGCATTGGTGTGTTTGTTGAAGATGTGGGTTATGCTGTAAGAGCAGGGTAGCAGTAAAGAACAAAGGCTGACATCAGATAGAACTCATTTCCTCCACTTCCTTTTTATATGACTTTGAAAGGGGCTGTGACTTAATCTGTTTGACTTTTGATATATTGAGTTTTGGTGGATACTGTCTTCTAATGTGGGTTTACTTACACCCCCAGCAGCAGTGTTTTAGGGTTCCAGTTTCTCCACATCCTTACCAACTTTCAGGTGAGTAGATGATGACTTCTCATTGTGATTTTTGTTTGCATTTCTCTGTTGACTAGTGTTATTTAGCACCTTTACATATGTTTCTTAGATTCTTGGATATCCTGTTTTGTGAAGTGCCTGTTCCAGTCTCTTGCTTGTTTTTTAAAATTGAATTTTTTTATCTTACTGATCTGTAATTTAAATATATATATGTATATGGTTAGGAGTCTATTATTGGATATGCATATTGCAAATATTTTCTCCTAATCTGTAGCTTGCATTTTACTCTTAATGGAGTCTTTGTTGAGCAATAGTTTTTATTTTTTTAAAGATTTTATTTATTCATGAGAGACACAGAGAGAGAAGCAGAGACACAGGCTGAGGGAGAGAAGCGGACAGCCCCATATGAAACTCGATCCTGGGACCCCAGAATCACACCCTGAGCCAAAGGCAGACGCTCAGCCACTGAGCCACCCAGGCATCCCTCGAGCAATAATTTTTAATTTAATGTCAGGTTTATCCATTTTTTTCCTTTATGTTTACCACTTTTTGTGTCCTTTGTAAAAAAATCTTTGTAATACTTAGTGGCTTCATTTTAAAATTTATATCTTTAATTCATCAAGTATTTATTTTCATGAGAGATATAGGTAGGGATCCAAATTATTTCTTTTCCAAATGCTCTTTCAGTTGTCCAAAAAATTTAAAAAATAATTCTTATTTATTTATTTATTTATTTATTTATTTATTTATTTAAAGATTTTATTTATTCATGAGAGACACAGAGAGAGAGAGAGGCAGAGACACTGGCAGAGGGAGAAGCAGGCTCCATGTAGGGAGCCTGAGGTGGGACTCGATCCCAGGATTGCAGGATCACACCCTGGGTTAAGGTCAGGCGCTAAACTGCTGCGCCACCCAGGGATCCCCCAAATAATTCATATTTTAAATGCCAGGGGTTTCTATCACAGTGACTTCACAAGTTTATGATATGAAACACTCTACTACTTAGCAGTGTTCAATAAAATATTAAAACACCAAAAGACATAGGTAAAGTGAGAAACAGATAAACATCTCTGTTGATCAGATATAGAACAGAAAAGCAAAATAGTAAGTGAAACTGAAGTCAGTGGCCCTTCCTCATTATGAGTTTAAAAAAACCAAAAGGAAAACAAAAACAAAAACAAAAAAAACCCAAAAGGACAGGGGAGACTATCTGGGGTAGTCAGTTAAGCATCCAACTCAGGTTTCAGCTCAGTTCAGGATCGCAGGGTCATAAGATCCAGCCCTACATCAAGTTTGTGCTGAGATCTCTCTTCCTTTCCCTCTGCCCCTCACACTTGTGCTCTCTCTTTTTTTCTAAAATAAATAAATAAATCTTTAGAAACAAAACCAAAAAACAAATAAACCCCCCGCCCCAAAGGAGGGTTATTAGGTTCCCATGAGATAAGGAGTACTTTAAGTGCTCATTTGATTCAGGAGTGCAAATACCTCATTACCTCATGAATTCAAAGGCTATGGTAAGGGACCTCCTCATGAAAGAAGGCTGATGGAAGAAAAGTTTCTGGTTACTGTGTTGGGCTGTGACTTTCAGAAAACTTCAGGATTTGAAGGAAGATAGGTTCTCATAACTAGAATAGAACCAAGCTGCTTGTGAGCTTTGTGACAGCATCAGGGGTATCCCCTATGTCTACTTGGAAAAGGAATCCTAACATGCCATTATCAGACCTCATTCTGGATTGAAGGATCAGGATTTAGATGGAGATAAACATAAAACTACCTGACTAGTGATTGGGTTGAACACTGGGCAAGAGAAAGAGGCAGGGAAAATAAACCTCAAAATAGCTCAGAATTCCAGAGAAACGAGTTTTTTTTTTTTTTTTTTTGAGAAACGAGTTTAATTATCCAAGAGAAACCAACCAAAATGACAATCAGAGTAGGAATTTACTCCAAACAATCAATTTCTTGGGAGTTTAAAGTAAAATATATTTAGATTGTTAAAGGAGATAAATAAGGAATGGCTTCAATGAAAAAAAAGATGAACGAAGAAATTACTTCTAGAATGAAGTCCACGAAGAATGCAAGAATACAGTGAAGTGATGGTAGAATGGGAGGAGGAAATAAAGCGCTGGATATAATTACTTAGGAAAGAAGTGTGAAAAAATAATGGGATGAAGAGACCTTGAAAGGAACAGAGTAAGTATTCAAAAAGGCAAACAGAGGATAGAAATGAGAAAATTGAACAACATTAAATAAAAATGAGTAATTAGTTGAAAAGAGTTTTTGGGAGAAAAAGATGTACAAAACAAAGTTATATATGTCCTAAAATATGCATAACTGTCATCTAAGAAGAAAAGAACAAAAAGAAAATAGAACAGATATTTGAAGATAAAATTGAAGAAACAGGGGATCCCTGGGTGGCGCAGCGGTTTAGCGCCTGCCTTTGGCCCAGGGCGCGATCCTGGAGACCCGGGATCGAATCCCACGTCGGGCTCCCGGTGCATGGAGCCTGCTTCTCCCTCTGCCTATGTCTCTGCCTCTCTCTCTCTCTCTCTCTCTCTCTGTGACTATCATAAATAAAATTTTAAAAAAAGATACAAAGTTTGAAAAATTTTTTTAACTGAAATATAAAGATGTCATACACTGCCGCTTGGAATGCAAAATGGTACATCCACTTTATTTTTTTTAAAGCTTTTATTCATTTATTATGAGAGACACTGAGGGAGGGAGAGAGAGGCAGAGAAACAGGTAGAGGGAGAAGCTGGCTCCATGCAGGGAACCCGACATGGGACTAGATCCTGGGTCTCCAGGATCACGCCCTGGTCGGAAGGTGGCGCTAAACTGCTGAGCCACGGGGGCTGCCCTACATTCACTTTAGAAAAGAGGTAAGCAGGTTTTTTGTTTTTGTTTTTGTTTTTTTTGAGAGAGAGACAGCAAGCACATGTGTATGAGTGGGGTGGGGAGGAGGGGCAGAGAGAAAGGGAGAGAAAGAATCTTAAGCATGCTCCACGTTCAGCATGGAGCCCCACTGGGGGCTTGATCTCACAACCCTGAGATTATGACCTAAGCCAAAATCAACAATCAACAGTTGGACACTTAACTGACTAACCCCCCAGGCACCCCTAGGAAGCATTTTCTTAAAAAGTTAAATATACACTTAGCACATGATGTAGTAATCCTACCATTAAGTATTTCACCTCCCCCAGAATGAAAGCATATGCTCACACAAAGGCCTGCACGTGACTGCTTTTAGCAGCTTTATTCATCATAGCCAAAAGGAAAATCAGAACAACTCAAATGTCCATTAAGTGATGAATGCATAAACAAACTGATATATCCACACAACTGTAACACTACTCAGTAATAAAAAGGAGTGAATTACGGGTTGATGCAATCACATGGATGAATCTCAAAAGGATTATGCTGAGTCAAAGGAGCCAATCACACAAGACTGCATACTGTATGATTTCATTCATAAGACACGGTAGAGGGGCGCCTGGGTGGCTCAGCAGTTGAGCGTCTGCCTTTGACTCAGGGAGTGATCCCGGAGTCCCGCGATCAAGTCCCAGCTCAGAATCCTTGTATGGAGCCTGTTTCTCCCTCTGACCTCTCTCTCTCTCTCTCTTTGTCTCTCATGAATAAATAAATAAAATCTTAAAAAAAAAAGACATGGTGGAAAAAATACTATAGGGACAAAAATGAGGTTGATGGCTGTCAGGGGCTGATAGTGACAACAGGGGATTAACTACAAACAGAAATGTTCTGTATCTCAAACATGGTGGTGGTTACACAACTATATATTTACCAAAGCTCATTAAAAACTGCATACTTAAAAAGAGTACATATTAACTGAAAATTATGCCTCAATAAAGCTGACTTATAAATAAAACAAACCTAAATACACAACGAAGTGATAATAAACATAAGAAAAATCAACTTACAGTTTTTCCAATTCAAGGGTCATCATGAGAATGCTCTCAATTGTTGAAAGTGACACCTGTGTTGTTCCCATGTCTCTGAAAGAGAACGCCCAAACATGCATGATACCAAAGACTAAAATTTCACACCAAGTACAAAAAGGTACTTAATAGTATGTGATTATTTAAATTCTGGCTTCTCTGTCAAGCTAGCTCAAGAGTTTACTTGCTATGGAAGATAATTTCAGAGCATTCTTATTGAAGAAATTAAAATTTATGTGCATCACGAACATAATCACCTTGGTGCTAAACAGTACAATCTCTTTTTACCCTTTTTCTACTCATTCTCAGTTGCATCCACCTTTCTTGATTAGTCTTTTGTTTTAAATAAGGTATACCTTATTCCAGTTTGCTTTTTGAGATAAATGATATTTCTACATATGTGGTAAATATTTCGCTATACACCTGCATGTTCCATATCTCTATGTGTTCTTCAATACTGCTCTCTTCTACTACAGGCTGTCTTGTCCATATACATTCTTTCTTTGCCAATAATTCTTATTGCAATAACCCAGCTAAAATTTAAATTATGACTTTTTATTCAAAATGCAAAAGATTTAATCTTTGACAAAAGTAAAAAAGAGCAGAAATCATCTCATGAGCCATGAGATTGTTGTAATACTTACAAATATTTTAATGCTGGCAATTTAAAAAGATATGAATCTTCAACAGTTGTCAGAGGGTTATGACTGAGAATTCTGAAAAAAGCAATGGAATTAAAATTATCTGCATTTTAAGTAACTAGATGAAAATTTATGTTCTTTTTTTTGGTATGGAACTTGAAGTTTAAAAGCAATCATTTTCTGCCTTTGCCTATAAAATCACCCTTAGAATCTGTAAAACATTCTTCCTTTGGGCACTACCCAGGTCTCTGAATGATAAAGCAGGAAGAGAAAGAGAAAAAAATTTTTTAAGTGGATGGCAAAGAAAAAATATGCCAAAGAACATTTCAGGTTGAAAACCTCAGAAGTGACTATACCAGTAGGAAGTAATTTCTGTAGGAAATACTATTTCTAGTGTCCTCCATAATTCAAAGTGCTTTTCTTTTATCTCTAGAAAGTTTAAAAATCCTACAGTTTAAACCACCCAGTTAAAGACAAAATGATAACCAATTCTTCAGTTTTGGAGCCAAACAAGAAGGGCTAAATCTATGAGCAGCCGGTGAAAGCTATATTCCCACCACATAGCCTGTGTGTATTCTTGCATTACAGCCTTTGTCATGGCATGTATCACCTGTTTCCTTATCAATCTCCTGGATTCTCGGCTCCTGGAGGGCAGGGACCATACTTTATTGTCATGTTGTCCCTGTGCCTGACATAGTATAGTGCTTGTTATTGACTATTTAATGTTTGTTGAATAAAGGACATCTTGTCATCTTTTTGACACAAGCTTTTATTCCAAAATGCTGAACAGACCTTCTTCCCAACTCTTTAAAATGAAAAAAGGTAAAAGAAATAGGAAGAAAAGAAAAGACAATCTGCCTTGAGGTTGACTCTACTCAAGAATCATTAACTATACTTTTACCAAGTATTAGATAGATAATCTTCATAACCAATACTATTATTGGGCTGTAAGGCATCTGTGATCAGCATTTCACATTTAATCCTTATAATAACCTTATGTGATAGATACTATCATCACCTCATTTTACAAATGAGGAAACTGAGGTACAGAGAGGTTACGTAATTTGTCCGAGTTTGTCAAGCCAGTCAGAAGCAGAGCTGGAATTTGAACTGAGTTCTGACTCCAAAGCCTGTGTGTAACTCACATGAAGAAAAGGGGGTTTATAAAACAGCTGTTACCATAAACTTTGAGAGCGCTAAATATAGAAACTGTATTCATGTTGAACTTCATCTCTCCACCTGGGAGAGCTCCTCTGAGAATTACATTTTCTATTTTTATTCCTTTTCTCTAATCGACTCCCATGATGAAGTATTTAATTAGCTGATGGTCATTGAGACTTTAGGTATTTTAAACCATGTTATAGGTGAATCAGTGAAAACGGGAAAGTGAGGACATTTGAAACTTCATCCCTCCATAAAAGCAACGACAATGACAAACACTGGCAAACATAGAATCAATGTTTTAATCATTTTGGAAAATTTAACCAATGGGTCTACAGCAACCCAGAGAGCATTTATTAAGGGAAAATGTATTAATTTCTATAAGAACAGTGAGATCTGTTGTTTTAACTAGTTCTAGACCTCTGCTCTGTATCCTGATGGTAGCCTTGAAAAATAGCCCACATCCCAGGGGAGCAAAATGGAGCTGGAGTTCCTTAAAGCCTCCTTCCCAAAGAACTGTCATTGTTTTACCTGTCTAGTGAGTTTCCTGGAAGACCTCAATTGAGAACCTTGTCCTTGACCTCACTGAGAACTGCACAATGCTAGAAGCCTCTTCTTCTCAAGGGGCATTTTAAAAATATCATTATTTATTTATTTATTTATTCATGAGAAAGACACACAGACAGAGAGAGAGAGGCAGAGACACAGGCAAAGGGAGACAGAGAGAGGCAGAGACATAGGCAGAGGGAGAAGTGGGCTCCCTATGGGGAGCTGGATGTGAGACTGGATCCCAGAACTCCAGGATCATGCCTAGAGAGGAAGGCAGACACCCAACCGCTTAGTCACCTAGATATCCCCAGGAGCATTTTTAAAAACACTTACAGGTAAATGTTTTAAACTGGCAGCTGTGTAAGGCAATGGATAACAGTTGGGACAAAAAAAAAACAAAAAAACAAAAAACAACAACAACAACAACAACAAAAACCCTAATCTAAAAGTTTAAAAGAAAAAGCTGAGAAATGAGATATCCACAGAGAGTTTGAAATGCTCCAACATATTCCTGAGAAACTAGAAGACCACAAGACATATTCCTAGGAATGTAGAAAAAAACCTTAGCACTAACAAATGGGTTCAGCAAGGTTGCAGGAAACAAGATCAATATATAAAAGTTAGATGTATTTCTATGTATTAGCAATGAGTAATCCAAAATGATATTAAGAAAAAATTTCCATGTATAACAATATTAAAAAGAATAAAATACTTAGGAAAAAATGTAACCAAAAAGTATAAGATCCATACACTGAAAGCTACAAAACATTGTTGAAATTAAAGAAGATTGAAATAAATGGAAAAAATGCCATGGTCATGGACCAGAAGAAAATATTGTTAAAATGGCACTATGCCCCAAATTGAACTATGGCTTCAGCACAACCCTTATCAAGATCACAGCTGACTTGTTTCCAGGCTAATTCTAAAATTCTTATATCAATTCAAGGGACCCAGAATAGCCAAGAAAAATCTAGATAAAGAACAAAAAAGTGGGAAGATTCACATGCTCTGCTTTCAAAACCCAATTCAAAGCTACAGTAATCGTAGTGTGGCACTGGCATAAGGATAGACATATATAATCAGAGAAGGACAAACATTATATGGTGTCATTCATTTGGGGAATATAAATAATAGTGAAAGGGAATAGAAGGGAAGGGAGAAGAAATGGGTAGGAAATATCAGAAAGGGAGACAGAACATGAAGACTCCTAACTCTGGGAAACAAACTAGGGGTGGTGGAAGGGGAGGAGGGCGGGGGGTGGGGGTGAATGGGTGATGGGCACTGAGTGGAGCACTTGACGGGATGAGCACTGGGTGTTATTCTGTATGTTGGCAAATTGAACACCAATAAAAAGTAAATTTATTATTTAAAAAAATAAAAATAAAAATGCTAACACTGGAAAACAATGTAAATCTCTGATGTTCTGTAAATTAAAAGTGAATAAACTGAGGCTGAAGATTTTAAAAAAAAGGATAGACATATAAACCAATGAAACAGAACTGACAGTCCAGGAATAAATCCTCACATTTATAGTTTACTGATTTTCAACAAGAGTGCCAAAGCAATTCAAAGTGGGAAGACTAGTCTTTTCGAATGGAGCTGGGACAACTATATATTCATATACAAAATAAGGATTCCTACACTTCATTCTATATATAAAAATTAACTCAAAATGGATTAACCTAAATGGAAGTGCTCAAGCTATAAAAACTCTTAGAAATCTTTATGACCTTGGATTAGGCAAGAGTTTCTTAGACATGCCACCAAAAGCACAAATAATAAAAGGAAAAATAGACAAATTGGACTTTATAAAAAATTAAACAGATTTTTGTGCTTCAAAGGACATTATCAAGAAAGTAAAAGACCACTCACAGAATGGGAGAAAATATTTGCAAATCATATGTCTGATAAAAGTCTAGTATCCAGAATATCCAGAACACATAAAGAACTCTTACAACTCAATAAAAAGACTAATAATTGAACTTTTAAATGGGCAAAGGATTCAGAGAGACATTTCTCCAAAGAAAATACACAAATGGCCAATAAGCACATGAAAAGATGTTCAATGTCTTAAGTCATTAGGGAAATACAAATCAAAGCTATAATAAGATACTACTTTATACTCACTAAGATGGCTATAATCAGATGGAGAATGATAAGCGGTAGCAAGATTATGGGGAAAGTGGAATCTTCATACATTGGTGAGAACATAAAATGGCATAGTTACATGTGGAACACAGTTTGGCAGTTCCTCAAAAGGGTTAGACATAGAGTTACTACGTGACTCAGCAATTCCACTCCTAGGTATGTACCCAAGAGAATTAAAATCATATGTCCACACAAAACCATGTATGTGAATACTCATAGCAGCATTATTAATAATAGAAGTGGAAACAACTGAAAAGTCCAATAACTGAGGAACAGATGAACAAAAGGTGATGTGTCTATGTAAGGGAATATTATACAGCCTTCAAAAAGAATGAAGTGCTGGTATATATGCTACAACATGGAAAAACTTTGAAGCTAACAGTTATGTGAAAGAAGCTAGACACTCATTTGTATGAAATGTCCAGAAGAGGCAAATCTAGGATACAGAAGGGGAATTAGTTGTTGCCTGGGAGGAGGGAAGAAGGGGGTGGTCACAGCTGATGGGTACGGTATTTATTTTGGAGGGTGATGAAACTGTCCTGGAATTAGGGTGGCTGTTGTCTATCGAAGTATACCACTGAACTGTATACTTTACAATGTTGCATAGTCTATTATGTGGATTATATCTCAATTAAAAATAAAGAACTGGGGATCCCTGGGTGGAGCAGCGGTTTAGTGCCTGCCTTTGGCCCAGGGCGTGATCATGGAGATCCGGGATCGAATCCCACATCGGGCTCCCGGTGCATGGAGCCTGCTTCTCCCTCTGCCTGTGTCTCTGCCTCTCTCTCTCTCTCTCTCTCTCTCTCTGTGACTATCATAAATAAATAAAAATTTAAGAAAAATTTAAAAAAAAAATAGAGCACTGGGTGGTAGAACACCAAATATGTTGGTAGGTGGAGAAAAGAAAAGACTTGGACTCTTCTACAACTGAGGTCAGAGGGAGCCAGTGGTAGTGAGGTTGGGAGACAGACTTTTTGGTGGGGGGAGCCATACATTTTTGTTCTTGCCTTGGAAACTCCCCTATTCTTCCTATTCCCATTCTTCTAGATTTTTTTCAGTACCATTAATGTATTGGATTTGTAATGCTAGTTATTATTCAGCAAGATAATGAAGAGGAAGAATATGAGTGTCACATGTCTGGTTAAGCACAGTTCCTCTACTTTGAGATGTTGAATGTCCTTTGCTTTTATTTTTATTTTATTTTTAAAAATATTTTATTTATTTATTCATGAGAGACACACACAGAGAGAGAGAGAGAGGCAGAGACAGAGGCAGAGGGAGAAGCAGGCTTCATGCAGGGAGCCCGATGTGGGACTCAATCACGGGTCTCCAGGATCACGCCCTGGGCTGAAGGCAGCGCTAAACCCCTGAGACACCGGGGCTGCCCTATCCTTTGCTTTTAAAAAACAATTGGCATTAAAATCTATAAGCTCACTGATGGGCTATGTGCTTGTGAGCTCCTCCACCTCTGCATCCTTCCCTCCGTGCGTTTTAAAACAATGACTATAAACCATTATGTAGCCAAAACTATTTGTTTTAACAGTTTGTTATCCTTCCCCCAAATTATCTCAGTTCTCTAACCGTCCACTCTTTCCTGAGTGTTCACCCATGGTCTTGTACCCATCAGCTCAGTGTTTCCTCTTAACCAGTCAGCCCTTGTCCTACTGAGGTTAACATCCTGCATTTATCACTAGTGAAACCAAAATATGGGGCCACTCTAAATTATCCTTGTTCCTCCTCCTGTCTTTAGCGCTATCTTTTCCTCATGAAGGCTGTGCCTGGAGGAAGGACAGAATGAGAACTGACCCAAAAGTTTACAGGTGGAGTACTCCATAGCAACTGCTTTTCTACAAACCACAATACGAGTGGTTTAGATTCACTGAGGACATCACACTAGAGATCATTTTCCTTTCGGTTCAATTCCTTCATTTTGCAGATAAAAGATGTGCTGACCCCTAGTCCACTGGCTTTTTGACATTCACAGGGTTATCTTTATGGAAGTAAAATAAAACAACAGTTTTTATTAGCTTTAAAGGCTGTCTTGTCATCAAAGTTGAAGAGATATTATTCTAAATGATTTTTTTTGAAAACTATACCTTATTTGAAGAGGAAAACTCTTGCATTTTTGCAAAAGCTTTTTGCTGTAGAACAATGGGACGGATTAAAGGTAGCTCACAAAATAAGGGAACACGTCTTACCTGTTTTTATTTTTTTCTCCAAATTCTTCTATACGGGTCCAGATAGATGGACTATGTTTCCTTTCTATTAACTAAGGAGACAGAAGAATTGAGGACTGAAGCATGTCTTCACTGTCCTGAATGTACTGAAATCCTAACAGCTTTAGCTGAAAAACTATCCAAAGTAGGCAGTGAAAATAAATTTAAAATAGGACAAACTCCAAACTATCTATCCTAGAATCCCAAGACAGGCAGGGAAAACTGGCTCCTGGAAGGAAGACAGTCGAAGAAATAAGTAGAGTGACCTAGACCCTGTTCCAGTATGTTTGAAGTACTTGGGGATGGATAACCCCTTTCCTTTATTCATCTACATATGTCCATGAGCCACGAGAATGTGACTCCCCACGTGAAGCTCCTCAATACAAGACTTCTAACTAACTTTATCACATAAATTCTTTCTCAGGGGTAGGGGAGGGGCCAAATGTAAAGAATCTGTAATGGTAAGCCTATATCTTAATCAAAGTTCTGAGAATAGTTTTAAAGAAGAGTTCCTGGCAGTGAGGAACAGCAGAAGAAGCAAGCGCCCTTGGAAGCAGGCAGACCTAGGCTTGAATTCTGGCTGTCACTTCCTGGTGAAGTGACTTGAATAACAAACATCTCTGAGTCTTAGTACCATTTACCTCATAAGGCGATTTGAGGATTAAATGAAAGACCATATGCAAAGCATCTTGCATAAGGCTGAGCATAGAGTAGGTGCCTAGTAGTAATGGTGTTACATTTGCCCTGGGGCAGTGAGCAGAAAGCCTGGGGATACCCATAGGTGGCATGGCCAGGAGCTCCAGAAGCATGGGATTGTCTTAGGGAAAAGGAGTTCTCTGCTCTAAAGCTCTTATTCCAGTTAGAAACCAACTCCAAGAGACAATGCACCAAAAGCCAAATAGTCATCATTTAGCTCCTAGTACAAGGGAAAGCGGAGCTGTATTACTTGCAAATCTTGTAAGTGGTTTTGCCACTTATCAACAATGTGAACCTAGGCAAGTTACCCAATGTCTCTGTGTTTCAATTTCCTTGTCCCCAAAGTGGGGATAACAATATCTACATCACAAGAGCTGTTGGAAAAACGAAAATGAGATACAGTGTGAGGGAGCATGTATTGAGTATTTTCCATGTGGCAGGCACTATCTAAGAGTTTTGGTCACACTATCTTGCTTGTACAATACATAAAAGTCCTTAGTATAGTGCCTGGAACACAGTAAGCACCTAATAGAGGTAGGTATTAAAGAAATATTATGGGGCAGAGGAGGAACTGCTATGGTTCCGAGAGAAAGAAGATACGTATCGTTAATAACATGCATGGGAAGAATAAGATGCAGTTGGGAGAAGGAAAGTATAGTGGTTGCTGGGTATGACTGTCTCAAACCTTTTGAACTATTACTAATAGAAAATAATAAAACAGCCACCCTGAGTCCTCCCAAAGGACAGACTGAGTTATTATTTTCACCCTTAATGTTTATGCCTTTCTGAATCTGAACAAGAAGCTGCCAGGATTTCCAGTACATACCAAAAAGTGATGACAATACCCTGAAGTGTATAAACTTGTGTGTGCACACGGCTATCTAAAGGAAACCAATGCTGGATGACTGGGGAAGCATTAGGGTGTCTCTGTGACTGCAGCTCAATTTGCCTTCATAGTATGGCCACACCTGCCTCATTGGTATTCTCAACAGTGAGGTAAATAATTCAATAGGGATAAGGCTTAGAATTTCCTTATTCTCTCTTAGTGCTTATGTTCTTAGCACAACACTGAGGTACCACAGACAAGCCAGCATGTCAATGTACTCTACTTGCATAAGATATAGCCCTTCTACATGGTAGAGTCTTTCAGTTTCTAAAATCATGGAGCTTGTATTGTTAGAACCAGTGAAGTGACTAAAAGAATTTTTAAAAACAATCCATCAGTCTGGACCTGTGTAGGTGAATGAAGAAGAAGCACTTTAAAGTCAGAAAAGAAGAAAAGTATACTTAACATTTTGGATTATCAACCACTGCTGGTTTTCCATAATCTATTTCATTCCTGATTTTATCTGAAAGAGATATGATTATTACTACCATTCAAAAAGTGGTACCTTATTAAAGCCAAAGAAAACAAAAACCTCCAAAGGTGGTACCTCATTAATAAGCTCTTGGCATGTCTTTGAGGTGGATTTCAGATTCAAAATAGACTTTACCACACTGCTAACTTGTTCAGTCAGTATTTATCAATAACTTAGAGGCTTCATTCAAGAAGCTTACTGAGTTATAATTACCTGAAACCCAGGGTCAATCAAGGTCTTGTGGGGCCTGAACCTCATCTACTTTGGGAAATCCTGTCTAATAAAAACATGCAACATTATGAATATAAAAATTGCTAGGACTCCTCTCAAGACCTTGGAAGGGGCCTATGGAAGTGAGGAGCCCTGAAGTTAAAGCTTTGGTCAGTTCAAAATAAATCCACCTCAGCTAGGGCCTATACATTTTACAGACTTCTTTAATGCCAGAGAAAATATTGTTTCAACTTATAAACACCTTGGTAACATGTCACACAGGTAACATGACTAATTCAAAGGGTGGCATCTTCCCTTGGCAACTTGCCTTTGGAAAGAAATGCAATGAAGTTTATATTTCACTATGGCAGAGATTTCCTAAAGCAGACTAGCTTTGTCTATTAGAAAAATTTGACCTCAAACAAAAAAGGAGCCTAACCCCCAGTACACACTTACTGTATCGTGATAATCTTTCAGAAGGAACTGTGAATTAGTTTTCGAAGCTGTATTCAAGTCCCATGACATGAGTATTAATTTATTATCAATACTGGCTAGCTCTGGTTCTTTAATTACCTTTTTCTGTTATTTAAGATGCACACAGAAACTCAACACAAACAAGCTGTTGCTTCATCCATTAAGAGTCTTTTCTATCCCACAACCTGTTCCCTACCTTGTCAACCCCCTACCTTGTTACCCTGCTGCATGGATGCCCGCACGGCTCCCGTGTGTTTTCCTGTCAACATCTTTCTCCTTCCAGTATGAAAGTTTCTTGGGGACAGTCCCTGTCTTATTCTTTGTACCCCCAGTACTTAGTACAGTGTTGACATGTATTGGACATGGCACTCAGTGAATGTTTTTCAATGAATTCATTGATTTTTATCAACTGATTCCCCCATATTCTTTCTTGTGTTGCCCATATAACTATAATGAAAGTCAGATTCTTTCCTTTCCTTTCTTTCTTTCTTTCTTTCTTTCTTTCTTTCTTTCTTTCTTTCTTTTCTTTCTTTCTTTCTTTTCTTTCTTTTTTGGAAATTCAGATTCTTCTAAGAGACTCTTGGTGTGATAACATGCTTAGAAATAAAGATGGTGAGTTTAAGGCAGTATATTGATGCACCAAAACCTCCTGGTGCAGAAACCCAATGAGCCTTTTCTCCGGGGTGTTCGCAAGCAAAAAACTGACCCTCTGTAGTCTTTTTCCAAGTTAGGCATCAGCAAATTAATGGGAGGAGAGAGGAGCCTTCAACAGATAGGCATCTGCAGGAACTGTCCCTCTAGCTCCAGACACACCCTCAACACCTTCATCTATCCTAAAAAAAACTGTGTGAAATAATATTTCTGAACTACAAGACAGATAAGATAATCTTTTCCAAAGTCACGTTTAGAGGAAGATATTCACCTTGAGTCTAAAATCCCCCTCAGGCCATTGAACATCCCCCACTATGATTTGTTTATATCACCAGGAAATCACAGAATTTTCCAGCCGAAAGGGAATAACACACTTCTTATTGAAGAAGAGTCAGGAAATAGCCACATGGAATTATGCTACAGCAATGTATTTCATGAACATTTTTCACACAACTTAACACAAACAATATCTTTTACCATACCTCAAAGGTTCTTATGGCCCCCAGATGATTTACTCAGAGGTATACATTTTTTGAAAAATAATGTTCTGGGTAACTGGTGAGAGAAGTGCCCTGTGGCAGGTTCTCAGCAGTTGTTTCTGCTTTACCATTTAAAAGAAGCTGATGGCTGAGGAAGCACCCACACTTTTGCTCCCTGGAGAATTCCCCTACACTTAGTTCTTTGAAGCTTTATTTTGCATGCATTGAAGCAGTTAGGAACTTTGCCCATTAGCAGGAATCAAAGTTAAATTCAGAGGTGGAATTTGAAGGACCATGCCCCTATTGGAGAAGCATCATTGTCATGGATTCCCAGGATAGTGTTGACTTGGGTGTTATTTGCTTGGGGCCTTTTATTGCCCATACCAAAGCTGAGTACAGGGAAAGCTGAGAGTGCCATTTATGAGATAGACAAGCCTCTTGGCCTCTTTGTACCTTAGTTTCATTTGGAAAAAAAAAAAAAAGAATGGATTTTAAGACATACTTTTCAGAGTTCATACTGGGCTTAACATCCACTGAACCAATAAATGTATGATGTTTTTACATATTGTTTGTCTGTTTATTTTTTACATGTGTTTATTTTCTATTTCACTTACAGCTTATGTAAAAACTGCATTCCATGCCAGGCCTGAAATGTTCCAAAGCTCACTTCCGTCAATACATTGCAACTAACATTTCTACAAAAAAAGACACAAGCAAAAGAAGAAGGAAAAAAGGTATTCTTTCAGAACATTTACCCTTTGGCAGTGATTCCAATTTATATAGGATGAAACATAATCTCAATACCCTCTCCATATCCTGAAACTATCTCGCTATGGAAGATATGCCTTTTAAAATTTTTTTAGAAATTTAAATTTAAAAAATTTGCATGAAAGATTTATATTTTCATGTTTCTACATGTGTTGCATTAGATACAAATCTGTAAATGCTCAATAAATACTTGTGTTAGGTAATCTTTATTTCTCTAGAAAAATATTTCACATCAGCACTATTGACATTTATGGTTGGATCCTTTTTTAAGAGGGGCTGTCCTGTGCATTATAGGGTGTTTAGTGCCATCTCTGGCCTCTGCCCACTAGATGCCAGTAGCATATCTACAGTCTGACAACCAAAAATGTCTCCAGACACTTCAAATGTCACCTGGGTGCAAAATCACCCTAGTTGAGAACCACTTCTCTAGAATGATTCAGTCTGATCTGTATAATAATTCTTACACTAATCTTTGCTACAGACAAAAAAGATTCGCTACATAATTTTAGTAGCTTTCTACTAATAAAATTACAATCATATTTCAAAATGATTGTAGCAAAGAGGTTTACAATTAAGTTTAACAAAAATTCCAAATATAATGAAATTTATATTTGTAACTTACATAAACTTCAAAAAAGGTAGTGGTTCAAATGTACGTCTTTCAATAGATTGTATCTTATTGCAGGATAAATCTCTAGGAAAAGTAAAAGGAAAATATTGCCTCAATTAGCTATTAGATACCTAACTAGTAGGCTGATAGTATTGAATAAGCAGCTTTTGCCTAAACTCTGAACTTAAGGACTTGTTATTTGAACCTTCCAGAGCCCCTAACTCTCCTCATCTCTCTTAAGAGTCTCACTTTCATAAATGAAAGAAGTAACTACAGCTCTTGATAGATTCTGGAATTAATCTTTCCTGAGAGCAGAAGAATTAATTAGAGGACATTTGAGGCCTCATCAATTTCTAGATTATGAGCTCAAAGTTTTGACCTCCACATAGAATTTCTTTCTTTATTTTGTAAAAGATTTTATTTATTTATTCATATAGACACACAGAGAGAATGAAAGGCAGAGACACAGGCAGAGGGAGAAGCAGGCTCCATACAGGGAGCCTGACATGGGACTGGATCCAAGGTCTCCAGGATCACACCCTGGGCAGAAGGTGGCACTTAACCGGTGAGCCACTCGGGCTGCCCCTATAATTTCTTTTTAAAAAATATTTATTTATTAGAGAGTGTGTGTGCATGCACATGCACAAGTGGGAGGAGCAGAGGAAGAGGGAGAGAGAATCCCAAGCAGACTCCTCACTGAGTCCAAAAACTGTCTTTTGGGGCACCTGCGTGGCTCAGTGGTTGAGCATCTGCTTTTGGCTCAGGTCGTGATCCTGGAGTCCTAGAATCGAGTCCCTTTTCAAGCTCCCCACAGGGAGCCTGCTTCTCCCTCTGCCTATGTCTCTGCCCCTCTCTCTGTATCTCTCATGAATAAATAATTACAATTTTTAAAAATAAATAAATAAAAACTGTCTTTTCATTTCACTGGCCTCTCTATTTTTGTTTTCCATTTTCTTTATTTGTGCCTTGATCTCTATTATGCTATTTCTTCTCCTTATTCAATGATTAATTTTCTTTTCTTTTTTTAATTTCTTAAAAGTGGATACTGGGGAAGCTGAACACCGCATTAGCAACATCCCATATGTTGACATGGTTTCAGTTTTAGTACGAAATAGCTCTTAATTTCTCTTTTGATTTCTTTGACTGGCAGGGTTACTTAGAAGTATGTTGTTTAGTTTCTAAATAATTTGGAGATTTTTCAAATCTGTTCATTTCTAATTTAATTCCATTGTAGTCACAGAACATATGTTGAATGACTTAAATCCTTTTAAACTTATTGAGGCTTGTGTTATACCCATGAATTCTGGTATTAGATGAGCCTATGATCTATTTTGGTAACTATTATGTATCTACTTGAAAAAAATGAGTACTCTGATTTTGGGTGGAGCATTCTATAATGTCAGTTAGGTCAAGTATGTAGATAGTGTTATTCAAGTCTGCTATATCTTTACTGATTTTCTATATATTTTTCTGTCAATTATTTAGAAAGCAATATTGAAATTTCCAACTATAATTGTGTATTTATTTGTCTCTCTTTGCCATTCTCCTTCATATATTTTGAAGTTCTGTTATCAGATGCATAAATTTTTAGGTTATGTCTTTTTTATTAGTTGATATTCCTATAATGATGGAATAACCTCCTTTATCCTTGGTAATATTTTTTTACTTTGAAATGCACTTTGTCTTACAGTAATGTAGCCACCCAAGGTTTCTTTTGATTACTGTTAGCATAGCACAATTTTTTCTATACTTTTAACCTACTTGTATATTTCTATTGCAGATGATTCTTATAGACAGCATATAGTTGGCTTTTGCTTTTTTATATTTTAATTAGGGTGATTATACCATTACACCTAATGTAATTATTAACATGACTACATTTAAAGCTACTAAACTCTCTATGTGTCCCATCTGTTCTTTGTTTTGCTATTTTTTTTCTTTTTCTTCCTACTTTTGGATGACTGAGTACACTTTTAAATTAAATTAAATTAAATTAAATTAAATTAAATTTTATTTGTTGGCTAGTTAATTACAACTCAGGTTTTGTTAGTTTAGCAGTAGTTTAATGGCTTGTAGTGTTCATCTTTAACTTTTCACAGTCTATCTTCAAATAATATATGATTTCATGATTGGCATAAGAACCTTACAATATATAGTGTACTTCATTTCTCCCTTACTGGCCTTTGTGCTAATGTCTTCATACATTTTGCTTTACTTCTAAACAGCACACTATATTATTTTTTTGTTTAAACAATAAGTTAACTCCTTTAGGAAGTATAGTTGATGTATATTAAATTAGTTTCAGATGTACAACATAGTGATTGAAGAATTAATACCACAATAAGTGTATTACGGTATTATTAACTATATTCCCTACATTGTACTTTTCATCTGGAGACTTACTTTATAACTAGAAGTTTGTACTTCTTACGTCTTTTCACTCATTTTGACCATATCCCCGCCCTCTACTTTAACAGCCACCAGTTTGTTCTCCATATTCATGAATCTGTTTCTCTCTTCTTTTTGTTGTCAGTTTTCATTTGTTTAAGATTCTACATATAAGTGAAATCATATTGTATTCAGATATTTAAATAGTAAGAAAAACCTTATGTATTTACCTTTGGAGTTACCAGTTCTAATGTTCTTCTTCCTTTTGTGTGGATCCACATTTCTATCGCAATCATTTTCCTTCTGCTTGAAAATACTTTCTTTAGCTTTTCTACAGTGTAAATCTACTAATGATGACTTCTTTCAGCTTTTGTATGTCTCAGTCTTTTGTTTTGCTTTTATTTTTGAAAGATCTGGATATAGAATTCTAGTTTGATAGTTGTTGGTCCCCTCTCCGCTTCACTGCTTTAAAGATGTTGCTCTACTGAGTTCCATTAATTCCAACAAGAAATATGTTACCATTGTTATCTCTATTTCCCTATATGTTGTGTGGAGGTTTTTCCTTTGGCTTATTTTTAACATTTTCTCTTTATTGATGGCTTGAGAAGTTTGATTATGATGTGCTTTGGCATAGTTTTGTCCATATTTCTTGTGTTTAGAGTTCATTGACCTTCTTGGATTTGTGGGTTTATTAGGGTTACCTGTTTGGACAATTTGGGGGCTATTATTTTTCAAATTATATTTCTTCTCCCTTGTAGACTCTACGTATGCATATATTAGGCCACTTGAAGTTGTTGTATAACTCACTAAGTAGAGACATGGGTTTCTTAGTCTGGGATTTTTTTTTAAGATTTTATTTATTTGACAGAGAGTGAGAGCACAAGCAGGGGGAGCAGAGGAGAGGGAGAAGTAGGCTCTCTGCTGAGGAGCAAAACTGATGTGGAGCTCGATCTTGGGACCCGGGGATCATGACCTGAGCCGAAGGCAGACATTTAACTGATTGAGCCACCCTGGTGCCTCATCAGTCTGGTTTTCTTTAACATAAGAAATATTGTTATAACTTTTTTTATAAAGATTTTATAATTTATTTAAGAGAAAGAAGAGAGCACACGTGGGTGGGGCAGAGGAATCTCAAGCAGACTTACAGTGATCTAGGAGCCCAGTGAGGGGCTTGATCTTATGAGCCTGAGATCATGACCTGAGTTGAAACCAAAAGTCAGATGCTTAACCAACAGTGGCACCCAGGCACCCCAGTTATAGTAACTTTTTAAACATCCTTGTCTGCTAGTTGTAACACCTGTGTAGATTTTGGGTTAGTTTTGATTGATTGCTTTCTATCCTTGATGTGGGCCATATTTTAGACTTACTCAGACTCTTCTTAGAAGTCTACCCTCTTCCTGTATGCTCTTAACCCAAAGTGAGACTTTTGGGTCAGAAGGAGATACTTCTGAACTGAACTACTGATCAATGTCACCCAGTTCTTATCTCTGTCTTATTCTAGGTATATCATACCCCCTACCATCCTTACCTATTGGTTGAGCACCTCTGTCCTTCTCTTTATTTATAATATTCATGAGCAACAATTGGCCAACTGGTCCCTACTCAACCCTACCCAACCATCATATGCCACAAGAATTCCTTTATGCAGAGCCCTGTGAAGACCTTGGCCTGAATCTTCTACTCAAGTAACCCCTTTACCACTAATATAATGCTCTGTGTTTCCATTTATAGGATATTACCTAGCCGTATGTCCTGTTGTCTCTGCCAACTCAAAAATAATATTGAGGTTGTTTGCAAGACAGTCAAGCTGCATTGTGACGGTGAATGTTTGACAAATGCCACACGTTGTGGTGAGTTTGAATTGCCTCATGATATATATATAATATTTATATTTAAAGATTTTATTTATGAGAGAGAGAGAGAGAGGCAGAGGGAGAAGCAGGATCCATATAGGGAGCCTGATGTGGGACTTGATCCCAGGACTCCAGGATCACGCCCTAGGCTGAAGGCAGGTGCTAAACCGCTGAGCCAACCAGGAATCACCTCATGGTATATTTTAAATTTTATTTATGTTTTAATTTTTATTTTTAATCAACAATGATCAATTTTTAACTAATGATGTCACTGCATTATTTTTATTCACTTACAGTTCAAACCCCTAAATTTCTTTTTTTTTTCAAAGATTTATTTGAGAGAGAGAGAGATGTGAGTCGAAGGAGGGGCAGAGGGAGAGAATCTCAAACAGATTCCCCACTGAGTGTGGAGCCCATTGCAGGGCTCAATCCCATGACCTTGAAATCATGACCTGAGCTGAAACCAAGAGTTGTATGCTTAACCCACTGAGCCACACAGGCACCCTTAAAATCCCTAAATTTATAAGAACTATTCCTTTGTTATAAGTCAGATTCTCAGTTACATTATTAAATTAATTACTCCCAAATGAAAACATATGCATCATAATTTGTAAACGAATTTCATATGTATCAGAACTCAGGTCCCCCTTGTCTTATATGACAAGTGGAGATATATTTTTGTTTATTGTTTGTTTTTACAAGTTATCAAGAGTAAAAGTGATGCTGATTTATAGATAAAGTTTATTCAGAGCCTGAGAGTTCCTGTTCCCTAACCAGAAGCTGCTGCCTTCTTATGGATACAGAGCACTCTTCTATTCTTGGACTGTCCAACTCTGAACTTTTTCTGAATCCTCAGCTTTTCTATCCAAAAACACTCAGATACTTTTAAGTATTTTTCTGTATACTATGTTTTATTGGCACTAACTTCATGACTTCCAAAATGTGCTTCTGCACCCAGATAGCTTGAATATGGTTCCCTATCAATGATCTAGGGTACATCATAAATAACACTTTGCTACCTCTGTAAATACAATGTTGCTTATTTTTCAAAACAATTTTTTACTAATTACTCCCTTATCTCTTAGAGGTGGGCAGAATAGGCATGTTTAGCCTCCTTTTACAGGTGAGGAAAAATTAGATCAGAGGTGTTAAGTACTGTTGCCTAGCACTCAAGTGTCCCGTTTAGGGCTCTCTACAAGCCCGTTGCTCCTCCTTTCTTGTGACCTTTATTACCTCCTCCTCTGACTCTCATCAACACCGCTGAAAATACTTCTAATTCTTCTGGAAATGAAACTCGGTTGGATGATACTGTGCATGTACACAAGCCATATGCTGACTTTCATGTAGTGGGAAGCTCTGGATGGTACCCTAATAACTAAAGCTAGAAATATTAGAAATGAAAGTGAAGTATATTTCTTCACATTCTGACAAAAAATTTCTTTATCCCTTCTGCATTTTAAAACCTCAAGTATTATTCCATTGATTTATCGAACATTCCACATTGGCATATCTCTCATACCTGGAAAATCTCTTAGCCTACACTCGTTCCCTGCCCAATTTAAGCAAAGAGCCAGGGTGGACTTAGTGCTTTTTTTCTGTCTAGAGCTTATGTTTTGTGTGAGCTGCAATATATGGGAGCAGGGACCAAGCATAGTAATTGATGGGTAGATGGAGAGGGCATGTCCAGATGAGGCCCTACTAGCAGTGGGTGTTTTCATGGGCATCTGTGATAGTAGCAAGAAAACAAGCACACTGAAGAGATAGAAGGAGGAAACCCCCTGCTCCCACTGCATCTGAAGCAGTACAGGACAGGGTATATGAATACCAGGAGTCACAGTAGATTTGCAGACAGTTTAGCTGAGTGTCTTCCAGACTTGGCTTTTCTTAAGTGCTAGATAATTGGCCCTTGGAGACCAAGGATTATGGAATAATCCTAAATGTAGTCATTCACGTTGTGAAAGGTTCTGAAGAAATAGCCATTTAAAAAAATACCCTTTTCTCCTTTTGTTGTTGCCAATATAGGTTCAAGTTTGAGTTTGTGTCCTTGATAATGGTACTCAGATATTTGCTGGTTCTTAATTTTTATGACTGGGATGTATGACTGCGGACTGACAAAAACTGTGCTATCAGCCTTTCATTATCAAAACTAGTCTCTTCTTTTTCTGACAGATGAAAAAGTATCTATAATGAATGTAGAAGGATCATTCATGAAGGTATTAAAAGCCCGGAAGAAGAGTACCAGTACTGAGCTGACAATTGAGCCAGAGAAGGCATCCTCAGACAAAAATGGCATCGGTCTGTCAGCCTTTATGAATGAGCAGTTAGACTTTAATGATGAAAGTGATGTTATCAGTGCGCTGAATTACATATTACCTTATTTCTCAGAGGGAAATGTAGAAGATGTAGAATCAACATTACTACCATTCATTAAAACTCTGTTTTCAAATGTTCAAGATGGAGACAAGCCTGTGGGTTACTTGAAAAACAACACAAAGAGCCCTTCTCTTGAACCTGGACCCAACAATTCAACTTACAAAAATAAACTGAGGAAACTCTCTTTCCTGGAAAATTTGTTAGATGCAGAAATTCAAGAAAAAATTGATGAGGTAAAAAAGAAAGAAAAAACTGCCATGCTTATACCTCCCGGGATTTTAGGTCCCAAATTTAAACGCCAAATCTTTCCAAAGAAATTGGAAACTGCCCAAGGACAGGAAAAGACCCTTCCCAAGGCTAAGAATGTACGGAAGAGGCGGTTTAGAAAAAACAGGGTTCTCAAGGGCCCCAAGGACCTACAGAAAAGGCACTACAAGGAAGTGGACGTTCAGAGCACCCAAGGGAAACAGAGTGCCCAGTCATTTGTGAAGAACATGGCCAAAGAAAGAAGGCTCAGTGGACCATCCCCAAGGGAGCTGGAGGAGCTTCACATGGCCCAGAGGCCCAGGAAATTAGTGGGAAACTCCATCCACACAGAGTCTTCATTCATAAAGGAGCACAAGGCAGCAGCCTCTTCTTTCCCGAAGCAATACATAATGGGCAGGCCTTCTGCCTCCACTGCTCCAAAATCCCTACCTAAGGTGAGAAACAAATCAGAAGACTTAACCTACCCCATTGTTGTTTTAGAAGATGCGAATGCTAGAGTTAGGGAAATGGAGATTTCCAGACCAGTCTCGCATTCTGGAAAAAAGTATATTTTCCATAAAATTCGCTCACGTATAGTCCAAAGAACACCCAAGACCAAAAAAAGTAAAAAGTTCAGAAAGAAAAACTCACTCTCGAATAGATTGATGCCTGCACAGAGGCCTCCATTGCCTGCCGTCAGGAGCCTCATCGATTCCCCTTCACAGGAGGCTATTTCATCTTCAGAAAAACGAACTCAGGAAAATCCTTTTCCAGAATTATTTACTCTTTCAGAACCTTCTAAAGAAAACACTACTGTAGAAAACACTACTGCACAGAATGCTTCTGAAGAAATTATTTCTCCAGGAAGCACTACTGTATCAGAACAAACTCCCCCTGAATTCACAAACCGTAGGAATCTTTCCAATACATATTCTACTACCACCAGAGACAACTTTGTGCCGACTGTTAAACAAACCAATGAAACACAATGGGAATACCACAACTTGGTCACTGACTTGCCCCCAAAGCCCACAGGCTTCAGTGTTGCAAAGCTCTCATCCGCAGGTGATCTATTTGAAATTCAGCTAAACCAGCAGCTACGGTCCCTCATCCCGAATAATGACGTGAGAAGGCTCATTTCTCATGTTATCCGGACTTTGAAAATGGACTGCTCTGAGACCAATGTGCAACTGGCTTGTGCCAAGCTTATCTCCAGAACAGGCCTCCTGATGAAGCTTCTCAGCGAGCAGCAGGAAGTAAAGGTGTCCAAGGCAGAGTGGGATACAGACCAATGGAAGACTGAGAACTATATCAATGAGAGCACAGAAGCCCAGAGTGAACAGAAAGAGCAGAAGTCAAGTGAGGTGAGGATAACTCCTGAACCATGGGGTCTGAACTTTTAGTCAGTTTAGGACATGCAATTAAAGCACCCACGCACAAGGACCAGGGCCTCCCAGTCTGGGTCTTGTCTTAGCCATTAATGTTGGCTGAGACAGTGATCTGCCACTTTGCTCATTTAGAGAATGGTGCCACTCTTCCCAGGTAGATGAGAAGAGGACTTAACATACAAGATAAATATATTATTGAAGAAAGGGCTAATGATAAAATTATATAACACATTAGATTTGGTATATTTCTTAAGAACCTATACGCCACTCCACTGAAAGAATGAGGTTTTAGAGTAGCTTAAGAATAGTTAGCTTTCATCCTTTTCTTTGATTTCTAAAAAATTGTTCTTTGTTTTTTGTTTTTTGTTTTTTTAGCTCACAAAAGAAGTTCCAGGTTATGGCTATAACAACAAACTCATCTTGGCAATATCTGTGACTGTAGTAGTAATGATTTTGATTATAGTTTTCTGTCTCATTGAGGTAAGAACAACCATTAATTCAGATTTCCAGAAAATCTTTTGTCTTTATAATAGATTCAGAATTTACAAACTTAAAATCAAAGCCACTTTCTCACTTACTGATACTTGGTATTTCTCTTCTGTCTGACAGACTGACATGTACTTCATTCTTTTATTGCAAAGTATATTCTGGGGATTTTTATTTTATTTTATTTTTTTAAAGAGAAGCAATTCTTTTTTTTTTTTAAGATTTTATTTATTCACGAGAGACACAGAGAGGCTGAGACACAGGCAGAGGGAGAAGCAGGCTCCATGCAAGGAGCCTGATGTGGGACTTGATCCTGGGTCCCCAGGATCACACAATGGGCTACAGGCAGTGCTAAACCGCTATGCCACTGGGGCTGCCCTATTCTGGGGATTTTTAAAGGAACTTTCCATTGCCAGGTGATTTATGGATTATAAACAAGGCAACAAGCCATTAGACTGTTTTGGGACGTTAGGCTTAAGAAGGCCAAGTTAACATGATAGTAACATTTCCTCAACTCAAAATTCTGTGGTTAGATGTACTCACCAGCCACTTTCAGACTACCACTGATTTCTTTCCTTGGTTGAAATGATGAGAGATAGTATCCACCCTCATGGAGCTATATCAGTCATCCTGGAAAAAAGGACATGGCTTAAAGATAAAAATATCATCTTGTTGATTAATTAGATTTACTCAGCAGCTTTTTCCACACACTGAATTATGTGAATAGTTTTGGTTAAAATACTGTAGCTAAAATCCTGCATCAGGCTACTCCAAAGCATGTCATGTTTATAGTCACCTGTGCTGGAGGTTGCCTGTTTACCTTTTCTTCAGTTCCATAATGACTTGGCACTGGTTTATGCCAAGCATAGGAAGAAGAATTTTCCATATCCAATTTCATGCCCACAACCCTGGGAGGACAATATTACCATCCCTCTTTCATACATAAAAGGGGATCAGCTTAAGGCTCCAGTGGCAAAACCCAAAGCAGAACCCAGTTTTACTTAACTGCAAATCCTGTGCTCTTATTCCACTGTTCTGTCTCCTTAAAGATGAAAACACTGGCCAGCATTTGAAACACTGAAATTCAGTGGAAGCCACTGAAAGGATTAATATATTTAATATGAAAAGAGTTTTATCAGTCACCAGAAGATGACCAACAATCCAAGGGTGAAGGGGGCGAGACTACAAGAAATGGGAGATGTTTTGAGTCTGTCACCATATATGCGAGTTCTTTCCTTGTGGCCTATGGGATGTGGGTCTTGTTAGCGAGGCCTTTGTTGCCTTTATACTGTCTTCGTCTATACTTATATTTGTTATAATTTATATTTTTCAACCTGTATAGATCTGTTTTGTTTTTAGGTATGGTTGAGGTAGGGGATCTAACATTTTCCCCCTACAGAAAGAACCAGTTACTTTAAAATCTTTTATTGAATGGTTCATTCTTTCTTAACAGATCTAAAATACTATTTTTTTGTAAGATTTTATTTATTCATGAGACACACACACACAGAGACAGAGACATAGGCAGAGAGAAAAGCAGGCTCGTCTCAGGGAGCCCAATGTGAGACTTGATCCCCAGACCCGGGTTCACTCTATGAGTCAAAGGCAGATGCTCTACCACTCAGCCACCCAGGCGTCTCTAAAATACTTTTCTTATCTGGATTCTTATCAGTCCAGTTTCCTTTCCCATATCACACTATATACTTAATTCCAATTGCTTTATAATAACCTATTTTGATGTCTGGTAGAGTTACGCTCATGCTCTTTGATCTCCTTTTTCATACATTTCATAGCTAGACTTGCATATCCCTTTACCAAATGTCAGCTGGCCAGTTTTTATTTAAAAAAAAGAAAAACTATCTTGGGATTTGAATAGGATTGCATTGAGTTTGAGGAGAATTGACATCTTTGCAATATTCTAGGAACATGGTATCATCATGTATTCATTTCTTAAAGTCCTTCAGAAGAATTTTAATGTTTTCATCTCAAAGGTCTTCCCCATTCTTTGCTGTAAGTTTATTCCTAGGTACTTTATGTCTTTTATTGATATTTTTTAATCTTTTTTTAAGATTTTATTTATTTATTCATGAGACACACACAGAGAGAGGCAGGGACACAGGCAGAGGGAGAAGCAGGCTCCATGCAGGGAGCCTGATGTGGGAGTCGATCCCGGGACTCCAGGATCACACCCTAGGCGGAAGGCAGGCACTAAACCATAGAGCCACCGAGGTATCCTTCCTTTTATTGATATTATAAATGGAACCATTCTTCCATTTGTTAATTAGTTATTTGTGGAACGTAAAAAAGCTATTGCATTTTGCATGTTGAGCTCTTGATTTTGTATTTAGCCATCTTACTGAATTCTCAGAGCACTTCCAGTAAAATTTATTTTTCTATTTTTTTAAAGATTTTATTTATTCATGAGAGACAGAGAGAAGCAGAGACACAGGCAGAGGGAGAAGCAGGGTCCATTCAGGGACCCTGATGTGGGACTTGATCCCAGGACCCTGGGATCATGCACTTAGCCAGAGGCAGGCGCTCAACTGCTGAGATACCCAGGCATCCCACTACAGTAAAATTTAAGTTGACTCTCTTGGGCCTTTTAGGTTGTCCATAATTTCATATGCCAATATGTTTTGTTTCTTACTTTCCAATACTTAATTTTTCCTATTGCATTGAGATGCCTGGAATCTTTAAAAGAAGTGTTTTCCTATTGCATTGATTAGGACCTCTTCAACGTGATGAATAGTAACAGGAATAATAGGCATTGAACTCTTGTCCTTGACTTTAAAACAATGTTGCTATTTAGGTTTCTGGTAGATACTTTTCTTTTCTTACTTCTAAGAATTTTTATTAGGAATTACCTGTTGGATGTCATCTAAAACAGTCAATAAAATGTATTGCCAGATGCACACAAGTTCCCAAGTTGGGACTATGGAAGAGTCAAAGGACTACTAAAAAATAGAATTCCTGCTCTCCAAAAAGGCTGAATAAGACTTAAAATACAAAGGAATGAATACAGATTTGGAGGCATGGTCATTGAGATGGGTACCTGTGATATGTTTTCTTCCAAAACAGATTTATTCTCATAGAGCAGCACCAGTGGAAGATGAAGAAGGAGGCTCAAGGTAAATTGGCAATTATTAAAGCAGAATTTCAGAACTAGATTTTAGAACTCCTATTTCACTCCCCTTGTTTTACACCCAGGAAACTACCAAAGGCAGAAAGAATATTGATTTGGTCTAATGCTTTGCCTGGATCCAGCAAAATTAGCTTCCCAGACAAATCTGAGTTAGAATGGAACTGACACAGAGCATCTACTGTCACTACTCCTTTAAAGAAAAAGGGTGGAGAGGGGTTGGGTGCACCTGTTCCTGCTGGTAGTGACCATCAGGCCTGGCTACAGAGTCTTGGGCTAAGAGGCCTAGTCTTCAAGGCTGATGGAAGGCAGAAAAATAGGACTCCTTCCTGTAAAGTGGCAGGAAAACTTCCCTCCTCCTCCTAGTTTTTGATCCACCACTCTCCATTCCCTTTGTCCAGACTCCATAGACTGTTAACTGGGAGAGGCCTTAGGTAATAGTTTGTCTCTTCCTTTTATAATAAGGAAATGGAGAAGAAAGGGAAGGTAAATTGCCCCATGGGCATACTGCTACTGAGTGTCAGAAGATGGTTCCTTTCCAGAGGGGCACTTCTCCTCTGATTATACTGTTCTTGGGCTGCGAGCTACATTTTATGTCACAACTCCGTACATACATACTGTCAAGACAGAAGCAGGTTTTTAAAAATATTTTTTAATTTATTCATGAGAGACGCAGAGAGAGAAGCAGAGAGATAGAGGGATAAGCAGGCTCCTCTCATGGAGCCTAATGTGGAGTCCATCCCCAGACCAGGACCACACACGCCCTGAGCCAAAGGCATTACTAAACTGCTGAGCCACCTGGGCGAGCCAACATAAGCAGTTTCTAAGACAAACTTACTATACATTCTGATTCTTTCTATATTGTTTATATTCAAAAATAATATTTTGTGTTTTAGTGCTGGCTGTGACCTTCCTCACTCACTCATTAGCCACTGCCTGCAATGAGAAAGTCAGTGAGTTAGGTAACTTTGTTGGTTGGACTCGTGCATTTATTTGGTGTGAATCAACTTGTAGGATAAAGCAGCTAGGAAAATAGAAACACCTCTCTCTCCTCCTCCCCAGCAAATGATGCCTATGAGACAAAGTCCAAAGGGGACCAAAGTAAACTGCTTCTGGAGAGAGTAAGGTGCTTCTGTGTTATAGTTGCACAGTCTGTTCACTGCACGAGGGCACTTGGCCATAGGCCCAGGTGAGCAGGATGAAAATCTTGCTTATACTCAATGCCAAGCCACATACAAAGGCCTCCCCAGAGAAATTGTGGGGCCATTATGGACAGACATGGGAAAATTCTGGAAGTGTAGCATGCATGGGATTATTTTCAGGATCCGAGGTCTGTAGTGATTTTGCTTCCTGTGATTATGGACTGAGATGTCCTAATAGGACCAGAGATACACATTGTGAGAGGCATGGGAAATGGCGTGAATCACTAATTGTCTGCATATGTGTTTCCTCCAAGGCTCTTCTTTAATTCTCTGCTGCATAAGAGATGTTCAATCCAACGGGAGAATCAGGTAAATCTGAGGAAGATAAAGTCCCATGGCTGGAGAGAGCAGGGGAAATGCAGAATTAACAATGTCCTTTCTGTTTTCTAGGGCTTTTTCTGGAGAAGGTGGCCACTTTGGCTTCGGGACATGTACAGACCTCTCAATGCCACACGGAAGAAAAACATGGCACAGAAGCTACACGACAGGGATTCTTCTGATGAGGATGAGATTTTCAACAAGGAACCAGGGTACCTGATTGGGGACAATTTATACTTCTTTTCTAAAATGAGTTAATTATGAAAAGTTTAATTGTTCCTTTACAGAGTTAAAGGCATTCTTTTTTGCAGAGAGAAAGGTGATGCCCCAGTAGAGAAGCCTCGGGCTGCAGATTCAGCTGCTGAAGACCTGGGTGAGGAGAGCGACAGTGAACTCCGCACCGTCATCGTCCTCAAGTGACTTTGTCCTGCCTCAGGCTGTCTATAAAGTTTATTTTTATTTTTATTAAAAAATTTATTTTTTATTGGTGTTCAATTTGCCAACATATAGAATAACACCCAGTGCTCATCCCATAAAGTGCCCCCGTCAGTGCCTGTGACCCAGTCACCCCTACACCCCGCCCAGCTCCCCTTCTACCACCCCTAGTTCGTTTCCTAGAGTTAGGAGTCTTTTATGTTCTGTCTCCCTTTCTGATATTTCCTACTCATTTTTTTCTCCTTTCCCGTTTATTCCCTTTCATTATTTTTTGTATTCCCCAAATGAATGAGACCATATAATGTTTGTCCTTCTCCGATTGACTTATTTCACTCAGCATAATACCCTCCAGTTCCATCCACGTCGAAGCAAATGGTGGGTATTTGTCGTTTCTAATGGCTGAGTAATATTCCATTGTATACATAGACCACATCTTCTTTATCCATTCATCTTTCGATGGACACCGAGGCTCCTTCCACACTTTGGCTATTGTGGACATTGCTGCTAGAAACATCGGGGTGCAGGTGTCTTGGCGTTTCATTGCATCTGTATCTTTGGGGTAAATCCCTAGCAGTGCAATTGCTGGGTCGTAGGGCAGATCTATTTTTAACTCTTTGAGGATCCTCCACACGGTTTTCCAGAGTGGCTGCACTAGTTCACATTCCCACCATAAAGTTTATTTTCTGATAATGGCTTCTCAGCATTGCTTGTAAAATACTTATTTTTCTCATATTAAAAATGTATAAATTAATAACCAATTCTAGCCATGTGGTAAGGAATTAAAATGGAAATAAACATGTATATACAGGTAACAGGGGACATTGGTGAGAGGAACAGACCTGAATCTAGAATCCCTCGTGGGAGACTGTACTTCCACAAGAGGCAGTGCCCGCAAGGAAGGATGAATAGGAGTATCTTCCCCTCGTTTCCCCAATAAAGCCAGTGTCTGAAAACTGGAAAACATATCTATTAAATCAATTGGCAGTTTATTCTGGTGCTCTCCCCCCTGGTTCACCAAATACAAGTTATTCACAACATGCTTGACCTGCCCATAGAAGATTATCTGTTTCTGGCCCCTCTTGTAAGATTTTTAGCATTACCAGAATATTTGGATCACTGAGCCTAGCTCCACAGTAGGGCTAAGGCCTCTTTTTCTTCCCAAGCACTCAAACTCATACACAAAATATGTGCCCTGTCTTGGCATAGGGGGTTCTTCATTGTTACAAGCTATAGATAATTCACATTGGGGTATTTTGTTCCTTTTCTTTAAAAAAAAATAATCCCAACCCTTGGATAGCTAGCAGGGAGGGGCTGGAGGGCTAGGGTAAAGAAAAATGTGTGAGGGTGGTAATTACCCAAGACTGCCCTCCTCACTCCTTTATGTCAGAAAATATATTGGTGGTGCCACTTACCCATTCTCATGGACCACCCTACTAGCCTCTCCTGACTCCACTGAGGGTCAGATGTGTGCTACCAGGCCGCCCACCACCAAACCTACTACTGCCTTCCTCAACCAACACAGATAATGAAGCACAGGGATAATGAAGCACAATCTGTGGAAGAAGCACAACTCCCTCCACTTCTGGGATGCCAGGGTGGCTCAGATGGTTAAGCATCCATCCCTTGGTATCAGCTCCGGTCATAATGTCTTACAAGGAATGGATGCTCACCACTGTGGGGCTAGCAGTGGTGAATGTCAGGTTACTTTAGTTTTTATTTTTATTTTTTATTTTTTTCAGGTTACTTTACCACAGCTGCTTTCCATACATTCAAAGCTGCTGCTGCCACTCAAAAGTCAGTACATTTTGGGAACCCACTGCTGAAGTCACTGCAGCCCTCCATGGTCCCAAGCCTGTGACTGGCAACATGGAGTCCCAACATGTAGCCTGTGCATCTGCTACTGCAGAGGAGAAAAGAATGGTTTCCACCTCCTTTTCACCCCCTAGATTTTATTGGCAGAACTCTGCTGTCAAGGGAATCTGTGAAATGTGGTTTGTGGGCTTCTAGCACCTGCAAAGAAAGGGATAGAAGTGGGTAGCTAGAGCCAACCAATACTATCTAACAAATGGGTGGGTGTTAAAGTCTTTCTAAAAGGAAGGTGTTGTCTACATGGAGTAGTAACATGGTGGAGAGCTAGCTAAGTCAGAAACACAAAAGGTGTCATTTTAGCTGGGCAGCAGGTTAAGGTACCAGATACTGGATACCAATCACATGCAGTCATCCCCAGAGGTGACTGGAGAAGCACTTGGAGTTGATTCTTAGTTTGGCCTCCAGAATGTTCTCACTGGAATGAAAGCTGGATGGACTAATGGCAGTGAGGTATCTGAGAAAACATAGCCCCCATTCAAAAGGGCTGCCAGAGGAAACGGTGTCCATAGGGAAATAGAGTTTCTAAAAATGTGGCTTTGTGGGGATCCCTGGGTGGCTCAGTGGTTGAGTGCCTGCCTTCGGCCCAGGGCGTGATCCTGGAGTCCTGGGATTGAGTCCCACATCGGGCTTCCTGCATGAAGCCTGCTTCTCTCTCTGCCTGTGCTCTGCCTCTCTCTCTCTCTCACACATGAATAAATAAATAAAATCTTTTTAAAAAAAATATGGCCTTTGGACCTCTAAACTCAAACATCCTTGGGATGCTTATTTAAAAGGCTGATCTTCGGATCCCTGGGTGGTGCAGCGGTTTAGCGCCTGACTTTGGCCCAGGGCGCGATCCTGGAGACCTGGGATAGAATCCCACGTCGGGCTCCCGGTGCATGGACCCTGCTTCTCCCTCTGCCTGTGTCTCTGCCTCTCTCTCTCTCTCTGTGTGTGTGACTATCATAAATAAATAAAAATTTTTAAAAAAATAATAAAAGGCTGATCCTGAAAAATAAGCAAATTAATTTTAAAAGCTGATCCTGAACATCTCCCCTGTCAAAAACAAACCAAACCAGGCATACTTAAAGTGGTCCAGACAGATTTCCAAAGTAATAGAATATTGCAGTGGCACAGGGAAAAGGGTTCATCATGAACAGAACTCAACTGGGATAAGTACAGAGGTGACTGAGTATTGCACAGGGAGATTGAGGGACTAGGGAAGGGAATGAGTAGGGGCTCCATAGTCAGAAGCCAAAGATTACAAAAGGCAGGAAGGGGGTTAGCCCATATGAAACCATCTGGATTTGCTAACTGGCACTTACCAAAGCTAGACTCCTACTCTCTCACAGAAACTGGGAAACAGGGGCCCTATCTTCAGGTGGTGGCTGGAATAAGCAACAAATTCTTTAGACAGCCTTGAGTTTCACGGGCAGGCACTTTAAGGGAGACTGGGGTCTTACTAGGGCAGTGGTCATGAGCTGCTGAAAACTACGTTAGTGTTTGTTCAAGTCTTCACAGGCCAAATAAGGTTGAATCAAGAAGAGGGCTCAGAGGAGCCTGGCTAGAGTTTAGAGAAAGAATCTGTTACCATTCAGATGCCCACCCCTCCTGAGCTGATCTCCAAAACAGAGGGACCATTCTAACAAGACTGTTTATGCTCACCAAACTACTGGCGTAGTTAGTGCAAAGAGAACCAGGAGGTGGAGCAGAGGTTCCCTGGCTTCTTCAGGACCAGAGGTCAGCAGGGATTTGAGGCAGGGCAAGACAGACTGAAGATGACCAAAAGGCACGACTGAGATTCTCACCCTTGGCGTCTCAAAGAGTCACACTGGCTGGCTGCTGCCACTATGGAAATCAGGGCCTCTCAGTCCTGGGAAGCGCCAGGCATGACCAGCTCTGGCTCCTGAGGTCCTAGTCAGGGTGAGATGTTGTTGAGACCTGGGCGACAGTGGTGGGGCACCCCCTGGGGGTGTGGGAGGAGGCACACCCATTCAAGAAGAGGAAAGGTCCTGAGGTCTGAAGCAGAAGCAGGAATGGTGCTTCAAGGTGAGCCTTAATGTGTTCCAGTGTAGCACTGGAGAGGGGTCTGGCGCCACACTGTGGAGTGTTTCAGCTTACAGGGCCAAGGGAAATGAAGACTTCAACCGGTGAACAATACAAAGGCTTCATGTAGAGAGGGCTACACCCTACAATGGTGGAGCAGTAAAATAGGAGGAGCCTGGCTCCCTGACACATGAACCACCAAACTAGCCCTGGATTACAGTACTTAACCAGATCATTATATGAGAGATCAGTAAGCTTCTTTTTTATTTAACCCACTGCTGTGTTGGGTCTCTACTACAGTGGCTGAACCTATAGCCTAATAAAGGTTAACCAATAACGTTATAACCAATAACGTGTATTGGTTATCTTTCGCCACAACAATGCTAACTAATAAACCATCCCCAAACTCAGTGAACTGGAATACCGGTTCTCACAGGATGGCTGGTCCAGCTGTACTTGAATGCTCTGCTGGCTGGGTCAGCACTGCTTCTCCGTGCTAGTCTGCAGATCAGCAGGGCTAGCTAGCTCTTTTCCACCTGGGTGGGCTCTGGGGCCCAGGCTGAAGAGGCAGCGGCAACCCGAGGGAAGCATATGAGGCCAACCAGAAACTTCATTGGGCCTCTCCAAGCCTAGACACAGAACTGTCATACTTTCATTTCTGCCTAGTCCATGGGTCCAAGTAAGTCACATGGCCAATCCCCGAGCCAGGGGACAGGAAAGTACACTCTGCCCACAGAGAGACACAGCAAGAGTGTGGGTGCAGGGAGGGCCAATAATCCTGTCTACTCAGGATGTGACCGAGTCCTGGTTTAGAGACTACACACCAAGGCCCCGCTCTTCTAGGTGTCCCTGTAAATGCAACAGAGTGAAAGATAGCACCCATCAATGTGAAGGCCCCACCGCAGTTATCTGTTAGGTCAGGAACCCTGACGAGGCAAGAATCCCATCTTCCTCTCCCCAATGCCTAGTAGCGGACCCTGCCCACGTGATGCCTCAGGGATCTTACTGGATGAATTTTAGACCATTTCTTCATTCTCCACATATGATTTCCTTATGAAATACAGACTGACCTCCTAAAGGTCAACACATAGTACTATGAGTTTGCCCCATAGCCTGCATAGGGACTGTGCCATTAGGAGCAGGAATTTGTACCTAGATCCTGTCTACACCAAAAACTGTATCCACTGCCTCCTACAGGGACCTCCAGAAGTAAGGGCTTCTACAAGTTAAACATCAAAACAGGGTAGTGAGGGGAGCCTGGGTGGCTCAGTTGGTTGAGCGATCTTACCTTAGGTCATGATCTCAGGGCCTGGGATCAGCCTGTGTGGAGCTCTGCACTGAGTGGGGAGTTTCCTTGAGGATTTTCTCTGTCCCTCTACCCCTCCCCTGACATTCTCTCTCAAAATACATAAATAAATAAATGAATGAATGGATCTTAAACAACAGGGTAGTGAAATTTCTTTCTCTATAGGTCTTTTGAAACTGGAAAGATTCTGATTGCCTGAAATATCTTCAGAGGGAGGCTGTCAAAAGGCACGACTCTAGTGGGAGATCTGCATGGGCTTGGGACAATTTGAAGAACAGTGAAATTGACCATCAGAGCTCCCATGGCTCCACAAGGTCCCTGGCCCCCTCATCATCTGTTTTGCTAGATCTCAGGGCAAAAGCAGAACTGGCCCAAGATGCTCTACCTTAATGCTGCCTTTCCCTGCAGACTTCTCACTGCAAAGGAGAACCACTTGAAGAGAGCCAGGATAAATCCTAAAGAATGCCACCATCACCACTGAATTCCAGACATGGGCATGTGGGTGGAAAATATATTTTAGGGCAGTGACTCATGGTAAGTTGCTTCCTCCAGTCCCTAAATGGTACTATTCAATGTCAAGCTACCTCAGGCTCTGGCTGATAAAAGCAGAGGGAGAGGGAACCTAGTGTCGTGAGCTGTGCTGGTCAGGATACATATACATATACATATACATATACACATACACATACATATACACATACATATACATATACACATATACATACGTAAATATATACATACATAGACGTTTTGTATAACTTGCCCAAATTTATGAAGACCATATGTATCAGTCACTGCTCTGTACGCTCCAAGTGAAAGAAATCCAACTAAAATATGTTTGAACCAAAAATGTCATACAGTGAATTAGCTTATATAACCAGGAAGCCTAAGTACTTAAAGCTGCCTGCATCTAGGGTTCAAACAAGTCATCTTCTCCCCATCTATCCCTCAACTGTGCTTTCCTTTGGCTTCAGGCTCTGAAGGACGCAGACTCCAAGACTGCAAACATGGTCATTCATCATTCTAACTCTACACCAAAGTAGAGAAAGCCCATCCTCAAAAGTCATCTTTTTGGGTTGCTTGGAGCTGTATCTTGGAGGCGAACAATAGTTACATAATCACAATTCTGTAAACACTATCAATTATCAGGAAAGAGTGGCATAACTAAACCCCAAGAACGGACAGGGGTGTTAAAGAACTAACTCCTTGCCTGTGATAATAGGAAGTCCACAGACAGTGTCTAAAATGGATAAATCCAAAGCTAGAATTACCAAGATAGGTGGGGAGATAAGCACCAGAAGATTCAGCTAGAAGTAAGCATGCCCAGTGAGCTGGCTCAGGAGGGAAGGTGGGGATGGTCAAGGGGAAGAAACTGCTGTGGGTCATTATGTTTCCTCACCATTTGATGTCATACTATTTGAACTGTAAACTATATATAATAATAATAACTATTGGGGAATTTTAAAAATTCATTATTTTTGTCCAGCTTTATTGAGGTATAATTGACAAATTAATAATTAGAAAGAGAGCCAGGATAAATCCTAAAGAATGCCACCATCACCACTGAATTCCAGACATGGGCATGTGGGTGGAAAATATATTTTAGGGCAGTGAAGATGACTAGCTATAGGGCACCTAATTCTAATTGCCATATTTTAAAAGAGTGGGAAGAACCAACTTCCTACAACAGAATCCAGGGGGAACATTAGCTATTCCACTTTTGAGAGAAATGGTTGCATTAGTCCTTGTTTGATGACTTTAGTCAGCTGCCAAGTAAGGATATATCTGGGGTTCAAATAAGAAAGCCTCTCAAAAAATGGAAAAAAAAAAAAAAAAAAAAAAGCTCCCACTCCAGTGTTCAGAAAGCAGTTAAAAACAGATCTGACTGGATTGGGAAGGTGAGAATTAGCCCAAACTATAATAATAATATAGCTAGTCTTTTTTTTTTTTATTTAAGATTTTATTCATCCAGGACTGCCCAGTTGGCTCAGCGATTTAGCGCCGCCTTCAGCCCAGGGCGTGATCCTGGAGTCCCGGGATCGAGTCCCAAATCAGGCTCCCTGCATGGAGACTGCTTCTCCCTCTACCTGTGTCTCTCTGCATCTGTGTGTGTGTGTGTGTGTGTGTGTGTGTGTGTGTGTGTCTCTCATGAACAAACAAAATCATTAAAAAAAAATATTTATCCATTTGAGAGAGCAAGTGAGGGCACGAGCGAGGGTGGGGGCACAGGGGAGGGGCAACAGACTCCCCACTCAGTAGGGAGCCTGTTGTGGGCTGGACCCCAGAACCCTGGGATCATGACATGAGCCCAAGGCAGAGGCTTAACCAACTGAGCCACCCAGGTGCCCTATAGCTAGTCATCTTCAAGTGTTTCCAGCAGGCCAGAAACTCTCCTAAGGATATTATCTTAATCCTCAGGTCAACTGATATTTTCCCCAATTTACAGATGAGGAACTGAGGCTCAGATAGTTTTGGGAACTTACCTGAAGTCACACCCTCTGGCCCCTCTGCCTGAGGCTAGGAGGCCATAGTGTGTTGTGCCTTTACTTCTGTTTTCTAATTGCCAATCTTCAGGGCTATATCTCAAGGGGCCCGTGAAAACCATAGCTTCACATTGCTTGGTTGTCCTGAACGCCCACACTAGTGTAGGGAAGGTCCTGTAAACAGTATGGGGTAGAGCTGGTGTTCAAACCTAAGCATTACCGCCTACCAAGCCCACTTGCTCTGCCACTGAACTATGTTAACTCTCTAATTAGAATTAGAGTTGGGTGAGAGTCCTCCCTCTACCATTTATTTATTAGTTCTGAGGCCCTGGGACCCCAAGTTACTTAGCCTCTCTCTGAAGCCTGTTTTCTTATCTGTGCTATTGAAGATAACAATGGCAACCTACCTTCCCAGTGGTTGACAAGGACCAATCACAATTCCTATCTAGCAAACAATAGAAGCTTCTCTTTTGCCCAAATGTTAATAATCCCTTACCCCTCAGCTCCTAAAATAAGACAAAGGTTCTTATGTTTTCTTATGCTTTGGATCCGCTGGTGCTGAGGGCAGAGGACAGCAGAGGTGGTTAGGCCTAAATTCTTGGACCCCATCCCAGAGTGACTCTCCAGGGAAGGGATGGGGTTCAGGAATCTACACCTTGGACCTGTCTGCAGGGAATTCAGATACCTGCAGTTCTCCTACCTGGCTTTTTAAATAAGTCTGTGGAGTTCTTGAAATCTAAGCTGACAGACCAGTGGCCTGTGAGCTGAGTTTGCTAGTGTTTGAGCCCTTCCTGCACAGGCCTCCAGCTGTGTCTGCATCCTTCCTTTCCCCCCTCATCCAATCTGTCTTTATCTCCCCTCCCATCCTAGCCCCATCCCCTTACTCTGTTCTTAAGTCCAACTTCCTCTCCACTCTTGGGGACCTCCCCTGAGCTCAGCCTGCACTCCTACCCACCAGCCACTTCTCTGCCAGTCTCTTCACCTGCAATGCCCCTTCCTCTATCCACCTGCAAGACTCAGATAAAAGCTGCCTCTTCCAGGATAACCTTCAAGCTCTCTTCTCTTTGCATGTGACTTTATTACTGTTCAAATGATAGAGCAGTGTGAATTTTTTTTTCTGGCTGGAAACTACCTCGTGGACTCATGGCCCATGAATGGTAAAAATGTGCACCAGAGCAAGATGAAGAGAGGAAGACAAGCAGCGGGGCTGAGAGGCCTGAGAAGTAAGAGAAGACCAAGAGACAAGGGCTGGGCTCCTGAAAAACCAGACAAAAGATTACTATGTGGGGTTCCCACAGCTTTTGCAGACAGTGGCTGTGCAAAAATTCATTGGAAGAACTGAGGAATAGTGCTCACTTCGGCAGCACACATACTAAAACTGGAAGAACTGAGGAATATTGCTTGCTTGCTCCATTTGGGGGAGGGCATGCTTGAGTCAAGACACTGATGGTATTGATGTGCTAATTATTACCAGAAACACTATCCTTTTGCCTAGGAAATGGGATTTCCCTAGTAAATCCCTTACTTTCCACCTTGTTCAACACCCAGAAAATACTTTGCCTCTATCTCTTTATTCCTAACTTCCTCCTCAACTACTTTTTTAAATATTTTATTTATTTATTCATGAGAGACACGGGCAGAGGGAGAAACAAGCTCCATGCAGGGAGCCTGATGGGGACCTATTCACGGGTCTCCAGGATCTGGCCCTGGGCTGAAGGCGGCGCTAAACCGCTGAGCCAACCGGGCTACCCACACGTCAACTATTTTTTTATTTTATTTTATTTTATTTTTAAATTTTTTTATTGGAGTTCAATTTGCCAACATACAGAATAACACCCAGTGCTCCTCCCATCAAGTGCCCCCCTCAGTGCCCATCATCCAGTCACCCCCACCCCCCGCCCACCTCCCTTTCCTTCTCTGATTGACTTACTTCACTCAGCATAATACCCTCCAGTTCCATCCACGTCGAAGCAAATGGTGGGTGTATTTGTCATTTCTAATGGCTGAGGAATATTCCGTTGTATACATGAACCACCTCTTCTTTCCATTCATCTTCCGATGGACACCGAGGCTCCCCGTCCTCAACTATTACCCATACTGAATGCACTCAGCCTCATCTAGTCTGAAACCGAGAAGTGGTTCTCACTCCCGGAGAGATTATTACCAGAGAAGCAGCCCCCACACACTCAGGTGCCACATCTCCACCAGCCATTTTTTTTTATAAACGGCAACGGGCACTGAACCCGAACCTTCCCAGAAACGGTCACAGAACCCCTGGCCCAGGTCAGTGGAGCTTGCTTCCAAGAGGTGCCCTGTTCCCAGGCCAGCCCTATAAATACTCCCAAAGTCCCCCTGGACATGCAGTTAGTAGTACCTCTGCCTCTGGGCACTGTCCCCACACTCAGGCCTACGCTCCCCGCTGGACCAAAGCCTGCAGGTGAGAAGTGACCAAAGCAGACATCCCCCCTCTCACACACTTTGGACCTTTTGTTCTGAGTCCACCTGCAAAAGAAATGTCAACTCTACCGAGGAAAGCAGACACACAAGTACCTGGCTAGATGAGAAGAACCAGATCCTCCAGGTTTGTGCCTCAGGGGCTGATGGGCAGGTACCTGAGAAAGTCCCGAGGAGGAGGGAGCGGTGAGCTAAAGACGCCCTGTTGGTACAAGATAGGGTCAAAACACGTATACTTTTTTCCCTCAGAGCCCCCGGGCTGCAAGCACCACCAGCGCCCATGCCCTCAGGGAGGCAAAAATAGCGTAGACGTCACTGGTCTGATTTTACCAGTGGGAACCTACCCCTCAGGAGGCCAACGTTACACGCATGGCGCTGCGGCCAGGCGAGATCACGGACCCAGAAGCCGGGATCTAGTCTGACGCAGACACTGCTAGAGGCGGGCCTTGGGCCAAGCTCCTCTTAGGTCGGTGACCTCGCTTAGTGGCCTCACCTCTGCAGGCGGATCTCCCTCTCCCCTTAGTGGAGTCCAAGCCTCCCAGACCGCTCACCCGCTGGCCGTTGGGGAACTCGGCTTCGGGAACGTTGGCCCCGCCCCGCGGCTCCTCCCGCCCCGCCATTGGCTCCGCGGGCCGGGGGCGGGGCCGAGCGCCCAACCGCCGGGTTGGCGTCAGGCGCCTCGAGCGCAGTTTCCGGGCGTCGGTGGCGGAGAGGCCGGAGCGTCGGGTCGGAGGCTGAGAGGCTGCAGCGGCCAGGAGCGACCCCGCCCCCTCCCCGCTCGCTCTGGTGAGTCCGGGGTCAGGGGGAGGAGGGGGGAGGGGGGCGGGGTCGAGATGCGAACGGGCGGCGGGCGCGTTCCGTGGTCCCGACCCCTGGTCGCCTTTGCGCTGTCCTGCTTCAGAACCCTTTGCCTTCCCCGTTGTAAGCCCGCGCCCTACCCCCTCGGAGCCGAGCCTTCAGCCGGCACAGCCCCTGCTGACCGCCCCCTCCATCTTCTCCCGACGGGGACCCGAGCCCAGCACGTACCCCCACCCCCTCGCCCCTGGCGTCGCGTAAATGCAGCCACGCTCTTGACCCCCTGGGAGTCCAGTTCCAACCCCGAGCGCAGACACATCCCTCCTCCGCCCTCTGAGGCATCACATCCTCACCCCTCAACCCCTGTGGCAATCCCCGTGCTCCACGCCAACCTCCCCTGAGCCCCACCGCTATGGCTTTCCCCTTTTCTGACCCAGCTTTCTTATCCCAGTCCCGGAAGGTCTGCTCAGCCCTAACACCCACCTCCACCCACCCTTATTCAATGCCTGCCATCCAAGCGGATGCCCTGTTGAGCTCACCCCCTTCTTGATAGCTCTGATCTCTGCCCTATCCCAAGTCTTCGATGCATCTTCTTGTCCACACCGACTCAAGCCCTCACTTCCCAGCCCACCACATGCTTTCTTTCCACCTGCAGCCATCCTGAGAACACTTCATCTTTGCTAAACTGCCCCCGACTCTTGCCGCCCCAGTTCCTACCACCCCAACCCAATCTTCTTAAAATGAGGCCTCCATGCCCCCATCTCTTCCTCTCAGCTCTGTGCCCATTCTTCCCTTAATGCGGTCCCCATCTGATCTGAAAACTTAGTGCAGTCTCTTGCCAGCCCCACCTGCTGCCCCCCAACAGCCAATCCAGGTGCTTTTTCAGAGCCGGGTAGTTACTGAGTAGCTCCATTGCTACAGGGCCTCAGATGGTAAGTAAGTGTGGAGGAGTAGAGATCTATGTCCCGTGGTTCAAGAGGTTTTCCTGAATGTCTGCGCTCCTGCACCTGTCCTCAAGGATTGTGTTTCTAGCATTCATATTATGTTACTTGTGTTGGCTGCTGCAATGGTACCTTATCATCCAAATACCTGGAAGGTGAGGGATGGCTACTCATTCAGCCTGGGACACTGGAAGCTTATCACTGTCTTTTGGACTGTAATCTGTAGAAACTCAGGGGGTTGCACTATGTGGGGTTGGCTGTGGTCACAGACCCATGCCCATGAAGGTTTTCCTGGCATTTAGAGACGACCCTCACCCGGGGCTCCTCCCAGCCAGAGCTGATTGCAAGTTAGTCCCAGTACTGAACACAGGGAACACAGTACTAGACGTGATGTTACATGTCGGGAAGAGTGTAGGTGAGTGGATCCTGGGGAAGCTGATGGCTAGGTGGGTTTGGAGGCTTTTGAATTGCTTCCTCTTTTTGTAGGTGCTGGATCGTTGAGTTTTGACCATTTGGATTGCCCTTGAACTGAGAGAGCCAAGTTCCCCCAGAGTATCTAGACATTCAGGAGGCACCCAGGCCCATTTGTTAACATTTATAATTTATAATTTCCTGGGCTTTTTGGATACACATCCCCTCTAAGTTCTGGTACCAGGCCCAAAGGGATTGGCTGTTTGACAGTAATTGTAAAGGGCCCCAAAGAGACCCATTGTCTTTGCTTGCCATTTATAGTCTCACTTCTTTGAAAATTGAATGCCTGTCTACCTTCAATATCCCTCCGTAAAAGTGCCTATCCTCTTGTCTTTCTTCCGCTTCCTGATCTCCCTCTCTCCATCTCCCTCCTCCTTCAGCTCAATAACCCTAAAAACAAACAAAAAAAACCCACTCTTTTAAAAACATAAAACCCTCTTCTAAAAACCCTCTTCTCCCTGTTTGAAGGGCTATGTCTGGCTTTTGTGGAAAGCAGATTCAACATATCGAAGGGAAATGAAAACGCAGACGGCAGCTTCCAGATCAACAGCCATTACTGGTGCAATGATGACAGGAGTCACTCAGAAAACATTTGCCACGAGGACTGTCAAGGTCTGGCCAGGGCTCCAGGGTGGGAAAGCTCTACTCACAGGACTTCTATTCCTATGCAAGGCCTGGGAATGTCCCCAGAGGGACTGCCCATGGAGTCCAGGAATGTTTTTGCTGAGCAGAGGACTTGACAAGTGGCTGTAGTGCCCATCCACTTAGCAGATTCTTTGGTGTACGGGTTCTAGAAAAGCTCTGCATAGTTAATAGCAGAGCAGGAGCAACAGCAGCAGCCAACATTTCTTGAGAGTGTGTTATATACTAACCATTTTACCTGCAGAGCCCATTTTACCCAGCGTTTCATGTGATGGAAACTATTATGCCCACTTTTCAGATGAGCAAACTGAGGCTCATAGAACCAGTGCCGAATTCCAGGCTGGTGGCCCTGAAGGCTCCACTCTAACCATCAAGTAAAAACTTTGGCCAATGTCTGATTAAAGGCCAAGTGCAAACTGCCCACCTCAGAGCCGCTCCAGGAGGCTCCATAGGTCCATGACTTGGACCTTCTCTCCTCTTTCATACTCTGATTCATATCCCGAGACTCTTCATCTGAAGAGCCTCCCTGATCAGGCAAGATTTACCTTGGTCTCTATGCTGCCTGTTTTGACATCTCCTCTCCCTAGAAACCCTCAAACGTGGCATGAACTACCATCTACCCTGACTAGGAAGTATGGGGGTAAACAGTTGTCCTGTGCCTCCTGCCAGAACCCAGGCCACTCCCTATCCCCATTGTGGGGATGTCTAAATAGGCCTCTGGGAGGGAGGCTTTGCCTAATCTGGAAATACTCAGCCCCTGGGGGGTACATGCCAGCGCAGGGACAAGCCAAGGGAGAGAGAGCTTGCCTCAGTCTTAGTCCTCTGTTCTCACAGGTGCGCTCTCTCTCTCTCTCTCTCTCTCTCTCTCCCTTCCAGACGTACTGAGCCTCAATCTTCTCTCAGCCATCAGCTGTGCAAAAAAAGATTGTCTCTGGAGCAGGGGGTATGAAGAACTGGTGAGGAGAACACTGTGGGACTAAGTTAGCAGCCAGAGCACTGGGAAGGTTGTAGTGACAGAGAAAGGCACAGTAGGCAAGGACTAGACCCTTTTATAGCCTAGAAAAATGTGGGAGAGTGGCAGGGCTTGGAACTCTGACTTACAATACCCAGGATCTGGGTCTTTCTCTGATGTACTAAAATTATTTTAGAGGGGGCGTCTGGATGGCTGAGTCAGTTGAGCGTCCAACTCTTGATTTCCACTCAAGTCATGATCTCACACTCATGATTCAAGCCCCATGTCAGGCTCCACACCAGCACAGAGTCTGCTTGGGATTTCCCCCTCTCCCTCTGGCCCTCACCCCGTTAGGGTGCTCGCTCTCTCTCTCTCTCTCTCAAAATAAATAAATAAATAAATATTTGGGTGCCTGGGTGGCTCAGTGGTTGATCATCTGCCTTCAGCTCAGGTGGTGATCCCCCAGGGCCTGGGATCGAATCCCACATCAGGGAGCCTGCTTCTCCCTCTGCCCATGTTTCTGTCTCTCTCTGTGTGTCTCACATGAATAAATAAAATCTTTAAAAAAAATAGATCTTTAAAAAATAAATAAATAAAACTCTTTTGGATGCAGTAACAAAGTAACTCAAGTGAGTTGAGGGAGCTGTATCCTGAGGGCACAAGGTGTCTCACTGAGCTTACACAGGTGCGGCTAGACCTCAGAAGGTAATGGAAGCAGAGCTGGAAAGTGTCAGCCAGCTTTTCCTGGCAAGTTTCTGCCTCCTGGTGCATTTGCTTCACTACTTTCTTGGTAGAGAGCAGCATTCTCTGCTCCACATTCCACAGCACAGACTCTGGCTGCCCCAAGTGGATGGGCTAATGTCCTGAGCAGCAACAGAGACTGCCTAGGCTTAGTCCCTGTCCAAGTGCCTGGGATAAAGAACCTGATTGGTTCAGTTTGGATGCAGATCCCTGCTTGGTTCCATCAGCTGGAGGCCTGGGAGCAATTGAGCTATACCTTCATGGTTGCCACAGGGTCCCCTCTCGCTAATTGGCAGCAACGTTTTCTGTAAATGTAAATGCCCCTGTCAGCATTTGTCCACGACGGTGGACATTAGGATGTTTACTTTACTTTTCTGAGCTTCAAACCAGATATACACAGAATACAACTGGCTGTATATACAACTGGCCAGTTGACTACAACTGGCCTCCAGGCGTCTGTGAGGATGGAGGGAGTTAAGTGCCTTGCCTACTCTAGAAACACCACGCACAAGGGACACTGATGGCTATGAGGGCTGACCTGTTCTGGAGGAAGAGTCAATGGTTGCACCTGAGATTGATTATTTATTTATTTACCTTTTAATTTATTTAGTATCTTTCATCCTTCTACAATGGTGCTCTCCTACTTCAGAGGAAGAGAAGGATTTGAAAATGTGGAAGCATATCGGGTGGGGGAAGTAGAGGACAAAGACCACAGATAGGGGAAATTTAAGGGAAGAATCAGAGGGCCAGGGGGGACAAAGCAGAGAGCTAGGAATGAAGGGGATTCTGAGCACTGCTCTAAGATCTGGGTCATGTAGGTGCAGAAGGAGCTTACTGAGTGGTAAAAACAAGAACCAATCTGTTTTCTTTCCACAGGGTAGCATGGAGGTTGCACTGTGCAGGCCGGCCACTCTCCTACTGGATGACAGGATGTTTCTCGGGATGAGACAGGACACAGGGCTGCCGTAGAGTCATTCCAGAGCTCCTCTTCTCACTCAGGAATTCATTTCTCCTTCCTCTTGCCTCTGCTTCAGGTTATTTTCTTTCCTTCCCATTTACCAATAAACCTGACCATAGCCCCCAGGAATAAATGGTTTTCTCGGGCTTCCTCCTTGTACCTGTCTGGGCCCAGGCCTCTGGTTCTGACTCTCATTTGCAAACCAAGAGGACCACAATGAAGAAGTTGTTATATTTGGATAATTATTAAAGCATTCCTTGTGCAAAGAATGTGTTGATTTGTTCATTTTTAATTCTAGATATATTCCAGTACCTAATCTAAGAGTGTGGCAGGCACTAGAAGAAGGAAAATAAACCACAACTATTGTTCTTGAGGTGTTTATAAGCTACCCAGAGAAGCGGAGACATACTCAACCAATGGGTATAATAATTGAGTGGATACATACAATGAATACAATGGATAATGAGATGGGTAATAAAATCTACAATTTTTGGGTTAAAACAGTATCAGGATCCCGGTTATTCCTCCAAAGCCAACTACTTTCAGAGTAAAAGAAGATTCCGAAGAAGATAATGGTTG